>NC_092824.1:6137500-6437500 GCF_023375885.2 Dermacentor andersoni | reverse complement strand
CGCAACAACGGCTACTAAATTCTTATCTACAAGCCGGCATTGACGTTCATGCATTGGCACCATCGGAGCTCATCTATTTGACGAAAACTTTGATTTAAATCACCATAGTATGGTGAAACCACGTGTATTCACCGTGAAAGAAATGTGATTACTCCCTTTAATCGATGTATCCAACTGCTATTTGTTTTTCATTTCTGAAAGTGTTCTTTGCCACCGCGGTCTGCCATATGCAAAGGGAACCAGGGACCACTCACCCTGCCAATAGACAGGTTTTACCTTGGTCCGCTCCATTTGCTTGTGAATAGACCAAATAAAATTAAACTAAATTAAAATGAAAATGTTATAAACTGCTGTCAACCCAAGCAATATCACGCGGTATATATGTTATATAATATATATATAATTACCTAGCTGTAATTACGTAGCTCCTTTTATTCCCAGCGTTTGAGTAGTGCCCGGAGTAGAACACGTGTAAATCTGTTTGAGAATTTCACCCAAATTCACGGACTTTGACTTTATCCTGCCGTGTGCGCTGCCTGATCCTTCTAGTGATAGCGAGAAACCGCTCTTCTTCTCACTGCTCAAGGTGAAGCATAATTTTCCGCAAGCACACACGGCAATATTCCTTTCTTCCCGTATAATAAATGTCTATTTTGCTAGTGCTTCCGGACGCAAGTTGTCGGATTTCACCTGAAAGCTTTTGCACGAAGGCCGCATTGCCTCTGCAGTATCTGAAACTAGGCTTTTTGGGCTGTAGCAGACTTGTAATGTTGTAATTAGAAAGGGTTACGCCGACTAGGTGTGGGTGGTAAACAGTGTGGACGGATCCTGCGCATTTTATCTTTGTGTTCTAACTATTCTCTGTTACACCTCCTACAAAATATGTCATATTTGTTGAAGTATTAAAGAGTCAGCCTAGTCAAGCTGTTTTCCAACAGCTTTTAGCCTTTGGTATCCACCAGAACACTTGTAATTCTGCAAATAAATTGAATTGAATTGAATTGTTACCTGAGAAATTTCACGCAAGAAAATTTCTTGATTCACTTCGAACTCTCTGTTCAAACTTCTATTCTTGCAGCATGGCGATCTTTCAACATGAAAACATTGCCACATACATTTGTCCTACCAACATCTCTGATAATATTTCTTTTTATTTTACAGTGCAAGCATCTCCTCCAAGTAAATGTCAAGTCGCTTTGGGGAGTGGTAGCAAATTCAACAAAACCACTGCGTTATCGTAGTCCTAGGTGACCAGCCCACCGTGATCCAACCACTGACCAACCTGCCTACTGACGTCAGCTCCCTGTCCTGATCAGCCCACCGTCCACAACACCTTGGCTAATTCCTATCCTGAGTGCCCTGCCTGATCCACCGCCATCCACTTAGCTTCACGAGAACTGGCTCTTTGGTGCCTGCCTATAAACAAACCGTTAGAACCTAACCTAGCGTCACCCTCGGAAAATGCATGTTTGTGCAAATTTATTAAAAAAATTATGGGGTTTTACGTGCCAAAACCACTTTCTGATTATGAGGCACGCCGTAGTGGAGGACTCCGGAAATTTTGACCACCTGGGGTTCTTTAACGTGCACCTAAATCTAAGCACATGGGTGTTTTCGCATTTCGCCCCCATCGAAATGCGGCCGCCGTGGCCGGGATTCGATCCCGCGACCTTGTGCTCAGCAGCCCAACACCATAGCCACTGAGCAACCACGGCGGGTGCAAATTTATTCCTAAATAAACTGTCATAAAAGGGAATTTCAGTATTCTTTTCTTATTATTTGCATGTATAGAGTACTTCTGCTTCTCGACATAATATCTTTCTGTCGAGCTTCTCCTAGCTACTTCTGCGGCAGACAGTACGGGGACAATTGCTATCAAGAATGCCGCTAGCAAAAGGTTCGCGGTAAAAATGGCTGCATACTCTAGAGCCAGCGTATTTACAATATTGGTCATATAAAAATTGGAGGACGCGTAAGCTTCGCTTTCAAGAGTGGAACGCGATAGCGTTATCGCACCCCGTTCGCGCCGCCTACTCAAACGCGCTACGCCAGCCAAACGTCGCGATCGGCACAGATAGCCGGGCCCCGACGCGCCATGAAGGCGGACGCGATCATGGGGCGAGTGGCGCGCCACGTGTCGGGGCAGCGCCGTACATTGCGAGGAGGGGGTCTTCTGTGTTTGCCGCAAGATGGCTCTGCGTGTGCGCAGAGCGCAGAAGAAATGTAGCGGGAATGTACTTCGCTACTCGTGAAACTGCGACTTCTGTAAGTTACGTGGTCATAATTACCGACATACACCGCAGTATAACTTTCTACGGCACGTTTCTAAGGCAACGCCGCATTCACTAGAGGCGTTTTTGTCCCGTTTTTAAGGAACGAACTCGTGGCTGAGTGGTAGCGTCTCCGTCTCACACTCCGGAGACCCTGGTTCGATTCCCACCAGCCCATCTTGCAAGATGCTTTTATTTATGAAGTGCCTTCTGGGATTTATCGCTCATGGTCAACGCCGCTGACGCCGACAGCAACACACGAGCTCCTTAACGTTGTCGCGTTAAAACGCATTGGCTTTAAAGCTGGGATTAATAACAGCAGTGATATTGCTCAAAGCGGGGATTAATAATGGCAATGATATGGCTCAACGTTGGTACTATGCTGGCAGCACAATTGCTGCTACATTGGCATAATACTAGTCCAATCTTGGCTTTAACTCTGGGCCAGCATTGCATTGGGTTGCACTTTGCCAATCTGCCAGCAATGGTTGAAAATTGGTACCGATTTCTGCCAGCATTCGGCAATGCTTGGACAATTTCAGGTGTGCTGCCTGCGGAGCTGTTTCCCAGCGCCTTCCTGTGCAAAGTCCCGCGCAAAGAAAGGTAAGAAGCTCTGCTAGAAGCCGGAGTGCTTCTCCCGATCGCCAATATTTCCGTTTTCACGGAAGAGTGGATTCTTCTGTTCCTCCGTGCCAACCCGAATATGTCCGAGGAGAAGATAGTTAGTCTTCTCATGAAAGAAGTAAAGCAAGATCTCTTCGCCGGATTAATTCACAACCCGCCCCAAACAGTCATACAATCTTTAATGAAAGCTATGGCCGTCGAGAAGACGCTATAGATGCGCACAAGGCAACCCCCAAGAGCTTACGCCGAAGTGCGAAGTCGAAGCCCTTGACTTTTACGAGCTCCCGGGAACCATCTGGGCCTTCGTGCGTGAAAAACTGCGTAAATGCTCCCTGCGTTGTAGCCTCAATAGGCCTCAATAACCGACATTGTGAAAGAAGAAATTCGGTGGTCACGGGGAGATCCCGATGTGCAGCCCGAATTGCCGCAAACCCAGCCTGAAAGAATGACCTACTCCGCCGTCGCTCGAACCTACCACCGACCGGTAACGCTGCAGTTCTGTTATTACGAACCGCCGTCGCCAGCCCGTCCGCCTGTTAGCCAGCGCAATGCCCCGAGAAAGACTGACGTGTGGCGCGTGCCCAAACACCACTCGCTGTGCGACTACAGCGGAAAAGAGGGTCACATCTACCACCAATGCACATACAAGAAGATGGGACTACGAGGCTTCGCCGTCAACGCGTCGCATTCACAGCTTGACGAGCGACCACGCGACATCGCCGCAACGCCACAGAGACTCCGACGATCTTTGCCTTCACCGTCACCAGCATGCTACCTTTGGCACTTACCGTGCACAGGACCACCCGTGGCCGGTCAGTAGGAACTAAAATCAACGACCGATGGAGGTGCGGCTGCTGTTCGTCGAAATCTTCCACCGCCGACGAAGACGCGGAAAAAAATCATTCACGATAACGTAGGGGCGACTCGACGACACCCCAACAAAGCCTCGCTGCCAAGAAAACGCCGCCTAAGGACTTGACGACCCGACGTAATATTGTTACACGAAGGACGAGTCCGTAAGACGAGCCACTATTTACAGGTTTATATTTACAACAGCGGTTGCAGCGCTGATCGGTTAGATTCACAGCGCGATCCCAGTTCGTTGTTCATCCTCTTTTCTCGAGTGATGGCGGACACGCGCCTCGTTCAAACAAACAAATACCACACGAGTGTAGCATAATCGCCCGGCGGCAGAAGCGACGTCCCGGAGCGTCTAAATGTCCCCACTGGGAGGGTGATACTGCTTCAGTCGTGTAACGTGCACGATATCACTGGACTGAGAAGCAGGGGGAGGGGGGGGGGGGCGTCAGGGGCGATCTCGTAGCTGGCGGGAGTCACGGCACGAAGCACTCGTTATGGGCCTGTGTGACGAGACAGCAGTTTTTCTGACAGGCCTACCTTACGCGATAGAGATCATCGAAGCACCAAAGAACCATGCGGGAAGTTCACGTTTCGGTGTCGCCGGTCGTACAAACGCCTTTGACTCTCTTGGGATTTCAGAAGGCGGTCACGGGCAATTTCCCTTGCGTGGGCGCAGCGGGCGATGGCGTCAAGCGCATATTCACTGATCGGTGCCCCGTGAACAGGGAGGGTTGTGTCGAGGGGCAGTGCTGGTTCTCGGCCGAACAGAAGGAAAAATGGGGAATAACCGGCTCTGTCGTGGCGCGAGGAATTATAAGCAAATGTGCCAAACGGTAAAGCGAGGTCCCAGTCAGTGTAGTCTGAAGAGACATATTTCGCGAGCATGTCTGCGAGAGTGTAATTCAGACGATCCGTGAGGCCATTTGTTTGTGGATGGTATGACGTGTATAGCTTGTGCCTCGTGGCACAGGACTCCAGGATATCCGCGATAACTTTTGATAGGAATGTCCGACCACAGTCTGTGAGAAGTTGTCGCGGAGCTCCTTGTAATAAAATCACGTCGCGTAGAAGAAAATCGGCGACATCTGTAGCGCAGCTTGTAGGAAGCGCTCAGGTGATGGCGTATCACGTGGCATAATCCGTGGCCCCAGCGATCCACCTGTTCCCAGAGGTAGAATGAGGAAAAGGGCCAAGTAAGTTCCAAACCAACCCGAAAGAATGGTTCCGAGGGAATGTCGAGTGGTTTAAGGTACCCAGCAGGGAGTGTCGAGGGTGTCTTGCGTCGCTGGCATTTCCCACACGCAACTACGTATCTTCGAACAGAGCGAGCATGCCCTGGCCACCAGAGGCGTCGGCGGATCCGGTCGTAGGTGCGTGACACACCTAGGTGACCGGCAGTGGAGAGGTTGTGAAGTTCGTGGAGAACAGCCGATCGAAGGTGTTTAGGGTTCACAAGGAGTAATGCAGGGCCGTCTGGGTGAACGTTGTGGCAGTATAGTACGCCATCTTGAAGTGTGAATAAGCGAAGGGAACGGTCGGCAAGTGACGATTCCAGGCAGTCAATGGTGATACGCAAGGAAGGGTCACGGCGCTGCTCGTCGGCGACATGGAGCAGTGGAAAAACAGAACACAGGCGTCGGTGCCAGTATCAGGCGTAGAGGTCGCGCCTTCGATTGGGTAGCAAGAGAGGCACTCTGAGTCCTGGTGTTGGCGTCCCGACTTGTAAGTCCCTGTGTAGGGATATGGTTGTAGTCGGAGGGCCCAACGACCGAGCCGACCAGTTGGATCCTTGATCGACGAAAGCCAACATAGTGCATGGTGGTCTGTGATTACTGAGAAGGGCTTGCCATATAAATATGGGCGGAAATTTTAAACAGCCCACACGAGAGCAAGACATTCGCGCTCGGTAGTCGAACAGTTGCGCTCTACAGTTTTCAGAAGCCGGCTAGCGCAGGCTATAACGTGGTCGCGTCCGTGTTTGCGTTGCTATAAGACGGGGCCGATCCCATAACCGCTGACATAGGTTCGGACTTCTGTAGGTGCGGACGAGTCAAAGTGGGCCAAGATCGTCGGATTGGTGAGAATCGTGATAAGGCATGAAAATGCGGCAGCCTGAGGGGAACCCCACGTAAACGACACGTCTTTCTTCGGAAGTACAGTGAGTGGTCGAGCTATTGCTGCGAAATCTTTCACGAACCGTCGGAAATAAGAACAAAGCCCCACAAAACTCCGGACGTCTTTGACAGACTGAGGTACAGGAAATGCCATTACTGCTCGAACCTTCTCCGAGTCACGTTGTACTCCGGAAGCATCGACGAGATTGCCTAGCACTGCAATCTGTCGGAGCCAGAAGTAGCAGTTAGGTGTGTTTAATTGTAATTATAAGCAAATGTTCCAAACGGTAAAGCGAGGTCCCAGTCAGTGTAGTCTGAAGAGACATATTTCGCGAGCGTGTCTGCGAGAGTGTGATTTAGACGCGTAATCCTAGGGCTAGACCTCGAAAAGGCATTCGATAATTTATCACATGACTACATACTCGACACGATCTCGAACCTCGACCTCGGCACGAGACTCTACGCTTATACAAAATCGTTCCTGAGTGACAGAACGGCCACCCTCCGTCTAGGGGAAATCAAGTTCCAGAAATACAAACTCGGTGGCAAGGGCACACCGCAAGGTTCTGTCATCTCTCCGACGATTTTTAACCTTGCGCTAGCCGGCCTAGGCAAGAAACTGGATCAAATCGAGAACGTGAAATACACGATATACGCAGATGACGTAACGCTCTGGGTCCCCGGATGTAGCCTGGGATCAAATGAAAGCGCTCTGCAGCAAGTGATCGACGCGATCGAGGAATACCTCGCTCCCACCGGCCTGCGATGTTCGCCTGCGAAGTCGGAGCTCCTCGTCTACAAACCATCGAGAAGCGGTCCCAAGCCAAAGAATGAAATCAGAGACACACACTCCATTACTCTCAGAACAAAAGACGGAGGAACCATTCCACACGTATGCAAAATCAGAATCCTTGGGATACTCATTGAGAGCAACGGCTCTAACGCCGCGACAGTGGAGAAGATCGTGGCAAAGTCGAATAATGCCTTGAATCTCATACGACGCGTAGCAGACAGACAGCACAATCTCCTCAAGCGAACACATGCCTTTGGGCTATGCCACTTCACCTACGAGGCGGCCATGCACAGATGGAAGGTAGCGGAGGACAAACTCAATGTACAACTGAGGAAGCTACTCAAACTAGCGCTGGGAATCCGCAAGAACACCGAGACAGAGCTCCTGCTGCAACTGGGGGTAGACAATACACTTGAAGAAATCGCCGAAGTTCAAGAACGGGCACAATGGACAAGACTCACTGGAACCAAACCAGGTAGAGAAATGCTAGCCAAACTAGGTCATGACACCACAGTAATGGAGAATCTATATCAAAGCGTTCCGACGGACACACGCAACTCCTACACGGTTCGCCCACTCCCGCAGAACATGAACCCCGCGCACCATCAACCCAGAAGGCAGGCACGTGGATCGTTCATCCTGCGCGAAATACGTGATAAGAAGATTTTAGCCTGTTTCATAGACGCGGCACAGTACCCGACCAGGAAGGTCTTCGTTGCCACCACGATCAATAAGCAATGTCAAGTCACAAGCGTTTTCACAGTCAAGACCCACAAGTCCGAGATAGCAGAACAGGTCGCCATCGCACTCGCGCTCACAGACCCGACCACCACCCACGTCTACAGCGATTCACGCTCGGCCGTCAAAGCCTTTCAGAAAGGAGCAGTTGCAAGCCAAGCACTAAAAATAATCAATAGATCCGCACCGCTGCAGCATCACACCATCTGCTGGTTCCCGGCACACCTCGGAGATATCGAGGACGCCCATCGCAATCTCAATGAGATGGCTCACAGGAGCGCGCGAGACCTAACCCTCCGCGACGCCAACTATTCTGGTCGTGACCATCCCAGCGAGAATCGGGACCCTCCATCCACATATAACGAGATAGCAGAGCACCTTTATCTAGACCGCAAAATATACAGCACACCTCACAATAAGCCCACCAGGCCTCAAGCCCTCACGTTCAGAATGCTTCAAATAAACACGTACCCCACGCAGAACAGACTACTTCACTACATGCCTGACCTATAAAAAACATCATATTGCGAAAATTGCCATAGCACACTAGACGTACATCACTTCCTCTGGCCGTGTGGTCGGACCCACGCAAACAAGGATCAAGACTCCGCCAGGCTACAAGAAGCATTACGCAGCACGGACCTGGCGGAGCAGCTCTGGGCCGTCCAGCGAGCCCACGATGCGACCAGGGAGTTACAACTCCCAGTCCCAACGTGGGAGTAGCCCGCTCTGTGGGACCTTGCGCCCTGTAGCTCGCAGGACCTTTCATTAAAGTTATTCTATCCATCCATTCAATTGGAGCCCAGCCTTGCGGAAAACGTCAAGAATAGCTGCGACGCGCTCAAGGTGCGTCTCACATTTAGGAGAGAACACAAGGACGTCATCGAGGTACCCAAGGCAAGTTGACCATTTGAAAACTTGAAGGAGAAATTCGATCATCGGTTCAAACGTGGCGGGGGCATTGCATAAACCGAAGGGCATAACCTTGAATGGGTAGAGGCCATCTGGAGTGCGGAAAGCGGTCTTTTCTTGGTTTTGCTCATCGACGGAAATCTGCCAACCAGATCGAAGGTCGATGGACGAAAAGTATCTGGCACCGTGAAGACAATCAAGAGCGTCGTCGATTCGTGGTAAAGGGTAAATGTCCTTTTTGTAATTCGGTTTAGGTGGCGGTAATCAACGCAGAAACGCCACGTGCCATCTTTCTTTCTGACGAGCAAGACCGGCGACGCCCAAGGACTGAACAAGGGCTCAACAATGCCTCTGGCGAGTATCTTGTTTACTTCCTGCTGAATAACTTGGCGCTCTGCCGTAGACACGCGATACGGTCGTCAGTGAATAGTAACAGCATCACCGGTGTTTATTCGGTGCTTAACAAGGGACGTCGGACCAAGTGGTCGATTGTCAGTGTCAAATATGTCGAGGTAGGAAAGGAAAAGGCGATATAGGGCGGCTACTTTGTCAGGGGTGAGGTCCGGGGCGACCATGGGGCGTAATGGGCCGTCGAAGTTCAAGGCATCCTGCGGGTAATCAGGAGGATCTGGAGACTCGTAGGCTGCAAAAGTAGTGACGTGGTCGTCTATGACTGACCGAAGCGTGGCCACCGCTACGCCTTCAGATAACACTTGCTTCGTCACGCCGAAATTGATAACGGGGAGACATATCCGATTAGCGGCAAGGAGGAGGAGGAAAGAGAAAAGTAGAAGGCAGGGAGGTTAACCAGAATAACGTCCGGTTGGCTACCCTGCACCGGGGGAATGGGAAAGGGGAAAACAAAGATCACAGGGAGAGAGAGGAGGGAAGGAAAGAAGAAAATTGCGGCGAGTTTGCTGACGCGTGTGGTACTACAGAAATCGCGTTAATAGTCACAGATGGTCGCACAAACCCGTCGTCCTTAAGAAACACAAAAGGGCCTTCACCGCTTTATCGGCCGACGGGTGATGGGGGCGGTGTTCTAGCAGCACCTGCACAGAAAGCGGCCGATTGTCCAGTTTTTGGAAAGCTTTCGCAAGTTCTTGTCTCTCTGGGGCATATCTTGGACAGTGGCACAGCAGGTGGTCGATGTTTTCTTCGGTGCCACAGACCTCGCATGCTGCACTGTCAGTCACTCCAATTAATGTAGAGTATGCCTTTGTGAAGGCCACTCCTAACCAAAGGCGGCAGAGAAGCGCAGCTTCACGTCGAGGAAGTCCGAGTGGAGGTCGGAGTTGCAGGGAGGGGTTTAGTCGGTGCAGTCGCGTAAGTCGTAAGTTTGGCGCGTTCCACTCGGTCACTGTGAGACTGCGTGCCAGGTGTCGAAGCTGCATTGCAGCGTCAGTCCTCGAAAGCGGAATTGAAACGCTGTGCTCTCCTTGATGTGCTGTGCGAGCAGCGTTATCGGCGGAATCATTGCCACTGATTCCACAGTGACCAGGTACCCATTGAAAAACGACCTCGTGACCTTTTTGTTGGACATCATGGTAAAGTTTCACGACTTCATATGTCAATTGGTCATGACATCCGTGTCGGAGAACTGACTGCGTGCACTGTAATGCCGGTTTTGAATCGCAGAACACAGCCCATTTTCTAGGTCTTTCAGAATCAATGAATTCCAGTGCTCGACGCAGGGCCGTTAGTTCTGCCGCCGTTGAGGTCGTGACATGCGATGTCTTGAACCGCAGTGTCATTCCTCGCGTTGGTATAACCACGGCACCAGAAGAACTGCACGACGTAGTCGATCCATCGGTATAGATGTACACGTGGTTGCTGTACTTTTCATGCAGAAGAAGTAAGCTCAGCTGTTTTAGAGCAGGGGCCGGTAGATCTGTCTTCTTCTGTAGTCCCGGAACATTAGATTTACTTGTGGACGGCTCAAACACCACGGAGGAAACGCTGGCTTGGCCGCAGGTGCGTACCCTGAAGTAAACGACGCGCGATGTGCATTGACAATACCGCTAAATGTCGAGCAGGGCCTTGCAGCAGTGAGGCACGCCAAGTGGTGGGAAGGGGTCCTAGCATACTGCCTGAGATGCATACGCATTGTCTCAACGGTAATGTGCGTCGTGATTGGGTAATCCTGCGCAAGGGCAATGGTTTCAGCCGTTGAAGCACTGCGTGGTAAGCCAAGACATATCTTAAGGGCTTGGGCTTGAATACTCTGAATCGTACGCAGGTTAGTCTTGCAGGTGTTGGATATTGCAGGCAGGCTGTATCGCAGGAATCCAACGAACGACGCCATGTACAGCTGTAACATAGCCTGTATAGATACTCCCCAACTTTTGCCTGCAAGCAACCTGAACAGGTGACAGATAGCAGTCAGCCGCTTTTTCACGTAATTGACGTGCGGAGTCCAAGACACGTCTCTGTCGATTACGACTCCCAAGAATCTGTGACTTCAGCTGTATGGTATAAGTTGTCCGTTAATAGATACGCCGTAACCAGACATTGGCTTCCTCGTGAATGCCACCACTGCGCACTTTCCGCATGAAATTTCAAGTCCTTGTTCACGAAGGTAGCAAGATGTCATTGTAGCTGCCTTCTGAAGCCGAGCGCGAAGCTGAAGTCGTGTCACACCTGATGCCCAAATGCAGATGTCGTCCGCATAGATGGAAAGTCGTACCGTGCTTGGCAGGCTGTAAACTAATCCACTGAGGGTGAGATTGAAAAGAGTCGGGCTAAGCACTCCTCCTTGAGGGACTCCTCGGCTACCGTAATGCTCGGATGTCGGGCCATTTTCTGTATACACGTAGAATGGTCTCCTCTGTAAGTAGTTGCACACCCACATATACATCTTACCACCAAGTCCGACGGCTTCTAACGTGCTAAGGATGGCTTCATGGGTGACATTATCATAAGCTCCTTTAACGTCTAGAAACAGAGCAGCAGATAGTCGCTTACAGGCCTTTTGGTGTTGCACAAAGGTTATCAAGTCAACAATACTGTCTGTTGACGAATGGCCCCGTCTGAATAGTCTGAAATTTCATAGTACTCTAAGTACCATTCCAGACGTGTTAAAATCATTCTTTCCATCGTTTCCGACACAGCTGGCAAGTGCAATCGGACGGTATGAGGAAATGTCCAAAGGTGACTTGCCAGCTTTGAGAAGTGGAATGAGGCGAGTTGACTTCCACTCTTGCGGAACTGTACCCGTCTGCCACGAGTCGTTGTACAGGAGCAAGAGTGCCTTCCGAGCTTGGTCTCCTAGGTTACACAGGGCACGGTATGTTACACGGTATTACACGGTAGGTTACACGGTCTCGTAGGTTACACAGGGCACGGTATGTTACGGTATTACACGGTAGGTTACACGGCACGCTATTAGCGGCAAGGGTTGCGACGAAGTGTGGCACAGAGATGTCTGGCGCCAGGAGGACATTGCGAATAGGTGCGACAACATAGTCGCCATCAGGCACAGTTGCGACACAGTGACGACACTTGCCGGGAAAGGGCAGTTCACGTGGATGTCTGATACAGGTCCCAGAAGAGCGGGGAACAGCACGGAGGAGATAGCGCAAACGAAATCCTGCATGGTGAACAGAAGTGGCTTAAACCGTGTCGTGGCATAGCCACCGAGCCCACAGAGCGCGCCCGGCTGGCGGGGATGATTTATACGCAGTGTGCCTGAATTCGATGACGGTGTGGCCTTGAATTCACTTTCGAGCGCCCAGTTTCCAGGTTCCAGCGTCGCAGAAACTACAGCTACAGAGTTGATTCCAATCCGCTATAGCAGTAGGAAAGAACGAGTTGTTAAGGGCGTTAGTAGAACCGTGAAGACACTGAGGGCTCTATGAATTCAAAAGACGGTGAGAAGTACGGATCGGCGGGACAAGGACCGTTCCATGTAAATGCGGAAATGTGTAGTATGTTCTCTGAAATAAGCAGAGAAGGGCAATTCGACGTCGGTAAGCTAGAGAAGAGAGACTGAGCGAGTTCTTTATTTTACTGATGCTGTGCTTGTAGTCTCTTCAGCTGATCTCGACATCTTCAGCTGATGCACGTCGCCCCGACGTCGAAACTAACTCTGGCATTTCCCGTGGTTATATGCACGCCACCTCTCCGTCCTTCGCCCGGCGCCGACCATCACTTGAGGAAAGCTGCACATGTCTCACAGTTTCGTTTACATTGAGTCCACAAAAGCGGTGTGAGCCCAAATTTTGGCACCTGTGTGCGACATGTGCAGTTTTTCGCACAACCGCAGGCGTACGCGATTTCAGCGTAGTGGCCGATTTAAGCCTATTTCACATGATGCGATTTTGATCGCATCATCGCACCGAAAGCACACTTTCCATGCGAGGGAACTCGCAGTCGCAGTCCCGCACCCGCCGCCTCCCCCCCCCCCCCCCCCCCGCCCCTTCCTCTTCGACTGCGACAAACTGGTTGGTCGCATGCCACAGCGATCGCAGCGATTTCTGCCATTTTTCGTCGCAATTGCGCCGAGCTATTTCGTGGGTTGTTTTGGGAAATGGTGTCGGTCGCTCAACATAGAGTTTATACATATTTTTTACCTATAAATGTTAGCTCAGCAAGCCTTGAACAGTGTGACTGATTGAGTGGACCTGTGAATAGTGCAAGTGGCAGTTACCATTAGACTTAATCACACTTTGGCCGAGTTGGCCGCCATCTACTGCAAAAAGAAAAGAACAGGCCAACACTGCTATAAGACCACGCATAATAATGCCGCTTGCCAGGTCCATGGGCTATAGGAGAAACACACGTGGAACCTAGCAGTTACCTCGAGATAGCAGCTATGGTCTCTGTTACATTTCGCAGCCGGCCACACAACCTCTCCAGTGTGTTCATTCTGTACTTGTACTTAGGCACACTTTTTATTGTCTATATATTAGAAATGTAATGTAGTCTTCGTTGAAATTCCACAATGTTCGGATTCTGAAACTGGAAAAGATAGACAGTTTTATTCAATTCTTGTTCATGTAGACAGCTCATATAATAGCAAAGAGATATTGTGAATGCGTAACACTTTTACTCGGAACAATATGTAGTAGGATGTTGACATTCAAGCAGATTTTCAACAGCAAGAAAAGGTGTCAATTTACCCTGTTTTGAGCATTGTGTTAAGGCAGGCAATTCAAGCAGGTATCAAATTTTGCTAATACAATCCTTTTGGGAACACTACATTGGATTGTACCTTGACGCGTTCCTTGCACTTTCTTATTTTGGTCGAATAATGTAGTTCGGAATGGCTCCTATTAACATACTCTGAAATTGGTCTAGTACAGGTTAAGTACATGACTAAGTTAAAATATTGGGATGCTTCCTTTCATTTCCAGTAAAGGAACTATAACATCTGCTAAAGTTGCATAGGTTTTCAGTAATGTGAGGTTTTCAGCTGCACATTGAAACAACGTGCTGAAGCAGTTAGAATTACACTCGTGTCAACCACATTGGCCGCTAGTTCCGATACCTTCCTATTTTACGCTTGTCACTGCAACTATACAATTCTAGCGCTCTAGTTTGTTAATAAAGAAACATACTCATAACAAGGTATTTAGTGATTGCCGGGGGGAGGGAGGGTTACGCCATTGTGCTGCATACGGCAGCATATTGATCTAGGCGTCTTGGTACAGATTCAGAATGCACTAACAGCCCGAGACAAAGGACCAAAAAGCAGACGATGCCATTTTCTGTTCTAATGCTATGATGCTACGTTTGCAAGTGCTAAAAGTGACTGCAGCTCCTACAAAAATTATGCTGACGACTTTTACTGCTTTCGAAATATTCAGAGAGGATGTTTATACATAATTACCGGGTTACCGCTAAGGTTGCAGTTCCCAACTCAAATTCCAATGCACGTTCAGCAATCACACACAGATCATTGGCGGCTTCGTTCAGGGGCCGACGTCAGCTTTCCAGTTGGTGCTTCCTCCTAAGTTTGGTGCAAGAATATGGCTAGGAGGAGGAACCGCTTATGCGCAATTACGAGGAATATGTGCACATCATTTCTTCAGAAACTGACGCTAAGCACGGGTAGCACGAGGGTCTCTCTGCGCTGACATGGGGACTTCGCTGCATCCGAACTCCGAATACTGCATATGCGATGAGGATAACAATGTGGGCTTGTTGACAGGGCATCTTGCAATTTGTTGGAGCGCAGGCAGAACGACACTGACACACAAGGCGCACGAGACACCACACAGCGCTGAACGATCAGCTGCTAACAGCTGTTTACGTCCGCCATGTCTCCGCACAATTAACTTCAGGAACCGCTGTTGCGCACTCCAAAACGAATTTATAGCTTGAAGCGCTTTTAAATTACAAAACACGCGCGTTATTTGCTCCTGCGAAAGATTGGTCCATAATATCGTAAAGCAAAGATTTTTTTTTCGTTAGGTAGAAAGAATTATGCGGCGTATGCCACAAGATTTGGCAGCAAGCATCCCTGGCGTCGCACCAGCCGGATTGCTGCAATCGCAATCGCGTGAAACTAACCCTCTAAAGATCTCATTGCGAAGCATGCGACTGCACTGATTTCTTTCGTTACAGTCGCAGCGTAGGAAACATCCTTTACGCTCAAGCAGCGCTAGTGCCGACAGCCGCACAAGCCCCGCCAGCCCCACCACACGCGTGCGGTGATGAGCAGCCGGCTGTTCATGACAATGACGTCACGAATAGCGGTCGCCAACTTTTGCCTTGTGCGGCAACCGAATCTCTGCGCTCTTAATGACTGATCCAACGCATCTGGGGTGTCACGCCTGCACGCCAAACATGGCGCTCGCTCGAAATGATGCGAAGCTACAGTCTCTATAGCGAAGTGGAGCGCAAGGCCTAAGTACCTAGTCAGCAGCGGAAGCTTTATATTTTTTGTGATTTTTGTGGTCAATACAAGGGTTATTAGTACCCGCAGAGATAGTCGTCGAGCGCAGCAACTCTTTGTAACCTCTTGACCTCTCCAGTGCGCGCGATCACCAACGGGAATAGACCAAGTGCAGGTAGTGTGCTGTGCTTACGCGAGGGTCGCAAGCAATGTAGCCGGTGATTTGGTGTGTTTTGTTCCGTTTTGCGCGTGTGCGTTAGAAACACGAAGGCCATCACAAGCGCCTGCATTCTAAGTGTTAAACATGTTCATTGTGCGCCGAAATTAAAAGTTTGTGATCGCCACCCGCAGCGCATGTGATTTGGGGCGCTATAGCGTAAAACTATTCCAAACCTTCCTATTCCAATTCTGCAATCAGCCCTCCGCGATAGCTCAAACTTTTTTTGACCACCCCCCCTTCACCTGTCTCTCACGCGACGTCACGAAAACGGCGATAGTTCCCCATCTGATATGACGTGTAGACACTGATTATGCATGATTTGACCGAACAAAAGAAAATGGTTATTTTTGATTTGACGCCTTTTCGCCATTAGCCCTCGGCTATTGTCACATGTTCTCGGGCTGCACCCACTTCACCTGCCTGTCACGCGACGTCACAAAACCGCAAAAACTCACTGCGCGAAAGTGACGTGTACGCGTTAAAGATGCATTAATATGGCGAACAAAACTCAATTTTCTTCTGAATAGCCGCAGGCTGCCCCGTTCTGAAAGCAATAAAAGATGGCTGCCGCCGATCGCTCAGGCACTGGTTACTCGCACCTGCCGGAGGGCATGGATTTATTTGCGTATAATAAAGATTTTGCTTGGCCGTGTAAAGTTTTCGAGCACTTTCGGCACGTTTACGACCTCGTTCTGCCAACTCTTCTTTGCTGAGGATCCATTTTAGCGTCATTCTTAAGCTTCCGTTGCATGCCGCCGCGATTTTCGACCAGCCACTGCAAGCTAACTAAGGAAAAGCAGACCAATCGCGGACGGCAGCAACACCTTCTTCATGCGGTTACTGATTTTCAGTGCAGTGGCTCGGCCCCATCGAATCACTCTCCACTTGAGCGTACTCCTCGCCTCTTGTCAGCCAATTGATAAGAAAAGCCGTTCAGTGTAGGCAATGTTATTCGTTTTTCAAGGAACCAAAAGTTACCTCCTATGATTGGTCAGTTCAGACAACCCTGCAGGTGACCGCCCGATGCTTGCGTCGGCATTTACGCAAATATGGCATCAGGAGATTGGAATAGAAACTTATTGGAATAGTCGGCATTTACGCAAATATGGCATCAGGAGATTGGAATAAAAACTTATTGGAATAGTTTTACGTTATAGGGCCCTTGGATGTGCTTTCTGTACGCGGCTCATAGCAGGAAACAGCGTGCGTGTATTTGTGTAGCTGAACGCCAGTCCTCTACAAGTTTCAAAAATGACGATACGATCAGCGACGATAAGTTTTCTTGCCTCGTTGGCGCTGTTATTCCTCATGGATGTGCTACTCCGTGTCAGCTATTTCACCTGCTGCGCCACGTCGGGGTGATTGCGAACACGCACAGACTAAGTAAAGGAAACTTTGTAGGTATGATGCCTTAGTTCATTGTGGGGTTCGCAGCGCCTGTATCTTCTATTGGCCTTAGATTATACGCCAACAACATTTGTGACTAATACAATCGAAATCTCCCTGTGAAGTGCTTTAGGTAATATCTTCCTGTTTAATAATGCAAAGCATTATATGCTCCATAACGCGAAAATCAATCGTAGTCGGCCGCGTGACCTAATCATGGTGCCAAAAATGGCAGGCGGCGCAAAGTGTAAAAACCCTTCAATAAATGACCGGATGGACGGCAAATTTTCTCAGCGAGGTCCCTGTGAAAAAAAGCAAAGTAAGGCCTATGAAATAAAAACTTTGTAACGTTCGGTCTGCGTTGGAATCGCACTCGGGCCTCCGGGGTGCCAAACAAAGACTCTTCCTTGACACCATGGCTGCTCCACGGTTATGGCTGACTAAAGGTGTGCCTAGTGCGTGCGTCATTGCGCACGTCATGTGGTAGTCATCTGGCTGACTCGTCTGTGCGTCGTTGGGCACGTGGCGGCGCAATCTATGGGGAGGAGGTGGCGCCACGTCATGAATGTGTAAAAGGAAAATATAAAATTTTAAAAACGCCTTCATTCCACGGTGTGAAAAATGAATGTACAGCGAAGCTGCTGACCACAATACACAAGCATCACCACCACAAGCGACGTAAGCTACGCGCACACGCACGTGCGCGGAAGTGCAGCATACATCCTCATTCTTCAAGGCCGTCCGCCAATTGTCTTATTGAACTGAATTAATGTTTAAAAGTAAATTGCGTTAGAAAATATGTAAAGTAAGAGGCAAAAGCTGCAGACATGATAGCTTCGGATTGTTATATGATTAGAGGAGAAAACATAGTTCGGTCACCTGAAAACTCAAAAACAAAGCCCTGTTCCAGCTACCGCTTGAGGTCCATTCAACTTTATTATCATAGGGCCTCCGCATGACGCAAGGGCGTTATTGAACTAATTTAATCTCTCAAAGTAACCTCAAATTACTCAAATTGTATTGAATCCCACGTTGTAAAGTGTGACACTCATTGGATTAGCTGACGTTTTGCCTAAAACAATCCACATCTCGATGACATTTGCCTTCGGACTCCTGTAGTTACTCGCCTTCAGGTGCACGCGCGATTGCAGTAGGCAGCAACCTTGACATCAGCACACCTTCAAAGACAAGGCTTGACTGTATCGATCGAGAAATAAGCATTGATTGCATTCAGACGTAAACCTATGAAGCAATTCCCAGTCACCATTAATCGACACACTATCACCTATGGAAAGACCCATCGAATAATGGGTGTAATAATCGACCGAAATCATTCCTGGAGCCCTCATTGCATATACCTGAAGAAAAACCTATCGTCGACGGCCCAGCTACTGAGATTCATGTGCGCTAAAACATGGGGCACATCTGTACGCTCCATGCTTCAGTTGTACAGAGCGCTGTTTCTAGGACATCTACGCTACAGCCTTCCAGTGTTGTACATTACGTGCAAGGGAAATGTTCGCTCATTTGAGAGGTTGAAGGGCCAAGAATTGCGCAACCATTTAGGACTTCCTCACTGCGCGCGAACACCTGCAACAAAAGTGCTCGCCAAAGATCATCTCATCCAAACACACGTTGTTGTGGATTCTCTCAGGGTGCATATCCGTCATCTTTCCCGAATCCGCGATCGTCCCTTGCGTTCTTGCCCTCGCAGATGCCTCATGCCACGTTTTCTTATGGTATTATCACCCGTCCAGATTACTGTCCATCAGAATACACACCAGCAGCAACGTCTTCGTTCGCCTTCTGGGGTCGCCAACAGCCTCAGGTGCGCCTAAGTATTGCGGGTGTAAAGAAGAAGGACAATCACCCAAAAGTAGCTCTGAAACAGATGACGCTGCTGTTATTGAATGAGACATACGGGGACCAAATACACATCTATAGAACTAGGTCGGTCTCATGTGCCAAGCTCTTCAGGCGCTGTTGTCCTTCCCGCTACAAAAATTACCATCAAATTAAGACTGTTACAGATGACAACATCAACGGTAGCGGAGCTGGCTGCCCTGCGTGCAGCTGTCTAACACCTCCTGCAAGAGCCACCTCAGAAATAGATTATCTTTTGCGACTCTAAGGCAGTACGTCAGTCTTAATTTTGCCCTATATCACAAGACTCATGAGCAGCTGACATATGGGATAAGGGAAGACCACCATCAAGCACATACTAACGGGCATAAAATGACAGTCGCTACCTGGACATACCAGCATTCCTGGTAATGACCTCACTGACGGAGCCACCTGGTCTGTCATCTGGAAGCCCGACCAGTTCCAATCCCATTAGCCAGAACTGACGCTGCAGGAAAGATTCATATCGTGGCTAAAGCTATGACACACAAATACTCGTCTCGCAATCCCCCGAAGTGTTATATTCATAGACTTCCTCCATCCCTAAAGCTACCAGTGCCATCAAATGTTTCCCACTCTGAGGCGACAGTATTGTGCCGCCTCTGGGTTGGAGTGGCATTTACGGAGGTCTACTCCTTCCGCATTAGAATGAGGGATACGCCCCTGTGCAGCTCTTGTGGAACTATAGAAACGATGGGACACATGCCTGTCCCCATTACGACGTCGAGCGTGAAGCTCTCGGGACAACATTGAATCGGCCAGACTCGAGACCGTCTTCGCAAGTGAAGATCCGTGGACCGTGGCCGTACGCGTCGCTCGCGTAGAAAGCGACGACAGTGTTGTTCTAGTATCTCAAGTCGACAGGTCATGGCGACCAAGTGTAGACTCGGTGCTAACATTCAAATGTACGCAAAACTGTGCCCTCTCTATCTCCTCTCTCTCTCTCTTCATCTACATAATACCCCTTCCCCAGTGCAGGATAGCTAACCGGACGTGCCCCTGTGTAACCTCCCTGCCCTTCCTCTCTTCTATTTCTCTCTCTCTCTCTCTCTCTCTCAGAGTAAAATGTGATATGATCGCAGCGGATTGTAATTCGAATGTACCAGAAAACAAAATTCTGTTATGCGGAAACACAAACCCCTTTTGGAGCTGCCGTGGCGGTACTGTTGGACCGTGTTTGTCAAAATGTCGATTACGGTCGCAGTACACGCTGCGCGACGGATGCAACGGGCAGAGCGCCCACGCATCGAGGACAGAAACAGTGCGTGCACGCGTTCGACGTGAGCGCACGTACGTGCGCAGAAGTGCAGCGTACATCCTCGCCCTTGTGGGCCTTCCACCTGGCGCAAGTTGGTTATTGAACTAATTGAATTTCTCAAAGTAAACCAACTCACAAAGTTCGTTAACTACGACTCACACACATTCTGCAATCACGATAGTATCGCATTGTAATTCGAATATACGAGAAAACGTAATTATGTTACACGGTAAGTAAAACACAAACACCATTACGAGCTGCCGGTTTTTTAGTGAGCGCACCACGAAAAATCCCGACCAACTAGAGGCCAACAGCTTCGCCGTAAAAGCATTAATGTCCAATTGAACGCCGCTGAGCCGTCCTTCCAGTTGTGAACTCTTCGCGGGCAAGCGAGCGAGTTAAGACGCACGTTTTTATTGGGCCTTACAGTTGGCCCTTACAATGGGCGCAGTTAAAAAGAGCGCGTTAATGACTTTCCGAGGTCTACAACCAGTATACCGTTTTCGCATTCCCATACATAAAGAGTCTTCAACGTCTCTGTCAAATTTTTTGCTGGCAGTGAGTGCCTTAAGATGACATATGCCCACGGAGTATGCCTGTAAAGTATTTTGCTAGTGCTGTTGCCCCTTGTTTCTGCACCTTTCTCAAGAACAGATGCCGTGCAACACTTAAGATAATGCAGTGTATGACATGGGAGAAGTGTCGCACACCTGAATTCACACAGCATCGATTGCATTCTCTCGACCCATCTATGCAACTGTGGTTGTTACCTGGGCTTACTCGAAGTGAGGAAACAATGCTGTGCCGCTTACGCATTGGCATTGTATTCAGCAATGCATTTAGAGGTTTGAATGGAATGGCTGATAGTGCCGAGTGCAGTGCTTGCGGTGTCGAGGCGACTACAGAGCACCTACTGTGCTACTGCCCATCTTTTCAAAATGAAAAACATGATCTCTGAGCTATAAATCAGTTGGGTACAAGACTCATTTAGCTCGAACAAGATCTTGCGATAATGGCCTCTCATATCACCGCTACAAAAGGCCACAGAAGCGATGCTGCAATTTTTGAAAACTACCGGATTTACTGATCGCCTCTGATATAGAGCACAGAACTTTTAATACGTCAGCAATATCCACAGCGCACTTTCACGTTTTCACTTAATTTTTTCCTGCCCTTTTCCCTTTCCCCGGCGTAGGGCACGCAGCCGGGCTCGGTCCTGGTTAATCTCACTGCCTTCATTTATCTTTTATCTCTCCCTCTCTCTCTCTTTCTCTCTCTGTTCCAGCCACGTTTTGCCTACCATTTGCAAAAAGGTGCTGTTGACGATCTTTTTTATTCAATTCTACATCATGTACTTTTTGGTGCGGTAAAAATGTGCATAGAAGAAAGCGACACCGTATCCTTTCAAAACGTAGTTGGTGGTACGCTTGAGAGCGTTTTAACGCTATTGGAAGCCCGTCTTTATAGTACGTTTATTTGTTTTCACAAACAGCTTTTATTGCGAAAACTTGGTATTTGCATTGCGCCGCTGCTGTGCAATGTATTTTATCTAGTGTTGATCGCGTGCTCGGTGAAGCTTTTAAAAGCAATGGCCCTGAATCAGTCGGCGTTGCGGCACTGAATAATGGCGCTGAGCCTGTTACTGATGATTACAATAAGCCATGTTGTTTCTGCATCTGTATTTCCAGTCCGTCTTCGCGGCGAACTTGCGTCATGAAATCCCACGTATGGGCGTCCATGTGCAAGGGTCAAAGCCAGAACTAATGATAACATACAACGGTGTGTTAAAATTGCTCACTAACCTAAACGTCTCTTCGGCCAGTGGGCCCGACGACGTTCCTTGTTACGTCTTTAAGCTCTGTGCAGAAATTATTGCGCATTACTTGGTTATCTACTGAAAATCTTTGTATACAGGAATAATACCCCAGGAATGAAAAAATGCTGATATAGTGCCCATTCATTAAAGTGGTCCTAAAAACATAGTTGGTAATTATAGGCCGATTTCGCTTACAAATATCAATTGCAAAACTTTTGAACACATAATTCATAGCGCAATGATCAAACATTTTGAATAAAATCAATTCTTCACTCATGCTCAGCATGGTTTTAGATCAAGTTACCTGTGTACAACGCAGCTCATGCAATTTAGCCATGATATTTTTTCATCATTTGACCTTCGGTTACAAACGGATTCTATTTTCTTAGATTTCAAAAAGCGTTTAATTTGGTACCTCATGACTTGCTACTATAAAACTGTCTTTACTTAACACGCCTCCTTCTCTCCTAAGCTGGCTTCAATGTTATCTGCAAGGACGTAAGCAACGTGTGCTGATTAATGGGTACTAGTCCTAGTGTGTAGCTTTATCTTCGGGAGTGCCGCAGGAGTCCGCTCTAGGGCCTCTGCTGCTTCTATTGCATATTAATCACATTGTGAAAGATGTGACTAGTAAAATACGTTTATATGCAGATGATTGTGTTGTCCACCGTGATGTAAGCAATTATTCAGATCCATTTCATTTGCAGAGAAGCTTGGAACATATCCAACAATGGTGTTTGAAGCGGAAAATTTACTTAAATCCAACAAAGTGTCAGATTATCAACTTCACACGCACGCATCGTCCTTTCCCGGCCGAACATGGATTGTATTCTGTCCAACTATCAAGAGTATCTGGTTAGAAATGTCTTGCCGTTTACTTTTCCTCCAGCCTCACATGGAATAATACCGTTGAGCATGTTTCATCGAAAGCTTCTGGAATGCTGAATTTTTTAAGACGAAGTTTTAGAACGCCCCCGCTAAAAGGTAAAGAGCTTCTATATTTAACTTATGTTCGGCGTATATGGGAGTATGCTTGTGTTGTTTGGAGCCCACGAAGTTTATATTTAACCGATATGCTTGAACGTGTACAAAACTGTGCCGCTTGATTTGTATCATTACTAACATGAAACTAACGTTGGAATGGCAGTTTTTATTTACTTGCCGAGGAAACTTTCAGTTAGAAAAGTTGTATAAAATTTATCACGGTAAAATAAAAACAGACAAATATATTTATTTGCTTCCACCGCATTTGAGGTCGAATAGACTTGATCACGGATGGAAAATAAGAGAAGTTAAATTCGCGAATGGAACCGATTGCCCAACAAATTGTCGAATGCCGACCTGAACCAATGTTTCGGGCCTTGTTATCAGATGTATGAATCAGTGCAGTTGTCTTCATTTAATAGTTACTTGCCATGCATTGTAATTTGTTTTACTCGCCTTTTGCTTAGTTAAGATTCTCACCCCCCTACCCTGCAATAATGACTTCGGGTACTGCAGGTATTTGGAATAAATAAATAAGCAGAGTTATAAATAATGCTGCGGAGCGTGCGTGTTGAAGCGGTAAGTGAAAACACACTCAACACTGGGTCAGGAGATTTGAAGATCCCTTTGCCGATGGGCGCCCTTCAACCGGCTACTGTGTAGGCGGAATCTTGCTTGCGAATTGATCCATAGATCTTCAGGCAAGCACAGCGAAAATAGCATAAGAGTAAAATGAAAAAAAAAACTTTGATCCTAACGTAAAAAATGTGGCTAAAACCAACTAAATCCACCGTACACGAACGTAAATGTCAAACACGCGGCCAGTGTAAACTGTAAGGAAGCGGCCCAGAACGCACTCGAGAGTTCGCGGAAAACTCGAGCAAAACTTTCATTCGAGCGACGCCGACAGAGCCATCGGGAGCAGGTCGCGTAATCCCGTGGCCCTGAATCCAATTTCGCGCTATCGCGCGATGTGGAAGCCACTTTCTCTCGCGCCGAAGGGAGCGCGCTGCCTCAGGTCCCCGCGCTGCTTTGGACCAATGATAACCCTGGTCGAACTGGTGCAGCGCTGACGAGAGAGGAAAGGCGGCATACGAGAAGAGAAAAAATATCGCCGAATTCTGTTCAGGAGGCGACAGCGATATCTCTCAGGCGGTGAGAAGCCATCTGCGAGAATAGAGTACAGTCGTCCGGAAAGTGCGAATCCCTGTTTCCTGTTTTTCTATGAGCCTCTGCGATGGCTTCATCATGCAACGGTGGTAGCCGAGATGAACCAAATTCCCTTTCTGGCAACAAACTTCTGCGCGTGATGTCACTGTAGCCACATTTCACTTAACCATTCGATGTACAGTGGCACCAGGTGTAAACACACTGCTTGGGCCACAGTACCAACCAGCCAACGCGACAATGTTCTTACGCTCCAAAGTCAGTGTGCCATAAACTACCCATGTATACGTTGCAGTTGCTAAACTTAGATTCAAAATTCAAAACTGTTTGTATGGCTTGAATCTTTTTAGTGAAACGGAGGGAAGGTTGGGGAAGTCCTGGTTGGCCTGTGCTAATATTGCTGACTCTGCTACAATCCTTGTACACTTAGGTGTGCAACAAAGGTCTGCAATTGGCTGGCTACTCTCTCTCGTCCGGTTTAACAGTTTATTATCCCGTGTTTATTTTCATAATGACTTGGAGGTTGACTACTGTGTAAAGTTTCATTCACTTCGTCGTCGAATATTGCGTAAAATGTCTCGAAATAATTAGTCCAGACAATAATATTGCGCGTCAACCAGACCTTGACGCTTAATCCACTTGGTGCGAAAATTGGTGCATTGAACTAAACCCAAATAAATTTAATGTTATCACCTCAAAAATAAGCTGCATACACATTGATAACTCTTCTTTACAAGTGATATTATCCTGCTAATATCTCAGGGTTATGAAATGAAATGTTTATTTCTCTCACAGTTACAGAGTAGCCAGGTAGATGCAGGATACAGCCTGAAGACCGCCCCGCGCCCGTTGATCACACGACAGCGTTCATCACATGATCACAGTCATCATATAATCAAACCTCTTGTGGAACACTCACATGAAATTAATGATTAGCATCAGTAACAAAATGCTCGCACACTTTTCGCCGTCCCTATTGGCACGCTCCTCGAAATATGAAACTACTGCATTATAAATTAATAATAATTCGATAGGAGCTACAATACAATCTGATTTGGGACCAGTTTCGCGACAAACTAAATCACTACCTTGAAAAGGTCCAGGAGAACTCGAAGCGTAATATCCTGTATAACTTACCCGAACTTGAAGCGTGACCGATAGGAATTTTTTTTCCTTACCTACCATGACTGCATCTGACCACAAGATATTTCGTTTGCCTTTTTCACTGCACACTATCACCATTCATTGCGTGCCGAATTCATGTATCCTCCGCAATACGACTCATAACGCACTGATCACAGAGCTAAGGTTGCGATCCTATTCTGCCAGACCTTCACTTTTAGCAACGCATTCCATGCAAAAGCATCTGAAAACTGAAACAAACATCTTGCGTCCACAACGAATATGTATATTTACACTGCCTCAAAAGGACATTGACAGTTATATTTCTTCCGGCTTGATCTATTATGCTTTCGTTCCATTTTGCTGTAGCTCACTTTTTACTGGAGTAAAGTAAGATGGAAGCTTTGGATATAGGGTAGGTTCAACACTAAGAATTGTAATGCATCCTGAAAGAATGAAAAAAGCCAAGACGTAAGACAGGGCCTCTGTGTGTCTAAATACGTTTTCCTTTCGTCAATATCTTTCTCACTGTGATGCCGTACCCACTGTAGGAGTAAATTGATGACGTAGAAGGCTCGTACCGAGACACGGAAGCAAAAGGAAAAGTCAGTAGGGCATCACCGCTAACGATTGTCAATCAATCTACCTTTATAGATTTCAACGCAAAATAGTAGAACTATGCATTCACTGAGACCCTCGAGGAGACAAAGAATTAATCGCGTTAACGCATACTGCTGTGCTACAAGTACAACAATGAGCCACGACGTTAGGAATACTGCTCCGTCAGTCACCTGCAAGGAACAGCCGTAGCATTTTAGGCATGATAAAGTAGCGTATCGTGTAAACAATCAATTGTAAGGCGTCCAATGTTTGAAAGTGATTTTTCCTTGTTCACTTCGGGCAGTTTTTCTTCCCCTTCCACGCGCAGAGGCTTTCCGGAGGGGAATGACATGCAAATCAGCTGTCGCCTGCCTCTTTCCTGCTTCCTGCTTCCGGGACGCCACTTCCGGTTCCCACCACGAGGACGACTCAGTGTAGGCTGGTTGTCTCCCCGCATCCTGACGTCTTGTCTTGGGGCTGCTTCCGTTGCGGAAATTAACACAAAAGCCTTCTGTCCCTGAAATCTCCAAGGGGAACTTGAACGTCACGTCATTTATCACCTTCTTTTTCTGCCTCGCGACGATTTTTCCTCCCTTACCCTCCTTCCTGTCTTTCTATTTCTTGTTCTTGCAAACTTCTGACGAGAACACCATGAACGGACGCAATCACAAGAGTAACTTGCTCTCTTAGAGTGGGTGCGACGCATAACAATGCTTGCCTGCCACAAGCTTCATGATTGCTTGCTTCAGTCTACTGGAATGTGTTCCAGTGGGCCCAATGGCGCGCTCCTTTTGAGGCGCAGCGCAACGAAATGCAGGCCGAGGGCGCTGCGGGTTATCTGGGTGCCATTCTCTCTTTCCCGCTGGCTCCTGCTGTAACCCTCATCCTACGTGTAGGGCCACTAGCGCTCCCCAAAAGTTCTAAACCTATCGGCGCGCGTGCAAAAACAAGTAGCTTCTACAGCCCATCTCACAAGTTGGTTACAGCACTGCGAAAGCTGGCCGGATTTCAACCAATCAGGAAGGCGAGCTCCTCGGCGTTCTGTTCGCCCGTCTTCGATTTCAGCCGTGGCCAAGTTGGTTGAACGCCCGTATTGCAGAATCGTGCGAATCTCAGCAGACGCAAGTTCGAATCCGCGTAGATCGAGTTCATGACGGTTTTATGGATTCCTTTAGGTTAACTTTTTGTCTCTGCTTAACGCTAAATACACCGCACCACACTGTTTGAGTAGTACTTTTGTGTGTTTGCGTTCTGCAAAGCGCTTATATGCTAACTGTATATGCTTCAACTTTGGGATTTCTTCGTGGCGGGGTCCATCAGCAGCATATGCTACGCGACAAAGCCAACTTTCTCGCGAATGCCTTGTAACTGTCAATCTATCTTCGAAAAAATCATTGTGCATGAGACCACTCAAATTCTTTATGCGCAGGCGGGCGAGCTGTCGGGCTTCTTCGGCGCACTGGAGATTGGCGTCAACGTCGAGATTCTCTTCGTCAGTGAGGTGTGGCAGCATGGCGTCGAGAGTCGTCGTAGAGTTCCTGCCCTAAACCTGCCTGAACAGCGTGATCTGCGTTGTTTCTTCCACCGCCGTGTTGTAAGCGAAGGTTACGTACGGCAAGACGGCTTCCCACATATTGTGTTCGACGTCCACGCACATCGCAAGCATGTTGGCAAGCGCCCTGTGTAGTCGCTCCGTAAAACCATTCGTCTGCGGGTGGTAGGCAGTTGTCCTCCTGTGACTTGTCTGACTGTATTGCAAAATGGTTTGGGTGAGCTCGGCAGTAGAGGCCGTTCCTCTGTCGGTGATTATGACTTCTGAAGCACCATGTCTCAGCGCGATATTCTCGACGAATAATTTAGCGACTTCGGCCGCACGACCTTTAGCCCGAGCATTCGTTCCTTGTAGCTGGTAATGCAGTCCGTCGCCAAGCCGATCCACTTATTTCCGGATGTTGACGCCGCAAACGGTCCCAACAAATTCTTCCCGATCTGCTGAAAATGTAGGCAAGGAGGCTCGATCGGCTGTAATAATCCCGCCGGCCTTGTCGGTGGTGTCTTGCGTCGCTGGCAGTCTCGACATGTCTTGACGTAACGCGCAACGTCGGTGGTCAGGCGCGGCCAAAAGTACTTGTTTTGTATTCTTGCGAGCGTGCTGGAAAACCTGAGGTGCCCAGCTGTCTTATCATCGTGCAGGGCGTGCAGCACTTGTGACCATAGCGCTGCGGGCACAACGACCATAGCGCTGCGGTCACAACCAAAGCACTTTGCTTTGCTTTGACTGTCGTCAGCTTTTGCTGCCATTCCATCTTCGCAGAGTGGAATGGTTTTCATCGGGAATGTCTGGTAACGTACGGTACAGTACCTGTAGCGCACGGTTCCGATTAGTCACGTCTCGTACATTTCCGATCGTCGTCAGGTCGTTCTCGAACCACATACGGTCGAACACTCAGCAACTAAATCCGAAATGTTTATCCAGAAAGTCTAGTCGGAACTTGGCATCCACAGATTTGAAGTCGTTCACACCGTGCATCCGGTGCTTCTGCCACGGTATTGCGTTGCGGGTAAGGCATCATTGCTCGTTCGGAGGTGCCCGGGCTCACAATTGTCGTTCTCGTTCAGCATCGCGGGGAAGTTCTTCGTCGGTGGTCGTTTCGCGCCGGCGCCTTTACATTCTCGTTGCTGTTCCCTCCGGCGCTCCTCGTACGCATGTTGCTCTTCGGATGTACGAACTATACGTGTGCACCCAATCGATAGCGCAGCTGTTGAAGCGCTCGCACCCTCTTAATGAATGGCTCATACTCCGTAGACGCGGCCTCCCAATCACAACGACAGAAGAGCAGTGAATTCTACGCTGGAATGATGAGCGGCAACGGAGCCAGCTGTGGAAGACGACGACGATGACGACGAACGTGCGAGCAGTAGCATTAGCGCGTTTTCGCAGTTGGCGCCGAGATTTTTACGTCCTTTTTGATAAATTTGTACGAAAAATTTTTTTTCAAATACATCTGTTCTTACCCGTGTGCACGGGGATTTCTTGCAGTCTCACGTGTGAGAAGAATAGTCGAAGGGCGCGTTACGGTTTCGCGAGCCCACAGGGGCATATGCCATCAGCTTAGACCCTTTCTGCACTATCACGAGGTTCGGCCCGAATGATGACTTTTTCCGTTCCCGGACGTCGAAAAAACTACGGAAGGTTAGTCACGCACAGCTTTCGCTGTAAACCGCAGGCAATCCGCGCCTAAACACCCTCGGGAAAATGTCGGCCTTGCCCTGCACCTAGCAAGGCTTCTGAGCTCTGTGTCCACTCGCTGCTGCTCGGCAAAGTCTTCGGCACTTATTTTACCTAAAAAGGCGTTCTCGTGTTGGTCATCTTGGGGCGGCGAGCCCACGGAAACGCGAGACAGGCAGTCGGCATCAAACACTGTAAACGGAAATGAGCCGAAAAAGGCATTTTAAGGGATGTGACCTCCCTTGAGACTACGTGCCTGAAAACCGTGCTCCCTTAGCGTGGTGTAGAAATGCTCAGCGTCCTCCATTTCTCTCCCTCGCAAAATGCGGATGAAAGAAGGAGACAGAACCTCAATTCTACGTCCTTTTTAAGAGGGAGTTTAGAAGATACAGGCCTCCCTTTAGCGTAAACGGAGTTCTGTTTCTTATTTTATGCGTTATTTTCTTTTCTTTTACACATCTGTGAGAAGGAAACGAGAAAGGAGAGATATATTGTCCAAGTGGTTCTTTTTCTTTTTTTTTCTTTCTGCAAATTTATACATTTCCGGAGTGCAAGCCAACTTATTTAGGGCGATATAATAGACGCTTTGTTCGCCTCGTCGACCACAATGTCCTGTCGCGCTGCCAGAACCCCCGGTCGGCATCTGACGAGCTGTCTTCGGAAGCGAGACCATGCAAAACTTCGACGGCTTAGGCCGCAGAATGTCCTCGCTTCTGTTCGTCTTCCCATCAACTAAAAGTGAAACTGAAGGCAAAGCCCGCAAAGTGCCACTGTCGTCGGCGCCGGTGACGGCACCTGTTTTGCTCATCGTAGTTCTGCGTGTGTGTCTATATGCGTGCTTACGAGGTAATTTTGGCGGCCGTCGGAGAGTGTTTCGTGTAGTGTGGAACCTCACAAGAAAGCTACCTGCCCCACTGCGCAGCACGGCGGTGATCGGCCACCGCGTAGTCATCGCTTTGACGTGATCTGTGTACTACAATACACTTTTGTGGTTCGCGCGGTCGTGCTCGGATTCCCTCCTGCGCCACGATATGACAGCGGCTAGTGAAACCTCACCCGCAGTCCTCACAAAATCGGACCGCGTACGGTGTCGACTGCTTTGGAAACGGCGCGTTTCGGATTACCGCTTGCCCAGTTGCCTCATGTTTGACGCGGCCTTTTCAAGCTGCGGTGGTGAGTACGGCGCGGAAGCATTGCGCTATGCGCATAATGCTCACACCTTTTATGTCGCGGTGTTGAGACTTACCGGTCCTTTCAATAAAACTCAAGAAGCCAGTGCCCCACAAAAAAGAGACGTTTCAATTTTTTTCTTTCTCTTTTTCAATTTAATTGTCGTGTTTTACGCGTCAGAACCATGATCTGTTGCTGTGACCTCGTGCTTAATACTAAGCACAACTCCAAGGACGCTTACAGCAACCACGGCGGGTCAAAGAGTATTGGAGTTTCGTCATCAGGTGTGTTTGATAACCACTTCGCCTTAAGTGTCGATATAGGTTGTGACAGCCCACTTGAAAAACACAACAGGAAATTTTAGTCTGTCGGTCTGTTGTCCGTAGTGTGACGTCCTGCAGTTCTTGATCAATATTCAATTAAAAATTGAGAGACCTCTGTAAGGCTATGTAAATTTGTTTGTAGAAGAAAGAAAAAAAATTAATAAAGGAAAAAAAAATCTCCCCGCCGGGAGATTCGAACTCTGGACTGAGGCATCCCGAGCCCAGCATCTTACCACTACGCCACGCCGAATATGCGTCCTTTGTGCATATTTCAGCTATACAAACACTTTGCTTTGCGTTTGCGTTTATGTTTATATTTGAATTTTAAGAGTCAACATGCGCTTTCATTCCACCGCGTCAACTGCCGCATCTCTAGAAAAGTAAAAGTGTTCTTCCCATCGACAGGTACATTGTGTAGTGCTAGAACATCGATTTTGCTGTAGGATATCCATATTAAATAAGAAATACAGAAATAGACAACGGTGACCGGGGACACTGTTAGGTTGTTACTGCTAATTTCGACAGTTGTCTCTCGCTCTGCACTTTTGAGCGCGCATATAATTCTGTGTTCAATGCAAGATAGCTACATAAACATTCGTGGATGATTGTTCATTCTGACTGGCATCTCTCGGCAGCGCTGTACCAGAATAATGAGACCCGAGCGAGACAGCTTTTCACGCAACTTTGTGGAACAACCCAAAACTTCTTTTTCGCTTTGTAAAAGCTTATGCAATATTTCTGGGAAGTTAACTGTGTCAGTGTAACGGCACATGTAAGTCCACAGGCCTGTGTGCCACATCTTACCAAATAACACAAAACGGATACGCAGCCACTCCCGCAGATGATATGATTTTCATCAGCGGCCGATCTTGAGGAGGCCGGTAGGGCATTTATGGTGCTTCGTCGTCACGGCACAATTATAACGATTGGCCACGTCGACTTTAATACCGGTGTCTGTGCTATCAGCAGTGCCGGCTTCAGAGAAGCACGATTGAATACCGCGCAAGAGAAAAGTACAGGGTACACCACCTCGATGCGAAATTGACATACAATTTTAAAGCGTCGCGATTGAAAGCGCTTCTGTCGCGGCGTCAGAAATTATGTCGCTGCGACAGAAAGTGGCACATTTCTAACGCCACGACCGAAAATGTGTAGTCCCGAAAGAGAGTTCCTGTTGCGACGTCAGAATCGCTGTTGCGATAGAAAGTTGTTGTTGCGACTTCAGAACTCTTGGTCTTCACGACAGGATGATTCTGTTGGGACATCAGAATTTATGTTGTAATGTCAGAAATGTCTGTCGCAACTACAGAAACATCAGGAACTTCTGTCGTACAACAGAAATTTCCGTAGTTACGACAGGAATTCCTGTTGCCTTTTGCAACTGGGAGCGATTTGCGTCACAGCAACATTATTTTTAAGGCGGCAAATTACTGTTATGCAGCATGAACAATGCGAACAGCCAGCCTGTTTCTGTGTTAAATGGAGGCACGCAGTGTGTGCACACAATTATGTTCATTTTGTCAGTTTTGTGAAATAAGCTTCAAACTGCATGCATTTTCACTGGGAAATCTGTACCAGCACTTCCTTGTATCAAGTTGTCTATGCCCAAAGGTTTGTGCATTAGAAATCACAGTTTCAGGCAGTTACAGCCTACAATTTCTTTTTTTTTTGTATACAGACACTAACTGTGTGTTCATAGTCATGTATTGCACGTTTGACCAGTGCTGAAAAGGACAAATGGAATAAATTCAAGTAGGCCTGTGAATTTGTTTGCTTGGTCAGGCTTTGATGTATTTTAGTAACGTGTTCATGTGCAGATGTCGTGTGAATGCATACTTGGACTTTAGTTACGTTTCACTGCATCAAAAGAAACCACCCAGCCAATCTCAATTTCCTTCCTTGTTTCTTGCCCTTGGTGTCCACATACATGAATTTATTCTGAGTTTTTGTACCAAGACAACAGCAGGGCATCACACATGCTAGAAACATTAAGACAAAGAACAAGGAATGTGGCACAAATGATCCACAGAGTCACAAAACAAAAAAGAGGCTTCAAAGAAGCGGAGGCAGTCAGACTTGTGCGAGCATTAATTATTAGCAGGGTGACCTATAGCCTCCCCTTTCAAAAACTAAATAAGGCTGAAATGTCTAAAGTGAGCTCCATCATCAGGGCAGCTAGGGCTCCCAAAAACACATGTGCCAAAAAGCTGGAGACTCTTGGTATTCACAACACATATAAAGAACATGACACGGCATGTGGTCATGCCTCAGAGAGAACATCTGAATTCTACAAAACAAGGAAAGGCTCTGTTACAAAAGGCAGGATATCCCCTGATAGCGCAGTATGGCTGAGAAAAAACAGTTTTGCTACCCAGACAAACAAGAGAGGAAATTCTAGTTTCACGAATCCCAAAGAATATGAGCACGGAACATCACCAAAGCAGAAGAAAAGCGCAATCAAAGGCTTTACAAAAGAAATGTGAAAAATCCAGACGTATACTACACAGATGCATGTAGAGTGGCAACAGACAAATTCAAAATAGTGGCCTTCAATTGGTCCACAGGGATAACAACTTCCATTCGGAACCCTTTAACCTGCACCGTGGAGGCAGCAGCCATAGCGCTGGCCTTTCGAGATGCAGAAGCAAAAGAAACAATCTGCATTGGCCATGATGGACTCTAAGGCAGCATGCTGTTCGTGCATGACGGGTACCGTTCCATACAAAATTCACAGAATTGCACCAGGTGGTAATTTGGTGCCCAGCGCACTCTGGACTCGAGGAAAATGAGAGGGTGGACCGAACTGCTCGAGCAATAAGCATCCGAGCACTAGTCAGTCGTTTCAATGAACTCCCATTGACCCACACGACACCTTCGAAAACCAGGAAATAGAGAGACAAAAATACAGCCGCCCGCACTCCAACCTTATGGAAGAACAGGCCAGGGATTCGCGCTGTGTACAGACTAACACATATCTACACCTACAAATACTCACTAAAGGACACCCTGCATTATATGAAAGTATGTGTTCTTGGTGCGAGGAGCTGCCAACTCTTGCCCACGTAACATGTACATATAAACTACAGCCTCCAAATTCCAATTTGCCCCTTACGGCGTAAGTGCCAAGTAACAGGCACTGGGATGTTTGGCTTGCTAGTGAAGAAGTAGAGAGCCAGAGAGCTCTTCTCGATCAAGCCCAGCAAACCACAGAGATCAGTGGAGCCCTGGCCTGAGGGACGCACCGACCGCCCAAACCACTGAGAGAAATAAACTTTATACTACTATTACTTGCCCTTAGTGCTATCAGCCATCAAGTTTACCTACAACTACAAATGAGCCACATGTCACTTGATTCACTCAGTTTCCATTTCACTCTTTGTAGGAGGGCATGCATGACTGATTGCGTATGTGCAGCATTTTGTTGCCACAGAGGGGTATGTAATATGGAAACCGACATAAACATTAATACACTCTGTAGTAACTTGTTCTGAATTGAACTTTTAAAGATAAAGAGCAATTTCAATAAATGACAACATGTGTGTTTTTTTTTTAACTGGGTGAGTGGTGTGCTACCGTCTGGGATTTTTTTTATTCCACGTGGTAGAGGTGTGTGGCTGTCACTGTGTGTATTCAGTGTGTATACTGCTTCTTTTCAGATATGTTAACATCATACAAGTCTGCATTCCTAAGAACATAAACAGCCAGAGGCCACATTGCAAAGACAGGGATCTGAGTATCAAGAAAAGAAATCAGTAATAAAGGTAGCAAGAAGTACTCACAAGCAAATGTTTGTTGTCAGAGGGATGCAAGAATAATACAGCCCATCCAGGGGGTGCGCGAAAGCAAGATAATGGCCACAAAAAACAAAGCCAACTCATATGTCACAGCCATTTTAATCAAAAATGACATTTAACTCCAGGGTATGCATATTGAAGCCTTGCTAATTATGTAAATTTACTAGCACTACCGTCCAGTACTGCTGTGCTCCTGAATGGTGGCTCACATTTGCAGGCAGCAATAGGTGCAGCGACATCCATCATTCGTGCATCACTCATTTTGGACAATACACACCTTGCTGCAAGGAAAAGTAGCCACAATATAGCTTTCTAACAATTATTGGCAATTAGTTTGAGAATGGCGTTTCCAACCACACCAGGCTAGACCGGCATTGCTTTGCAGCATGCTCTACACCGGGAACGTAACTCCTTGCCCCCGAACCCAACATGTCTGTTTACCTGGCATAGGACAATGTGCAGACAATGCTCACCCCCCCCCCCCCCCCCCCAACACATGCACCAATATATTCCTGGCTACCGGCACTGGTCCTTGTTACAAGAAATAGAAGTACGGATCCTTGGTCTCGATGTTCGCCAATCCGGAACAAGATCAAATTGGCTAGGCAAAATAAGGAAGACACCAATGTCAACCTTCCACCTGATATGAATGATTGCATCTAAATGTGGAGAAGATTGTACCGAAATAGCCAGTAATGCTGTTTGGTCTGTACTCCAGCCACATATTATTTATCAGGCTCAATTTTACTGGCCCTCACTGAAGCAGAGGGACCAGATTGAGATCATTATTCAGAACGTGATGAGGGCAATAGCTGCTCTCCCTCTGTTCGCTCAAGAACATGCCCAGGTGAACACCACGGCAACATTGCTAATTCAATGTGAATGAGCATTTGAATTAAAGAGGTTGCATGTTGCAGTCACTTCTGATTGCTTGGGTGCAAGAACAGACTTAAGGCCATGGCACGGCTGTACACTGATGTTCCTTTGGACCAATGTATTTTGTACAGACGCTGCTATTACAAGAGATGGAAGCACAGTATCAGTCAGCCTTAAGTACTTCCCTCTTTATAAAAATAAGGAATCTACAATGGATGTCTGCAACTCTACTTGAGCTTCATACCATACATGACAAGAGTCTGCAGAACGGGGCTGGTACACGGTAAAGTCACACATGACACCAATGAGGCAGCCTCATTTTTATCAAACTTCACCCAAATACAGACACACCAATTCCTTGAGTGCCATTTAGCAGCTGAAGCAAGACAGTAAAGCCACATAGCTTTGTCAGAAGATACACAAGCTTCACAACTACTCACTTTTAATGCTTGCTTACACTAGGTACAGGGACACATCTCTGGCCTTTTCAATGCCATGGCAGATAACAAAGAACACAACAACATCAAGAACATGTATCTACCCGCACCTCTTGTGCCAGGCTCACTTACCGTCTTTCTACCCCGAAAAGTTTGCTCTGATGTGAGACATGCTTTTACGCTCAAGTTTGACAGCCATTGCTGCATCAATTTTGCAAGCACTGTCAAGGACGCAGTATTCTTAACTGCAATTTATTATCAGGAAATACGTAATTTTAATAATGTGAGCACAGGCATCTTGACTCACTTATTATGAATGGAAAGAAATGTCACTGCTGCCTGAATGAAAAGAGTAATCTTCTGCAGTTGTAGAGAGTCAGTGTAGCTTCATGCAATACTGTTTCACAGCAAGTTTGTACAAAGTATCATTACAGGCAGGGAATTATAGGCCTAATTGTGCTTTTCACTTGCTCCAGCTGAATGTGACCTTAAACAAAGCATGGTGTGTAAAAAAGGCAAATGTTCTTTGATATGAAGCATCTATCAGCGAGTAGCATTTTGCCTTTTGAGACTTTTTAGCATCCATGGGGGAGAGATTAAATTGCCAGTGTATCTCTATAAGTCATGCCTCTAAAGATGCACATGGCGTTTAGGAAGGTAAATTTTTTTGAACCAGGGAGGGACGTACGGAAATAACTTTAATGAGAAAAGGATCTGCAAGGTTTCCAGCCCAGGCTCAGGCCACCCGGGCATTATGTGCAGTGAGGCATAGCCTTTCCACTGCTGCCCGGGCCCACTGGATAGCCCATAGTTGGTCGTGTAGTTCCGAGCTAGTCAGAGCGCTTAGCTATCGCTCCTCGAGAAGGTCCTGTTCTATCTTGTCCTCTAGATATATCGATCTGATCTGTGTGCACTTCCATGAGATCTGTGCATTGTCTGCGGCTTTGTGCTTGCAGAGCTTGCAGCTCGCGTCTGGGTATTGTGTTGAATTTACTCTGTCTAAATGTACTGGGTTTCGGAATGTTCTGGTTTGCAACCTCCTCCAATCTGTTTCTTGAAACCTGTCGAGTTGTTTGCGGGGTTGTGGGTATGTTTCTCCTCGTTTCGTATAGTGTGTCAGTATGTCGTGGTACGTGACCAGTCTGTGTCTGTTGTCTCGTATCGCTACTTCGTTGTCGTTGCCTTCCCGCAGTCCTTCCCCTTTCCCCGGGGGTTGTGGGGTGTTGTGCCGTCACTGTCCGAGACGCGGTGGGTTAGTTCTCGCGCGGCTCGGTTGGCCTTCTCATTGAGGTTGGGAGGGCCATTCATGGTTACTTCTCCCATATGTGCTGGGATCCATTTGAGGTATTTGGGTCATGTCAGAGAAACACAAATGTATTGTTCCAAAATGGTACAGTGTTACTCCGCTGCTAGAAAGGTGATTTAGAAGAGCTCTCTAACTCCATTTACTAAATTTTCAGAGGTGATTGCAATGGGTGATTCCCCTGTTACTCTGGTATTGCTAGTCTGGTGCTTACTGTCAGTGATATACACAGCATGCCAGTCTTGGAGCTCAACTTTCAAGAGCCAATTAAGAGGCATGTCATGGGTGATTTAATAAGCTTATTAGGCTTCTTTTTAAACAAACAATTAATTTATTCTTTATTTTTGCTGTCATTTTGATGGCCTGTCTATGCTTTTTGTTTTCAAAGGCCATATTATTTTCATAATTATGGCCTTCAATGTTTAATTGTAATATCCCTTATAATCCACAGTGATTACTCGTAAAAGAGAAATCAATATAGAACAAACAGTAGATGTGGGTAAATGTATGTGCATTGACTTGAACAGTCACCTGCAAAAGTTTAAAGTCAGGTTGCTCAATGGATTGAATAATCTCAGTTGGAAAGCAGCACTAAGTGTGTTCATATGCCCCTCACTCATCCAGTATACGTAAATGTAACCAAATATAGTATATGTAACCAACACACTCTCAGACTTTAGCGCAATAAGTTAATATGTTGTGTTATGCTGTTGAGTTGAGACTGTGAATGGAACGATTATTAAAATGAGCAAGCTAGAGACAACTATTGCAGTGTTTATAATTTGTGGTAATTGCAGCATGATATTGCAAAATAACAATAAATAATGCTCCTCTCAATGCTTCTATCTATGCCTTTCGTTCATCTCTTAGTCTCTCTGAAATTAAGCAGCAGGGCATGGCACAGCACTGCTGCTTACGTTTATAATGGAGTCATCAGTGGGTTTCAGACAGAGGCAACTCCTGTCCCTTATGCACATATGTTTTGGTATTTTCAAGACTGTTCCTGTCATACCAAAGCCAAGGCTCACTGGCCCCTCATGGTATTGAAGCTTGCTCACCAATTACTCAGAGTGGATGATACATTTTCTGGATTTTGTCAGGTGCCATCTGTCTTGCCCTAATCATGGTATGAAAGGTAGGTCCTGCTGGTCCAATGCAGCTATCTTAATAAAAAAATATTATAATTTGCATGTTTCTTCTCTTGGCCACCGAAGTGCATCATCCAAACCAAACACAAACACTTTTCTTCCTAGGCGCACTCTTGAAAACAAAGGCTTGCAGCCACATGCAGAAGAAAGCACAAAACAACTTATGCAAATTAATGCTCTGCAGTGTGCAGATTATGCAATGTGTACAGTAACTAAGGCTGCACCTCTAATGCATTAACTGTATTCAAGATTATGAAAGCTTTTTGCTAATTAAGCCATGTTCTAAAATTGGATTGCATACCCTAGCAGCATATGTGATAAAAATGTGGTAGCTCAGTTGAAAAAGCTACAAGTGGCATTCCTGCGGGGTATGTTTGTTCACTTGAAAAGCAGATTTTACTCAGTTGGTCATATGACAAGAAATTTTGTTGTGTTCTTAATACTTCATTCCTACATTGCATATTACACTACACCCTAAAGGTCCACACAGCCCACATATATCATCATTAAATTAATAAAATGTGAATACCATGTGCACATTTGTAATGTTCCTCTTCAGGCGAATATGTACGGTACTGTACCTATATGCCGCCCTCATCATTCGTCTACACGCTAATAGGAAGTTCGTTTACATAGTTGTGTGCGAGAAAAATACTAAACAGCACTTCATCGGCATGTCGTCGGCGAGCATATCTCATGAGAGCCTCTCAACTGTACGTGCCAATTCGACCGAGTCATAAATACATACATACGGTGCGATTCGGCAAACATGAACCTATCTTCAGGGCCAGTATGTCAATGGATTCCTTTCTCGGGGTTATCGTTATTATTATTGCCTACCGTCCATATAAACGACCTATCGGTGATAGTGTACGCGCAGCACGGCAAGGAAAGGCCCTAGCGAGTACGGCATCTCGATCCGGCCTGCCTGCTCTATCATAACATAGCATAACCGTCGGAATAAAGTGATCGCAATCGCACCTATTGTGCTACACAATAAGAAAAAAAAAGCTAATGCCAACAGAGCTGCGATACGGAAGCGATCGACGTTTCACGTACCGTCAACACGCTAACTTAATTGTTGACAAAACACGATTTTACTACTAGCGCTGGCCAGACAGAAAGCGTTGTCGGACGCATATGCCAAACTCGGTCCAAGGATGCTCGGGGCGGCCAAGCAATTGCTGACTCGGGCCCGGGCCGGGCTTGGACCTAGGAGCGTCTGGCCGGGGAACATTCATTGGCGACAGACGGGAAGTCAGCGAGTCGTGGAAAGTTCTTGCGCGAGCGAAACGCAAGCGAAATTAAAATATGTTACAATGTCCACCGTCTACAATCGGGCAGCGCGAAGCATTGGGCCGCGCAACAGCTACGCAGTTAATCTGAACCCTCGGGCTAATCACAGGTCACATACCGAACCCCGCGTCGTAAGAATGGGCTATTTTCCCATGCCCTTCACCTGCGGGGTGCCCTCACGCAGCGAGCGTACTACCGTCCAAAAGTCAATCTATTATTGCCCGGCCGGCACCGCGTACGGCGGACGTGAGGTGGCACACAACGACGGGAGCTTTGCCCAAGCCGGATTAGCAAACGTTAAGAAACTGCCGTATTGTAATAAGTCGTGGTTATCAGCGCGTGAAATGACAAGGAAGAGCTCAATCATAACCTACGCTTATCCATGCCGGCCTGGTCGCTGTGGACGCGGATATAACACATAGCGTTACAGAAAAGTGTTCACAAACCATTAACAGCCCTGCTCGTGTATTTAATAACGTTTTCTACTCATCGTACCTTTGCGCTAGCTGTTACCAAAACTAAGATAAATCCTAACCAATTCGCCCACCTTGCTGTCTTGCTGACATAATATGACTGGTGAAAGTTATTCTAGTGCATGCACATATATCGTATTCACATGTGCATATATTGATTGTTTACTTCAGCATAAAAAAAAAGGATGCTCCATCTGTATAATTTCACATAATTACATTTTCCTTCCTTTCTTTCCTTTTTTTTACTGTTGCAGTGGGTTGAGTACAATATGTACAAATAAAATATGTCACTTTCGCACTACTCCATCACTTAGGAACAGCAAATCAGCAATCAGGATGACAGTTATATTTATTTTCTTATTAATTTTTTAAAATTTGTAGTCAGTATGAGACAGCTCACACTAAGCTTGCTTGGTTTTTAACAAGCTCTTGGTCAGCAACGACACATATGTTTGGGACTCGGAAATAAACTGTGCAGTGCGTCTGTCTCAGCATGCTTTGGAATGACAAGCCAAACCTTCATCTTATGCAAGTGTGGAAACTGACAGCTTATGCAACCACACACCCATAACACGTCTACAAACCTGTCATTCTTATGCACTAGAGGTTGAAGTGTGATGTCAAAATATATGTCACTTTCATCACTCATTGATTCATGCGTGACATCTCTTCTTGTACTAATCAAGACGTGGCTAAACGATACCATCTCCTATAAAATTTTTCTTTTCACATCTGCATGCAACACTTTTTGTTGTGAATGATGCAACTGCATAGAAGGTGGCATGCTCATAGCTTTAAAAAAATAAATTCTTGCAGTTCCAACTGGCATTCGTTCATTCCTAGAGCACATTTTCATTTCACTTCAATGCTCAAGCAGAATGTTCTCATAAGTGCATACTACTGCCCTCCGGATGTAAATTGTGCATTTTCAAGTGAGTTTCAAAACATTCTAAATGAAGTGCATATGCTATTTTGGCATTCTACTGTGATCATTTATGGCAATTTTAATTTCTGCATTATTAACTGGACAACAGAATCTGTCACAGTTGCTCACGCTCAATGGCATATTTTCCTTCATTCCTGTCTACACTTCATGTTACCTCAACTCATTACTCTCCCAACCTGTTCATCATGTACACTGGCCAATATTCTAGATCTCATCAGAGGTAGAAAAAAATTAACATTCAAATATGCAAAGCCATCAAAACTGCGCTGCACCTACCATCTACGGCTTTGACTACGAGACTTCTCAAGACGGGCATACACAACACCTGGCAAGAATTAGCCGAAGCTCATAAAGCCAGTCAGTTAGAATGACTTAAGCTCATGCCCACCGGGAGATCAGTGCTGCAACGGCTGAGCTACAGTGAAACCTTTATAGGCCACCATGGACCGAAAAGAAAGAATTCCTCCAAACATCTGCAAATCCCTGTGCATAGCACCAATTGTACCACAAGGAAAGAAGACAAGCCCAAGTGGATGCCCTACAGCAAAGACACAGGCAAGGTCCGGATTCCAGATACACCGACACAGTCAAATACCCGCAAAGAAATGCTTACGCCCTGAACGTCACAGATTCTAAGGGCAGAGAGCTAGCGTCTGCCACAGTCCGTGCACAAAACTCTGAGACTGCAGAAGAGACGGCGATCGCCCTAGCAACTACCACGTGCCTGGACGCAGCTGTAGTTTTTTCCGATTCTGAAGCAGCTGTCAGGAACTATGCTAAGGGTCTAGTGTCGACAGAAGCACTAAAGATATTGAAGCACGACAGCGCTCCGATCCGCTACACCTGCGTGACCTGGGTTCCTGGGCATGACGGGCTGGAGGGGAACGAATCAGCACACGCCATGGCCCGAGGCCACACCTGCCGGGCCAACCCTTCCTACTCTCAAGATGCCGGTCTGCGTCAGCAGGGGCAGAGACCGTACCCATCACCTACTCAGCGATCCTTCAATATCACAGGCTGGAACGCAGGGTGCACCCACCACCTCACCCGAAGCTCACCGAAGAAGAAAGTACCACACTCAGAAGACTACAGAGTAACACTTACACCCACGGAATACTCATGCACAGACTATACCAAATGCTACAAGGAAATACTCATGCACAGACTATGCCCAATGCTACAAGGATACCACTGCCCAATGTGCGGCTTACCATACACCTTGGCGCACCTGATCCTCGAGTGTCCATGGCATCTAGATACAGACGCATCGCCTTCACCGAAAGAATATAACGCCAGACAAGAAAGCGAAGACCTCATTGAAACGTGAGAGGCCAAGCTCGTCTCCGAGGGCCTGGAGCAACAATGACACCTCGTCGCCAGGGCCAAGGAGGCAGCGAAGGCCAGAGGGTTCTTGGAATGAGGAGACCTCCCACCTAGAGTAGAACTGGGGCTTAACCCGGGATACTGTTTCAAAAATAAATGTTTATTCCTCCTCCTCCTCCTCATCTCGACCAGCGATCCTCTAATCTGTTCCGGCATTACTCACCTGGACGGGCTGTCTGATCATGCAGTTATAGTAGGTCTGCTTAACTTCTCTTTAACAAAAAAGAAAACACTACTAAACACATTAGGTGCTACAATAGGGCCAACATTACTCGGCATAATCGTTAATTAGCCACCTTTGCAGACACAGTCGAGCTATTGAAGAGAACTAGGTTATCTTTAGAGCCACCTTTGCAAATCTTATCAAAATGTTCGTCCTTTTTCTCAGCATTAGATGCAACAAAACATTCAATAAACGCCTGCGACATTATGTGACAAAGAATGCCAGATGCCACTAAAATCCACACGTCAACAGGTTTACAGCTATGATTTATTATGAATAACAGTGATTATGGCACGTAATAAACCCCTATTCACAGCCTGACATAATCCTAATTCTGGTGGTGATGTAGTTCCTGAGTTATAGTGTGTGCAGTTACTAAATGACATGTTTTGTTGAATTTCCAAATGTGAAGACATCACTGCATGCCCTGACTTCCCCATGCAATCTGACATGTCTGAAATTGTTATTAGTGGGTCGGGCATTTTTACCTTACTAAACAGATTAAAAACTTCATCTACAACAGGTCACAGCAAATTTAATAACAAGCTACTCAAGAATGTGTCCCAGCTAGTGTCGCAACATACCCCCTGGGTTCATTCTTAAGACTGGTGAGTGGCTAAAGTCATCCCATTCTACAAATCCAGCGAGTGTTTATCACCCCTTAACTACCAATGAATATCATTAACCAGTACAATTCGCAAACTTATGGAACACATTATTAATTCACAAGTCAACGACTATTTCGAAGAACCCAGTTTAACACTCAACTACCAGCACAGGTTTTCATTTACATTACGACTTAGCATGAAACCACCACATGTACTCCATCTTTGCAGCAGCTCACCACTCTCTTGGCATCATCAAATTAAACCTAAAGCATGCTTTTGTCAACATACATAAACTTGCTTACACTACACTAATCCACACAAAGCTCGAATACGCATCGCTAATATAGCACTCTGGCAGGTAAACATTGTTGACGAGATTGCATTTGTTCAAAACTGGGCTGCTCACCTTCATATTTTCCAACTATTCATCTTACACTTCCGTGTCATCATTAAAAGCACGTACTGATTTACAAGCACTATCCCTTCGCCACAAATCAGTGCGTCTTTGCCTGCTTGACAAACTTTATAATCGTACTTCTCTTCACAATGATTTCTTTCAGTCACCACCTGTCGTATTTTCATGCCGGGATCACCACCTCATATTCAAGCGTACACCATCTCGCACGTTACAATATGCATGCTCCTTTATACCCTGCACCATCACTGAAGGGAACTGCTTTCCCTCTGATATTGCCACAAAATCTGACATTAAAATTTTACGACGTGCTACGCACTGTTAATTAGTTGCCTTTTTTATTACATTCTTGTTTAGTTGTTTTTGTGAGTTACTAATAAATACCTGTATTAATACCGTAGTTTATGTGTGCATGCATATTTTCAACATTTGATTTTGCTGTGTGCATAACTTTTGTTTTGCAATTCTTATGATTTCTTACATTCTGTTTCTTAATACCTAAACAATGTTAGCATACCTTTGTTCTGTACTTTGTCCTATTATTTGTTGTAACTATTTCTTTGTAATCTCATTTATGTTTGTACTCCCCCTGCCCCTGTTATGTGATGGGCGCAACTGATGCCTTCAAGTGCACCGTTGAGCGCTGCAACACTGCTACTTTGATGTAGCAGTGTTGTGAGGCATTTTGCTACCCTAGGTAAAGTCAAACTACTGCACTCCTCTCCACTCTAGCACCAAATTTAGGTGCACCATGTGAAGAATTTTAAGACATTGTAAGTCATTATAGTAACTAATATGGGAAGAAAGTTGGTACACAGGTTTCCAGGCATCACTTCATTGTTCTTTCAAAAGTCAGTCATCCATAGTGCATTTGAAATTGGATATTTTACGGAATCCAACATTGTCCTTTGCCATTGGTGAAATATAAATGTTAAAGTGGGGTGAGGAACGACTAGATGCGATGTGCCCATCTAGAGCTGCCAAATCTAAGTGGCCACTTGTTTTGCTTACAGCACAATATAACTCTGCTTGGTTGTGTTGCTGGTCAGAAATATACATACAAAATAACAGAAGGTGCTGCTGTGCCAATATATTCACAAAAGTCTTACATGATTATACAGGTGCCATCCATTAGCATCAAAACATGGCCTGCACAACAAGCACAGTATCTTCAGCGGAAATTGTAGTGTTATATCTTGCATACAGAAATGCAGAAAAGTGTAAACAAGGTGCAGTGTGCTAAAAGTTGTCTTGTGAATTCCTACTGTGCCAACTGTGCAGATTGATGACATATAGTTTGATCTGCAGGAGCTAGCCCAATGCACATGTACACAAAGGAAAATGATTCACCTCTTAAATATGTGAAATGACGCCCAGGTAGGCACAGTAAATTTTCAACTTTGTATGCTTCAGTGTTATGCTAGAAGAAAACGTTTCTTTTAGTGTGTTGCTGATTCACAATTATATACCAACTATGCATATAGGAGAAGAATCTGCAATCTTTTAGGCTGCGTATTAAAATACCATGTATACAAACCCAGGGAAAACATGGGGAAGGCGGGAAATGGAAATTCAAGACGATGAGCAAACCGAGAACAAGATCAAAGCAGGAGCCAACGTTTCAACAAGTGGGCTTGTCTTCTTCAAGGCGACATATGCTTTCCTCGCCACAGTTACAGATATTAAGAGTCAATTTGGTTGATGCCCAGCCTGACCCTCCGTGATTATACTGATAGATATGCATACAATTGTTTATCCTTTTTCTGTGGATTGCATTTCACCTACTAACAATTGAAAGATATCAGTCAACGTGAGATGCAAATAGTGTTGTACTTTGCGGAAGGTATGTATATATATATATATATATATATATATATATATATATATATATATATATATATATATATATATATATATATATATATATATATAGCACCAGCAATTATGTTACGACCTTTGACGAGTCATGTGACGCGCTTGACACACCATGCTCGCCGCTGGGTTGTTGTGCTTTGAGTGCCACATGTTTTTCTGAGCACAGGTTTGACCGATAAAGATTTAATGCTGTGAAGTGATGTTTCCAGTGCCTTATTCTACACTGTCACGACAACGCAACAATGCTCTGAAGTATATATTGATTGATTTGACAGCAAGAATTCCATAGACATTTTCTGTAGCATGAAGGAAGGAGATGCAGATATGGTCGCAGACCTGAATCATCATCATTATTATTATTATTATTATTATTATTATTATTATTATTATTATTATTATTATTACTATATTAATCATTAATATACATCATTGTACTGTGTGGTAGTACAATATATAGTATACCGCTCAACACAGTCAGTGCTCAAAGTTAGCCAGGGCTCGAGAGAGTTCGGCCTCTCTTCCATTTTCTAAGCAGGGGTTCGGCCCCGTCTTCTTTGCAGGTCAACTGTAGCACTGCGGCACCCATTCGACAAGCACTGTAGGTGATTTTATTGCCAATAGTGCCTTGTGAGGGGAAATTCCAACTCTCCAATTTTTGAAATAATGACTTAAATAAACAACAAATTGGTTTACTACCTCTGTCCAAGCGGCGTGATTATGAATGCCTTAAATTGTTGCATAATTCAAATAACACCCCACACTACTCATTAAAGAACAACTATCTGTCTCCTGATAATTTGAAACCTACTAGGAATAGCCACAAACTTAACCTTGCACCATTTCAACTGCATACTAACCTGTTTAAGTATAGCTTTCCTCATACAATTGAAAAATGGAACTTACTCCCATGAAACTAGGTAAATTAGAAAAATCTTTGTATTTACTTGATTCATGCTGCGTTTATTATACTGATTGTATCTTTTATATTGAAGTTATCATGTTTTTTAAGGCATTGAAGTTGATTTGTGCAGAAAAATATTTTGTTATATGCAATGTACAAACCCACTCCTGCGATAGCCCAATTGGACTACAGTATGTGAAAATAAAAATAAATAAATAAATAAGTGATTAATCAGTTGATAGGGCATGAGCAAAGACAGAGCAACAGCTATTGTCCTACTTCTGCATGCATTTCCCCAAGGCATTGCACATGACAGTCACCACCCTTAATTGCTCGACTAATTAAGATTCTTGGCACAGCTAGCATACTGTTTCATGAGTCAGTTGAGTGTGAACCTACCTGTTCGTGAATTATTGAAGGTTCACCTTGGTTTCTTAGTTTACAAATTAATTTTGATTCGTTTATTTTTGCATTACGAGTACAGTGCTATACCATGCATGTACTTTGTACACTTTTGCAGTAAGCAGGTGTGAAACCATGAAATATATTCTTGTAGTGCCCTGAGGTTCTAGGTCCTTTCGGCTCCCCTTATTAACACCGGTACCACTATAGCCGTTACCACCAGTGGTGCGGCCGGTATGTCGATCGATACCGCTGGAATGCTTTATTGAGCGATATATGTGTGAACGTGTCACGCGCGGCTTGCCCGTAAATCCGTTTCACTTGCGCGTGCCGCGTCAACAGAAACACGCCGCTTTTCTTTCTTTCTTTTTCTGGTGGAAATGGGGCACAACATCGAATAAACGAAGTTTTGCACAACACGTTTACAAACGGACAAACACGAAATAACAACCACTCTGACTCATCATTAACATGTCTAATTGACCAACGATTTGGCGGCTGTCCATTGTATTTGATAGGTTGTTAATTATGCTGTTTCTCACTGGTCAACCAAGCGAGACTGTACTAATAATCATGCAAGCCGTTCGTTTTCTTGTATTTCGTGACTTGCTCGTCCGGCTCCTTTTGCCGACGAGAAGCAGCCTATTTCTCGCTTTATCCCCAGCAGCAATACTCTACAAAACGAAATATTGTCCCACCATTTAAACCCCATTCAACCAGGTTTAATGTCCTCGACATTGAGCCACAATATGTAAGGAATATCGTTTAAAGGCCGCAGGCCAGCTGACAATGGACATAAATCGGAGGGGCCGAGGGGCCAAAGAAACTAAACTAAAACATTGTTTGCCGTGAGTATTTTCTAAACAGCATGTGCCTTATATCTTAAATAAATAAATATAAAATAATCTAGACGGACATATGTTAGAACTTTGTTTCGTTTTGTCCATATTCAAGCTCTTCTAGGTGGCGCCCCAACAGCTCATCGAAATGCACGCAGCGCGAATTCGAATCCACAGCGAGATTTGAGCGCGGGAAGCTGTTATGTGCCAGTATGCTGGGGTAGGCTTGACAACTCAAAATTTTCTATTTGTACTTACAAAGCAGCAGTATTTGACAGAAAAGAATAATACTTTGATGCTCTTCTCACGCCTACAAGCGAGGGCGGCGTGATTAACAACACAGCGTAATGCGCAACGGTGAACGCCAACGAACTGCGTGCCGCCACCAACCTGGATGAAGCATTTCGGTAAGCTCGTATTTTATTTCTTGTTTGCAAAGTTTGTCGCAGGCAAACAATTTCTTTATTTCTAGAAGGATCGCATTTGACTTCGCTATCGTGAGTCTCACGCCGTGAACAACGGCTTCTGTGATATCCAGAACGTATTGATGTGCTCAGTGCGCATGCATGATGTAAGACGATAGGATAAGCAGAACTGTGTAACCTCTATATCGTACAAGGGGGAAAAGGCGCGAAGATAATATGTCAGTTGAATAAAAAGGACACATCTCGTTTGTACGCGTCCTTTTGTTTTAGTTACTGTATATTTTGGTAATGTATCGTCATATGGGTTTACCAGCCATGGCCGGACTTGGTGCTCTCGTTCTCGCGTGCAAATGTCCCAGTTGGCTGACGTGGCACTGTGAACAGCGCCAGACAGGGCGCGATTCCCCCGGTTCTTGAGCCCCTGGCCAAAAACTTATTTCTGGTATAGGAAAAATTTTCACAGCTGTGCACTGTACCCACCGTGGTTGCTTAGGGGTTATGGAGTTGGGCTGCTAAGCACGAGGTCGTGGGATCGATTCCCGGCCACGGCGGCCGCATTTTGAAGGGGGCAGAATGCGGAAACACCCGTGTACTTTGATTTAGGTGCACGTTAAAGAACCTCAGGTGGTCAAAATTATTTCGGAGTCCCCCCACTATGGCGTGCCTCATAATCAGATTGTAGTTTTGGCAATTAAAACTCCATGATCTATTTTTTTACCTCCGCACTATGTGTTTTGAAATGTTCTCCCTTGTTTAAGCGTGTTGGTACAAGCCTTTACCGTAGTTTTAGCTTTAAGATTTGACCATATTCTCTCGGTGCGTAATGCCTTTATATACAACAACCGCGGATAGAAGTTGCGACTGTTTGAGATCGTAGCGCCTTTCCTCTAAGTTGTAGTGATTAGATGTCATTGGAAATGTGTAAGGTTGGAAATGCTTGTTTTCATCCTTCACATTCTAGAATACGAATTTATACTAGGGTAATTAAAACTTGCAAGATGCAGTGTGAAACATCATACTAAACTTTATTTATTCAAAGAAAATAAACAATATTTTCAATGTCCCTTTATAATAGCATCATTGTGCACTGTGGAGGTGAACTGGTTCGAAGGCACAAACTGACTGAAGGGATTCTTGTCTTGCTTTAGCATAACTCAGTTTGAGTATGGAAGAAAAAGTACAGGTGACAGGATGAGCACTAACTTCTAACTGGTCTTATTCCACGACCCTACTGCACATTATATGCGCCGCTCATAGCACACATGAGAAAAACAACTGAAACAACAACCTTACAAGAAGCAGACGGCTGCAGTTCACTGAAAACGTGCCGACCAACTTAGAAAGTAAAGTTCCTTGCCTGATAAAGATAAGGAGGGTGTACTCACACACACCCTAACGTATTTGGCAGTGGCATTAGCCTGATCAGTAATCTCGTGCATCAGTTGAATGTTACTGCATCCTATGATGACACATTCTTTAAAAAAACTAGTTTGCATCCACAAGTCTTGCAATGCATGACAAGGGGCCTACTTCGTTAACTTTTATGAAGGTTGTAACTATGCTCGCCCAAGCAATCGTTGATACTGCATCAGAACGGCAAGTTGGGCCAGTTGGTTGGGATTCATACTAAGGTTTGTTACAGCGCAACCTAAGACAAGGACAACAGAAGGTACAAAACAGCGCCGTGTCGTCATTTTGTACCTTCTGTTGTCCTTGTCTTAGGTTGCGCTGTAACGAACCTTATTATGAATCATTGATACCCCTTCCCGTCTGTCTAATGTAGACGCCCTTGCACAACAAGGGAAACTTGTATACCATAGCTCAAGTGCAATTAACATGCCCGTTCATGTCTTTTTTCCAACCAGTGTGTCAAAACAGATATATAATACTCGCAAACATGCAATGACCACTACGTCACTTCACATTTATTCTGCGATATTCTGCTATCTCAACTGCAGGTTGCCAAGAATGAAAAATTACCAGAGTGCACTACTCGAATGGAGTTCACTGTATCTGATGAGTGTCTTGATTTACCTAATCGATGAGATGTCAGTGAAAAGCTTTGTATGATGGTTACAAATGGCCGGTAACAGCATTTAAGACAGCCTAGGATTTGTGAAGGCACGAGAATTAAAGCCCGTGAAATAAATAAAAGGTGAAAATAAACTGCCCTTACCATGACAATGCTTCTGCGCACTATTGCATCAATCTTTACAAAAACTTTGTCAAATAGGGGCACTGGGAAAGAGCAGCTGCAGTTTTTTCTCGACATGTCAGCAGTTTTTGGCGTGCAAGTACAGTCCCTACCAAATGCGAAGTAGCGCGATCTTGGTAACAGTTCGCTTTGCGAACCTTTACAAGACTGTGCCCCAGGTTTGCACATTCATAATATATGCAGTGCACTGATGACACTGTTTCTGTCTGAGACCACTTATATTACTGATGCGGAGCGCATTGTCACGTGAATTTCTAAAGAAAAAATCGCTTGTTTGTTTGTTTGTTTTTTTGTCGGAAAAAAAAAAGACCACACATGAACTAGGTCGTTCCCAGGCAGCACACCAGCATTGGTCCAACCATGGCCCAATGCTGGCAGAAATTGGTACCAATGTTGGACCAATGTTGGCATACTGGCAAAGTGCAACCCAATCCAATGTTGGCCCAGCGTTAAAGCCAAGATTGGACCAATGTTATGCCAATGCAGCAGCCATTGTGCTGCCAGCGTAGGACCAGCGTTAAAGCCAAGATTGGACCAATGTTATGCCAATGCAGCAGCCATCGTAGGACCAGCGTTAAAGCCAAGATTGGACCAATGTTATGCCAATGCAGCAGCCATCGTGCTGCCAGCGTAGGACCAGTGTTGAGCCATATCGTTGCCATTATTAATGCCAGCTTTGAGCCAATGCCCTTTGCATGACGAATATTCTAGATATGCTGGCTTTAGAGCACGCACACATTCTTACCGCAAACATTTTGCTAGCGGCATTTTTTGTAGCAATTGTCCCCTTACCATCTTCCTCAATAGTAGCTAGGAAAGCTCGACAAAAAGATGTCAAGAAGCAGAATTCATATATGCTTGCAAATAATAATAAAAGAATACTGAAATTGACGTTTATGACAATTTATTTGCGAATAAATTTTCACAAACAGGCATTTTCCGAGGAACTAGATGGGTGACGCTCGGTTATCTTCAAACAGTTTATTTGGTTATCTTCAAACAGTTTATTTACAGGCACTGCCCTCAGGATAGGAATTGGGCAAGGTGCCGAGGACGGTGGGCTGGCCAGGGGTTTCAGGGCAGGGAGCTGACGTCGGTAGGCAGGTTGGTCAGTGCTTGGATTTCGGCGGGCTGATCAGGCCCCACGAGGACCACGATAGCGCCGTGGTTTCGTTGATATTGCTACCCTATCCCATAGCGACTTCACCATTACTTGGAGGAAATGCTTGCACTGTAAAATAAAAAGAAACATTATCAGAGATGTTGGTATGACAAATGTATGTGGCAGCGTTTTCATTTGAAAAATCGCCATACTGCAACAATATTATAAGTCTGATCAGAGAGTTCGAAGGGGTGAATCAAGAAACTTTCTTGCAAGAGATTTGTCAGGTAACACTTCTTAATATTTCGACATATATGGCATATCTTGTACAAGGTGCAACGTAATATTTAGAACAGACATAAAATGCACAGGATCCGTCCGCCTTGTTTACAGCCCACACCTAGTCAGCGTAGCACTTTATAATTGAAAAATTGCAGCAAAACCTGCTACAGCACAAAAAGCTTAATTTCAGACTGTGTAGACACAATGCGATCTTCGTGCGAAATTTTTAATGTGGAAACCGAGAAGTTCCGTCAGGAAACACTAGTAAAAGAGGCATTTATTATACGAAAAGAAAGAAATACTGTCGGCTGGAAATGATGCTTGACCGAGAACAGTGAGAAGAAGCGTGGTTCCTCGGTATCACTAGCAGGATCAGGCCGCGCGCGTGGCTTGATAAAATCATAGTCCTGGAATTTGGTTGAAATTCACAGAGATTTACACGTGGTTCTACTCCGGGCACTATTCAAAGGCTGCAAATAAAAAGAGCTATGTAATTACAGGCACTCTACATTAGCCAGGCCTGTTTCAGTAATATATACACCGCGTGATATTGCTTGGGTGATATTGCTCCTTATAAAACTTATAACATGCGCAAAACAAATGCACTCACCATTGTAAGATCCATGCTCCATGCGATGTGTATCCGAGTTCATCCCACATCGAAGACGGTGGCCACGAGCGCCGACTTTTTTTCTGGTTGTTGTTTCGCCTATTCTAACACTCACGAAAATTCGTGGCCACTTTGCTGTGTATTTCAAGATGCAGGCTTCTCAGTAGGAATGACGACCGCAAGCGAGCATTTTTCACGATAGGAGTGCGCTGACAAACACGGACAAGACGGCAAGCACTCAGGCGGTGTCGCACCCAGTCGGCGTGCTAGCGATGCATAGAAGGAAAGAGTGAAAGGAAAGGGTGAATGAAGAAAACGGTGTAAACGCCACTTTCCCCCACTGGACCTAGCCCGACCGCGTTCCTTCGGCGGCAGCGACGGAGGGAGACAAGGAGGACAATAGTGACCCCACTGCTTTTCCCCGTATTCCGAGAGCAGCCAATTCGACACAGCAGCTTATAGCTGCCTGAGTGCTTGGCTGATAGCTTTGAACAGGCTCACGTGGGTGTGTGGAGGAGAGGCGAGTGGGGGCTTAAGGACGAAAAGCTAGGCGGAAAAAAAAAATCCGGAATGCGCCGTGCCAACTACAGGCAAAGACAAGAGGAAAAGCCAAAACGTGCAATAATTTTTTTTTCTGCCAGGGGCATTCATACAAGGAGCTTACTAAACATGCACGAAAAAACAAATATATTGGAATAGGAGCATGATGATTATGTCACCGCAACATGCCATGCATGCTTAACAAACAAGCAAAAGTTTCACTAATACATATGCGCTCCATCTCGATGCAATATAAAACGGTTCCATCAACTCTGTGGCACTGTAATGATCGATTCCCCTCGGAATCCTGATCATCCAAAGCCGCGGAGCGTACATGCAAAATATACAATGCGCAGACAAATTCGCAATACCGTTGCTTCTTATGGAAAGCTCATGTTCCCATGCACGATCAATAAAGCAGCGGCTAATTTTATGCGACTTCCCCTGCTTGCTACGTGGTGCACTGGCTTTTCTCTTTAGGGGGCGCATTTCGCTGAACGCGAAGTACAAAAATGGCGGTGTACCATGCATGGAGTTGACACGGGAGAGCATATTTCTGGTTCCTGCGCAGTGTGCCTGTGATCAGTGCATTAGTTTTCAAAACACGTTGTTCAATATCAGCAAGTCGTAGAGCACTAAAAACCGACAATGGGAAAATTGGCTTATTACGGGCCAATGTCCTCCAATGAAAGCCAACTATTAACCCATATTGGCAAATCCGTTCGAAAGTCGGTTCAATAATTCCCGCCTTGTTGAACGGCAGTGCCAATATTGTTTACTCACTGTGTAATGTGGGCCAACATTGGATCTCTATCAGAATGGCACAGCCAATATTGTTTACTGACTGTGTAATGTGGGCCAACATTGGATCTCTATCAGAATGGCACAGCCAATATTGTTTACTGACTGTGTATTGTGGGCCATCGTTGGATCTCTATCAGAATGGCACAGCCAATATTCGCGCTACGCTGTTAACCTTAGGCCATCATTGGGCCAGGATTCAGAATGGCACTGCCAATATTGGAACCACGCTGTTAATCTTGGGCCGTCATTGGGCCAGGAAGTGCCAATATGTTTCCAACGTTGGCCCGACCTGACGTGCCGCCTGGGTTGTAACGCTGTTATCGGTCATTTCTCGGCGTATTCCACAACCTTTGCATTGGCACCATATTCGATAAGTAAGGAAATAAACATTCATTACAAGTACATATTAATTGCGTGTTCACAATGGAAAAAAAAACTTGAGTGGCACAAACATAAACCTATCAACATAGAGTGGGTGATGTTCACAGAAAGCACTCATTAATTTTTTTCTTGGCCACAGTTAGTTGTCACATCCAGTATGTAATTTAAAGGTGGTTTCCGAGAAACCTGTACAGGTCTTCTTCGTAGCTTCATGCTAAAGTAGGGTGGGTGAAAATTTTTCCTGTCATGAATTTTACTTGCCTTGCAGGCTTCCACAGAACTTATCTGCCATAATCAAATAGTGCTCTGTAAAGTAAAATAAGGAACACCTTTTCTTCATATACCTGTATTTCACTCATTGACCTTTACCAAGCTACTCATGTAAACATGTATTTACTGCTCGAAAACGGGCAATTCATGCCCCAGTGTGTCAAATTTGCCACCTCCCAGAGCTGCTCCAAAACTTATTTGACTGCTTCCATCCCTGTATGAGTGGCCCATATAATGTTTAATGAAATTATCACTGGCATCCCAGAAACTTCAACATTTAACATCCGCCTGCCAAAGTGCCTACATCTCAACATTTTGGTTGGAACTGATCACTTTATTTGCTGCAGGACTGAAGCTGTCTTGATATCTACAATACATTGGACACTACATGCAGCATTATGAATGGATACCTGAACACTGCTTGAAGGAGCAAGCTCTACAGCATCACTTATGCTCCTTTCCATGGGTTGGCAAGAGGAACCGTATCACGCAATTCTACAGGCACCTGTGCTCTTCACTACCTTCGGAGGAGAGATGCATTGGTATGCTGTACATATATTTGACTGTGGGTTCCAGCTGCATCTCTTGCATTGTCATTCGATGTGCAGGTAGAGGAGTTACCGCAAGCGAAGCATATGGGCCGGTTGTCGCGTGTACGCCAAGGGGTCTGAACTGGGCGTCGAGACGGAGTTGGGGGCGACGCGGAACGAGGTGCTGCTTGAAGTCGCATTGGCGCAGGAAATGCCAACGTCGGCGGCGCAGGTCGAGCGGCAACTTCGGCATAAGTCAGAGGTGCAGCCACGGGAGGGCAGGGTTAAACTAAAGGCAAAGACCCCGCAAGTTCTTCGCGAACGGCCCGCCTAATGGGAGCAGCCAGAGATGTGTCAGGCTGGGGAGGTCGATCGTTGAGATGCAGCATAGACAGTTGGCGCGCCACCTCCTCACGAATGAAATGTTTAATCTCAACAGAGAGATCTGCTGCTGGCGTGGAGTTGGAGCGAAGCGTGAGACCCGAGAGAGAGAGTCGCCAGGTCCAACAGCGCTGCGCGCAAAGACCCTTTGTCGACGCAGCTCATCGAAGCTCTGGAAAAGAGTGACGACAGCAGTAGTAGGGTATCGCGCCAGGAGCATTTGAAATGCGTCGTCCTCGATGCCCTTGAGGATGTGCTTCACCTTGTCCTCTTCACTCATGGTGAAATCGAGGCGGGCCCAAATATCCACGATATCCTCTATGTAGCTGGTGTAAGTCTCGCCGGGCTGTTGAGCGCGCTGACGTAGGCGCTGTTCAGCACGGAGTTTTCGTAAGGTTGGACGACCGAAGACTTCCGCGAATGCTGTTTTGAAAGCGGACCAGGTTTGCAGTTCCCGTTCATGATTGTGGAACCAGAGGTTCGCTACGTCAGCATGATAGAAGATGACGGTACGTAGCTCCGTTGGGTCATCCCACTTGTTGTGATCGCTGACGCGCTCGTAGGTAGAGAGCCAATCTTCCACGTCAGTCTCACCTGATCCCCTAAAAACAGGAGGGTCCCGCTGCCGCTGGACGGCGCCGCACATGATAGGAGCGGCAGATGCTCCAAGCGGATTGTTGGGAGCCTCGTTCATGGTAGCAGCTGGAGCAGTTGTCAAAGTTCGGTTGCAAAGTTCCAGGCTGAGGTCGGGAAGTGCAGCACCTTCCACCAAATGTAATATGAGGATTTATTACGAGACACCAGGCACAGTCTAGTAGCACCAGCAGTACACGAACGCTGATCGCGCGCACAGCCGACACACGAGCCGTCTTCTTCGTCCTCCTCTTCACTACACAATAAATAAAGTTCTAAATCGAATATTCTGGTTGAGCTTTAACCTAGCGAGGGCCGGCTTTCAGCTCTATAAACTGTTTTGCAATAACCATTTTCAAAGTAGTGAAAGCATGCATCACGCAGGCATCGGTCGCTGAATACACCGAAGGCTGTCGAACTTTGGTAAGTCAAAATCTTGCATAACAGAAATTTTGTGACTTTATGCTAGAGATTTCATCGGTATGGGGACACCTTTCCGGTATAAGGAGGTAGCACGGCTGAGAAGACGAGAACGAAAGAAACGTGACACAGACGCCACAATTGTTGTTACCTACTTACTATGTAATTTAGGAAATCGCACTAATCTGCCTAATTCACAAGATAGTCTCTGATGCCGGTCATTCAACACTTCCTCTTGTAATACCTTACCGCTCATTACGTCGTTTGAACAACCATTTAAGCTTCCAACGCATTTCTGGTAGAAATGTAGCGTGCAATTCACCCGCCTTGCCATCATCTACTGGAATGGTCTTCCGGAACACATCCTCAACATTCGTGATTCTGCTTGTTTTAGGGCCGAAGTAACCACCATATGTTCTAGTTAATTACGCGTCTTTAACTATTGTATAAAGATATTCTTGCGTTTTAGTGATCGGTACTAACAGTCAGTAAGCTGCTCGGTTTTAGAGCCGAAGTAACCGCCATATTTTCGAATTGCTTAGGTGCCACTAACTATTGTATAAAGATATTCTTGCGTTTTAGTGATCGGTACTAACAGTCAGTAAGCTGCTCGGTTTTAGAGCCGAAGTAACCGCCATATTTTCTAATTGCTTAGGTGTCACTAACTATTGTATAAAGATATTCTTACGTTTTAGTGATCGGCACTAACCGTCAATAAGCGTTGTATAATCATGTTGCTCAAACTTTGCCGCTATCTTTGTAATCCCTCCCCCCTCACACAATGCTCCGATGCTTGGAGCCTGTGAGGTGACTTGGATGAATAAATAAATAATAAATGAATAAACAAATGCATAGATAAATAAATAAATATAACACATGCCTTAGTATGTCGAGCGAACTAGCCCATCAAGTTGTGATTTTCGGGATAAGCGCGTGCCTCCAAACAGAGATTGATAATGCCGCCTCAGTTGGGGGCATTGTTTTCTTTCTTCCACTCCTCTTTTTTATTCGCTTTGCTCGTTTCTGCTAGAAAGAAAAAAGAAAAAGAGGGAGGGCAGAAGCATGGCACTCACAGACGCTATGCACCGATTCATGCACGTAGTCAAGCAACCTTGCTTTTCTCTTCCTTTCTTTTCTTTAAGCCTCTGATGGTATTTAACGTTGACGTGAGCATATTTTTCCTTTGCAAGCTGCAGGCTTCGCAGTTTACCATCTGAAATTTTCAGCAGACAAGGCGCGCTTTTGTCCTCGCTTTGTTTCGTTCGTCGTATCAGAAGTAGGCTGTACTTGCTGACAGTGCTGCACCAGCAACTGCCTGCCGCTGGACGCGAGCTGAATGAATGGACAGAGGAGAAGGGAGCGACGCGAAGAGTGGCGAGGAGGCCATGTAGCCCTATCTCGCCCTTGTCGGCGGTTAATTAGCCAGGCACACGGATTCGTTAGGCTAATTAATGAAGACGAGCGAAACTGCGAGGCTAGCCGACGGAGTGCGGCGCTGCCTCCAACAATGGGTGTTCGCTAGGACGCAACAAGACGCAAACGAGAGGCGCATCCTTTGAAAAGGAGCGAGTCCTGCTAAACACGCGCGAGGCCTTTGTCTCCCAGGTGGCCCAGCTAGGAGAGGACGGCTCCACTGTCTCGGGCCTCTTATCCGCGGCGCATTCGAGCGCCAAGGGTTTATGTCGTGTGCGCACACATCTACAGCCCTCGGGAAACGCCAAGAAAGAAAAAAAAGACGTGACAGTCAAGTACACGTAAACAGGTCTCACGCGCAAAACAAAAAAGTGCGAAGTGCCGGCGATTGAGTAGAAGATACAGTGTTTATGCTTCAGAGGTATCGTGTGTCTATCTGCGTTTGTCGATGTTCTCGGGGGGGGGGGGGGGGGGGGGGGGGCATGTGTTTTGCACTCGTAGAAGCTGCCACGCGTGTTTCTATCTCAGGTTTTCAAACGTAAGGCGATCACATGGAGAAAGTAGGAAGCTCTCTGGTAAGACTGAATTGCAAAGCACTGAAGAACTGTGAGACCAAGTTTCCAGCGAAGCTGTTCCTTTCGAGCATTTGCAATGCCAGTTTCAGCTGCCTGTAATTAAGCCACATGCTTTAAAACATGTGCCGCATTTGACTCGCCCGTTCGACACCTTGCCCGCATATCCCTCTTTCGAGTACTTCATTAAGTAATTTTTTTCAATAGGTCTAATAAATACATAAATAAATAGTTTTATTTCGCGAGCACATGGGCCATATTTTTTCCCATATTTTCACTAAATTTGGTGTTGGTGGCATTTATAGATCTTTCAGAGCAGCGGCTTAAATTCTGCACCGTTCGTAAAACACAACTGTAACGCTTTGAAGCACCTAAATAATTTATTGCAGAGGCCACACTTACATCATGCACTTGCATCTTTGCTTAAAGTCCACCCGTAACCTGCTCCTTATTTGCGCTAAATACAAACAAGGTGTCTTTTTTACTTTATTGGGGACACTAGAGAAACCTGCTACAAAACTCGTATAAACCATACGAATAGGGAATAAACGACACCGCTGCGATTATTTGCAACACTCCTAATTAAAGCAGGAACGTTACACTTTCGCTGCAAATTAGACTTACTATTTTCATTATCGCCACGAAATGTGAGCTCGGTGTTACGTTGAGTTTCCAATCCCCTAGGGGCACTGGAAAAAAATGTAACGTGGCCATATAATGTTTTCGAGGAATCCCTAGGGGAATTTTTACATAGGCTGTATATGATGTGCACATGTTAAGTTAGCATGCGAATTGGCCACATCATCCCTCCATTCCCATCTTGGCGAATCTATTGTGCTCTCAGGAGCCGCAGGTTCTGAAGTAGTTGAAGAGCTTCAAGTGCCTTGTCACAATCTGAAGTCCAAAAATATCAAAATAAGGCTAGTCGAGCTCTCTTCGCAAGTCGAACAGAGCTGCATTGCGGAAACTGCAACCGTGAGCAACAGTATAATCTATGACGTGAGAGATCTGGCAGTGCAATCAGACGGAGGACTGGTAAATGACAAATAGTTCACGATTTAATCTAAAAGACGTGGTTTCTGCCAGCAATATTTAGTCCTCACTTTCTCGCAATCACAGGCACCATGTGAATCATCCTGGTTTCTGGCCGGTCAGCTTCATGTCTACAGTGTGCAATCACAGTCCCACGCTTTTGACGACAGTGTAGAATACCTCGCTGGCGTGACCGACCCTGCAATGATCAGCTAGCGCACGCAAACGTCATCACTGATTTTTTTGTGATTCTTTCTTATATTATTTTAGTCGTTCATTTAATAAATGCTGCAGGTGCAGGACCAAGCAAATGAGCAAACACAAAAGGACATAGTGCAAAATAAAATTCCAAGACATGTGAAAGCAAAGTGATAATCCTAGAGTAACCACAACCTTGGTAAGACGTTAAAATACCGCATCAATATCAAGGAAAATGGCTTAATAACGCACTTTGGAACGCTTTAGCAGACTTTCAGGCAACGCGTTGCATTGTGCGAGGGAAAAGAAATACAGAAAAAAATACGGCAGAACTCATCCCAGGATGACTATCGAGGGTAATGCGAATAGCAACCGAGCAGTGTAGAGACAGGCCGTGTTCCTGAAGTGACGTTTATTTAACACGTGTAGTAGTAATTCTGAGACTTCCCTTGCTTCGGCTATATGCCACATACACCTAAATTGTCCCAATTTGCAGGGTTGCCAAGGTCTCCCATGACCACGGCAGCTTGCCAACGACCGTATGACGCCGACGCAGTGTCGATGGAATGACGAAGAAGGAATTACATCGATGAAACGACGAAGGCGGTATAGCGACAATGCAACCATGACATAAGTTGTCGATTCTTAAATTAAGACGGTGGTGTAAAGACAACAGGGAGACGACGCTGATATGACGCCGATAGCTTGACGACGACGGTATGGCGATATGGTATGGCGGTATGGCACCAAAACATACCTAGTGGCCCACGCAATTAGACAACTTAGATCAGTGGGTCGTAGTAGAAGCCATGCCGCAACAGCACGGCGAGCGTCATATCACAAAGCTGGAATGACGATGATTGAACGACCACAACGGCACCATGATGGCGGTGTGACAAGGAATGCATGACGAGTGTATGGCGATGATAGCGCGACGACGACGGCATGACGAGAGTCAGCTGACACAGCTGTAATTACGGCAATGCGGCGGCCACCACAGCATCACGACCACGCGCCGAGTGTCCCACGCTATTAGACAACTTGGGCCACTGAGTGCGCAGCATAAAAGGCGTGATGACGACAGCGCAACGAGAGTAAAATCACGAAGCTGGAATGGCGACGATGTAACGACCACGACAGCATCACGACGAGGAGCACCGACCTAGCGGCCCAAGCAGGTAGACAACTTCGGTCACTGGGTCGGCCTAAAGGCTCTTTCGCACTAGGCTAATCGGCGCAGTGCTCGGCGTCGGTACAGTGTGACAGAGGCGCCTACACGAAGGAAAAAACGCTGTCGCCGACAGAGCGAAATCGGTGTCGTGTTTGCCTAGTGCGAATGAGCCTTAAGAAGACAGACAGACAGACAGACAGACAGACAGACAGACAGACAGACAGACAGACAGACAGACAGACAGACAGACAGACAGACAGACAGACAGACAGACAGATAGACAGATAGATAGATAGATAGATAGATAGATAGATAGATAGATAGATAGATAGATAGATAGATAGATAGATAGATAGATAGATAGATAGATAGATAGATAGATAGATAGATAGATAGATAGATAGATAGATAGATAGATAGATAGATAGATAGATAGATAGGCAGGCAGGCAGGCAGGCAGGCAGGCAGGCAGGCAGGCAGGCAGGCGGACAGACAGAAAGACAGACATACAGACAGGCAGGCAGGCAAGCAGGGTTAAAACGGCTGAACTAGGCAATGTAAGGGTTGGGGTCGGGCATGAAATAGATGGTAGCTGGCCCATGCCATCGTCCAACTCATCCACGCTGAGGACGTTGTTAAAGGCAAGGACTTGTTCTCATCGACAACGAGGAATATGGGATTTATTTACAGTATCTACGTGAAAACGTTACAGTTCATCAGCCTAGCATGACAGAAAGAGAATGCACACTCAGCAGCAGCGCAACACGTGCTTATAAACACTCTGTCTTCCCTAGATCCCTAGGCGAGGGAAAACGGCCATTCAACCTTCGACCAATTCGGAGCGTCCAAACTCATCGTACTTGTAAGGGGAGGGTTTACAGAATCACTTCCGCACAGGTTTCACTGACCACACCGAGGTGAGAGGGTTCTCGCAGACAAGGGTCCTGCCCCGAGCAGGCGCCTCTTGATCCCAGAGTTGACCCCGCTGACAGTGACCGCCGCGTCTGTCCATTGACGGACGACTTCTAAGGCCCATGAGACGGCGCCGCATAACATCTTCCAAGAGTTCCACCGCTCCAAACAAACCGTGGTGGCGACGGCGAATCCGCTGACGAATCAACTTGGTCCACCGACCGCGTCTAGACATAGCGGCGCCGTACGGCAGGGGACGAGGCACATTTTCGTCCTTACAAAGCAAGTCGCCGGAGTGGGCCGGGAGGGTTTCAAGGTCTGGTTCTCCGAATAACGCCACCCCCGCAGTTTCGGCTGGCTGGGAAAATCTTGTAGGTCGATACCCTTGCAGGCCCTTCCTAACAGCTCCTCCATAGCCCGGAAAATCTCGACTGGCCAGTGCAGATAACCATTGGGCAGGAAGAGAATGGCTGGTGGCAAGGGGACGATGCCTCGGCTTGCACGGACCAGCTGTGAAATGAAGACACCGCCCCAAAACATCCAACAAGAACAGGCAACAGCAAGGCGAACCCCACAACACCGCTCTGCGCCGAGAGTACGTATCTTGGATCTCACTTTAGACCCGCTAGGCTTCAAAGAAAACATAAGTGCACAAACAAGAAATGCTGCATTTTGCTACGCCAATTTTTCAAGCAATTTCGTGCTGACAAATTGAGCAATCATGGATGGAGTCCTGTTCTAATAGAGGAGATCTTCTTGGTTTAACAATATTAACATAACAACCCCAACATTTAGGCGGGATCCCTAAAGTCAGAATTCATATTAGCCTGCGCAAACCATCCGCATTGCTACGCAACTTTTCCTTCTTATACCTAACGGAGAAGTTGTCCTCTTGGAGAGTGAGGCTCCATCGGAGCAAGCGGCCATTTTGTGTGACATATGATTGAGATACATCAGAGGACAGTGGTCGGTCTCGAAGATGAACCTCGCTCCGTACGAGCAACACGACAAGTTCTGGGCTGCCCAAACTAAACAAGCACATTCCTTCTCTTAAGCGCTGTAGGCTTCCACTCTTACAGTTAGTTTACGGCTGGCGTAGTGGATAGGATATTCCTCATTATCGCCGCCGACCTGACTCAGTACCATGCCCATAGCCCTGTCGCTTGCGTCACACTGAACTATGAATTCCTTTGTGTAATCGGGCGCACGAAGCACAGGATGAGAAACGAATAGCGTTTTCAAATTTTGGAAGGCGTTCTGTTTGTCCTTATCCCAGTGCACGCTGTTTGGTGATCCCTTTCGGAGGGCGTCCGTTAAAGGATTTGCTATTTGCGAGTAATTCGGTATGTACCGTTGATAGTAACCCACAAGTCCCAAAAATGAACGAATGACTGTTTTCGTGCGCGGCTCTGAAAAATCTCCAATCGTAGCTATTTTCAGCTCGGCCCGCCGTCTCGTGCCCTGACCGACAACATGGCCAAGATACGTAACCTGCGAGCAGCTGCCAAACCTACACTTTTCCGCCTTCATCGTTAAGCCTGCTTCCCTCAACCGTGACAACATCTCTTTGAGGTGCGATACGTGCTGTTCCCAGCTATCCGAAAAAATTGCTACATCATCAAGATATGGCAAGGCAAACTCCTGCAAGTATTTTAGGACAGTATCCATTAACTTAGAGAAGCTAAACGGGGCGTTCTTCAGGCCGAAGCTGAGTGCGAGAGGGCGAAAGGTGCCTACAGGTGAGATGAATGCTGCATAACGGCTGGCACTTTCTGAAAGGGGAACTTGCCAGTACCCCCGCACGAGATCTATAGTTGAAATGTATTTAGCAGCGCTAACTCTTTCAATTCGTTCTTCAATGTTGGGTATCGGGTACAGCTGATCCCTGATGATGGCATTTAACTTCCTGTAGTCAACACACGGACGAGGGTCCTTGCTCGGGGTTTCTGCCAGTATTAGCGGTGACGTGTAGTCACTCTCAGCGGGCTCAATAACTCCCAACTCTAGCATGCGCTGTATCTCTGCCTCCATAATCTCTCTCTGTCTTCGAGACACCCTGTAAGGCTTTGATCTTACGGGTTCGGTTGATGTCAGCTCTATTTCATGCGTTATTAGCTCGGTTCTACCTTGCCGATCACTGAATCTACCGAGATATTCCCCTAACAACCCTCTTAGCTCAATTAGCTGCTCGGGTCTAAGAGCGTGCGAGCTCACTGAATGTTTTACCGCTCCTTCCAGGCTGATTTAAGAGTTGGAGGTTGCCTTATGCTCAATAAACTAGGTACTAGTGTCATCCTGCTCCTTGATAGTAAAGTTAGCGGCTCCGCTCCGCTCTACGTACGGCTTCATCAAATTGCAGTGGTATATCCTCACCTCCTTCCTGCCACCGGGCATTTTCAGAGCATAGTTAGTATCTGAAAGTTTGTGCAACACTTTAACGGGTCTGTCCCAGTGAACTTCAAGCTTGTTCTTTCTTGAAGGTTTGAGGATCATTACCTGGTCTCCGGCGTTAAACGTGCGAAGCCTCGCATTCTTGTCGTAATAGAACTTGGCGTTCTTTTGAGCTACTCCCATGTTCTTTTCGACTAGTTCTTGGGTTGCACTTAGCCGTTCCAGCAGATTTAGCGCGTATTCTACCCCTGTTGGACTCTCTCCTCTTTCCTCCCATATCTCTCCTATCATTTTACGTGCAGAACGAAGTGTCCTTCCATACTCTAGTTCTGCTGTCGAGAACCCTGTAGCCTCATGAGGAACCGTTCGTAATGCAAACAAAGTGGCCGGAAGACAATTCTTCCAATCCTCCTTGTGTTTGTAACAGATCGTCCGCAAAACTCGCTTAAGGACTGAATGCCACCTCTCTACACTATTTCACTAAGGGTCCATAGACGGAACTGTGTGTAAACTTTACCTCGCACTTTTGTAGGAATGTTGAAGTCAGTGAGCTGGTGAATACTGACCCTTCATCCGCCTGAATTTCGGCTGGAGACCCAACTCATGCGAATGCTGACAAAAGCGCGCCGACTACTTCCGTGGAACTGCGCTCTTTCAGAGGGATTGCTTCCGGAAACTTTGTAGCCGGACACAGCATGGTAAACAAGTACCTATGACCCGACTTTGTCTTTGGTAGAGGCCCTACCGTGTCTATCACAAGTCCTCTGAGAGGTTCTGAAGTTAAGGGTACTACTTTTAGTGGAGCTTTCCAGGTTTCTCCTGGTTTACCCGAGCGCTGGCAGGCGTCGCATGATCTTACAAATTGTACTACGTCTTTGAAATAGCCAGGCCAGTAGTATTCCATCAGCAGTCTTTCCGTCGATTTGTTTATGCCTAGGTGGCCAGACCACCCATTTCCATGACAGAGGCTCAAGAGGTCCTCCCTGAACTTAGTAGGTACGACTAACTGATCTAGAATCCTACCCTTTCGGTCTCTGTAGTGCCAATACAACAATCTTCCTCTCTATTGTATCGCCACGTTGCGCCAAGCAATGCCTTCTTTAACCGTGTGATGCATTTTAGCTAAGCTGTCATCATTCTCTTGCTCGGCTGCCAGTGACTCTCTGTCTACACATAAGAGCTGATCAAACTTTTTTGAGGCCGGTGATAATAACGACCCTGTCTCGCTTGCGAGTGCGTCAGCTGGCTCTCTCTGCAGGCGTGAACCTTGACACCCTAGTCATACGCTCTCATTGAGCTGGTCAGCTGGTAGTGTTTCCTCAGCCGTTTTTTCGTCTCTCGAGCCTATCTCGGATTCAATTACTGAAGTTAACTCTTTTGCTACTTTTGCTGGAGCAGCTTTTGCATTTTCAGCCGATAGCGACGCGATTTTCCGTGCTTGGCCTCGCGTCAACGCCTGTACTCCGCCCTCTCCCAGTTTAAGCCCTTTGTCATGTAGTAACTGAACCGACCGATTCGAAAAAATGTTGACTTTGGCCATGGGCAGACACACGCTGTGTTCTTCTACAATCTGTTTGATCCATGCTACTTCTCCAGTGAAGTCATCTACCGTCACGTAAGACGGATGGGCAAAGTCCATCGTGGCGGCACTGTCTCGCAGCACCCGGCATGGTTGGCCAATAACTATCAGGTCGTGAAGATGTCGGCGTAAAAAATCCATATTCTCGTCTTTTTCATCCACGTAGGAGAAAACTCCGCTAGGCTTCCCGCAGTTTACAGCGATATGTCCGAGTTTGTGACACTTGCAGGAGCGGATTGGCCAATAAGATTCGAATTTACTTTTCTCTTCTTTTTTTACGGTTTCCCCGTTTGATTTCTCCTCGCTCTTTTCTGGGGGCTTTTCCTCCACGTCTACAGGCTCCGGTCGTCTAGTCTGCTAACCCTTTTTGAGCGGAAATGGTTTCCGCGGTCCATTTCGACCATCCGAATTTCCGTCCTCGGAGTTCAGCTTTCTACTCGTTGCGTACTCTTCGGCTAATTCAGCCGCCCTATCCACATTGTTCACATTTCCTCTGTCTTGCACCCACAGCTTCACAAATGGTGGGATGCTTTCGTAAAACTACTCTAGACACATGCATTCAATAATGATGTGCGCTTCCGCGCTTTTCAGCCACTCGACTAGGTTTGCCTTTAAGCCATATGCAAACTCCGGATACCCCTCGCTATCCTTCTTGTCCGTGCTTCTAACCCTTTGCCGAACATCTTCTGCTGCAAGACGGTACTTCTTTAAAAGACTAGCCTTAACTTTTGCATAATCATATGTATCTTGGGCACTGAGCGTGGCGATTACTTCCGCAGCCTCACACGGCAACGGACAGCAACCGCTGTGGCCATGTATTCGGACCGAAGTTCATCTTCTGGCAAGTCCTTTCAAAATTTGGCAACGACATGAGGACAATGGAATAATGACGAGTCTATGATGATAATGCCGTAATGATGAGTGTATCGTGAAATCTGTTTGACAACGTTGGCGCGACGACGACAGCATTACGAAAGCCGGATTGAAAATTATGAAGTTCTACGTGGCAAAAACATTATTTGATTATGACGCACGCCATCGTGGGGGACTCCGGAATAATTCGGATCACCTGGGGTTCTTTAACGTGCACGTACATCTAAGTGCACGGGTGTTTTCGCATTTCGCCTCCATGCAAATTCGGCCACTATGTCTGGGATTCGATCCGGCGACCTCGTGCATAGCAACCCTCGCGGGACCTCCAATAAAGTTATTTCACTAACTCACTGACCGCCATTACAATTACTACTGAATAACCTTTCGTGAAGGTAATTCCCAACCACAATCGACACAGAAGAGACGGTTCGCGTCGGTGCAGTCCGGCCGGAGGGCTGAGTTGCAGAGAAAGGTCGAGTCTGTGCAGCCTGGTGCACCTTGTATGTGGGGTGTTCCACTCAGATAACGAGCGTGTGCGCGCTAGAACGCAAAGCTGTCTCACGGCGTCTGTCCCAGCAGTCTTCTTGGTTTGACGTCCGAGCTGCCTTACCCGCGTCCTCATTTCCAACGATACCGCAATGGCCTGGTACCCATCGAAAAGTGACATCACGGCCTTTTTCTTTCAAGTGATGAATGAGCTCCACGATTTCGCATGCCAGTTGATCGTCACTTACAATTACACTAAATTACCATTACTGCTATTAAGCTAGCGCAATAACGTATTGCATTCCCCCCTCAGAAGTTGTAGTGGTGGTTTACAACAGCTTCGCAGGTCGTCCACTTTCGCAGGACCAGCATGACGAGTCACATTAAAGAGCGCAGATCTTAGGGACCCGTGCCTCCGTTGAGCGTCGACGTGCCTCGGCGTAGCTCGGCGTCGTACCTCGGCGTAACCGAGCGAACGAGTACAGCGAAGGATGAAAGCGAAAGCGGAGCGCAGCGACAAATGAAAGAAGAAGGCGCGAGGAAGAAGGTGGAAGAGGAGCGGTGGGGAAACGGCCAGCGCATGCGCTGAGTTGCCGGCGGCCACGGCATTCGCCGCCACGTGGGCGATCTCATCTGCACTTCTGGGCAGGGTGGCGTGAGAAGTGGAGGGCTATGCTTAGGCTAGGCTAGTCCGCGGAGTCAGCTGCTAAGGTAAATCGCCCGTACCAGCGTGTGTGACAGGGGTCACTACTCTTGCTAGGGTCGATGGTGGTGTCGCGGCTGACACTGCTGGCCCGATGTCCCTGCGACGAAGAGCCGCTCTCGTCGTTGGTGGAACAACAGCGTGAGAAGAAAAGCGTAGTACCGTGCAAGACGGGCTCTGCGGCGACGATGGCCACAGTAGCGCGTATAGTATGTATGGAGACAAAGGGCGCTACTAACAGCGTTCGCTTCCCAATATAACCCTCATCTTCATCATCAGCCTGGCTATGCCCACTGCATGCCAAAAGCCTCTCCCATACTTCTCCAACTACCCCGGTACTGTGCTAATTGTGGCCATGTTGTCCCTGCAAACTTCTTAATCTCATCCGCCCACCTATCTTTCTGCCGCCCTCTGCTACGCTTCCCTTCTCTTGGAATCCAGTCCGTAACCCTTAATGACCATCGGTTATCTTCCCACCTCATTACAAGCCCTGCCCATGCCCCATTTCTTTTTCTTGATTTCAACTAAGGTGTCATTACCTCATGTTTGTTCCCTCACGCAATCTGCTCTCTTATCCCCCCTTAATGTTACACCCATCATCCTTCTTTCCATGCTCGTTTCCATGCTCGTTTCCATGCTCGTTGCGTCGTCCTCAATTTAAGTAGAACCCTTTTCGTAAGCCTCCACATTTCTGCCCCGTAGGTGAGTACTGGTAAGACACAGCTACTATCCCGTTTCTCTTGAGGGATAATGACAACCTGCTGTTCATGATCTGAGAACGCCTGCCAAACGCAGCCCAGCCCATTCTTATTCTTCTGAATATTTCAGTCTCATGTTCCGGATCCGCGGTCACTACCTGCCCTAAGTAGATGTATTCCCTTACCACTTCCAGTGCCTCGCTACCTATCGTAAACTGCTGTTCTCTTCCGAGACTGGTAAACATTACTTTAGTTTTCAGCAGATTAATTTTTAGACCCACCCTTCTGCTTTGCCTCTCCAGGTTAGTGAGCATGCATTGCAATTGGTCCCCTGAGTTACTAAGCAAGGCAATATCATCAGCGAATAGCAAGTTACTAAGCTATTTTCCATTAACTCTTATCCCCAATTATTTCCAATCCAGGTATCTGAATACCTCCTGTAAACACGCTGTGAATAGCATTGGAGAGATTGTATCTCCCTGCCTGACGCTTTTCTATTGGGATTTTGTTGCTTTCTTTATGAAGGACTATGCTGGCTGTGGAACCGCCATTACTTTTATATGTGGCTCGTCTACACCCTGGTTCCGTAATGCCTGCATGACTGCTAAGGTATCGACTGAATCAAACGATTTCGCGTAATCAATCGATGCTATACATAAGGTTTGGTTATATTCCGCACATTTCTCTATCACCTGATTGATAGCGTGAATATGGTCTATTGTTGAGTAGCCTTTACGAAATCCTGCCTGGCCCTTTGGTTGACAGAAGTCTAAGGTGTTCCTGTTTCTATTTGCGATTACTTTAGTAAATACTTTGTAGGCAACGGACAGTAAGCTGATCGGTCTATAATTTTTCAAGTCTTTGGCGTCCCCTTTCTTATTGACTAAGATTATATTGGCATTCTTCCAAGATTCCGGTACGCTAGAGGTCATGAGGCATCGCGTATACAAGGTGGCCAGTTTTTATAGAACACGTATCGAGCTGCGCTTAAATTTCGCATTTGACGGTATCGTAATCGTCGGTGAATTTTCCTTTTTCTCTTGCGCCGCGAGTGTTACATTTCATCTCTGGTTCAGCACTGGTAATAGAAAACTGATTTCAAATAAACCTGGCACAGTAAAGAAACATGGGCGAAAAGTGGTATATGTCAGACCTTTAGAGCAACTGAGGCGGACAAATATCCACAGCTTACGCGAATTTGTTGCAGTGTTTACGAGTGTTTTCAAAAAGCTTTAGTGCCAAATCATCGGCATCTCTCAAAGCGGCGCATTGTTCGCAGCGTTAACATTGTCGTCCTCTCTGCGTCTGAATCAGAGCAGGTTGCAGAATTGTGACATTCTTTTTTCTTATCGCTTAGTTGCAGGGTTCTAGTATGACGTTTAACTTCGCGAAATAAATTTGCGATCTTCGGGATCTTTCCTGGTAACATTGATGGGCCTAAATGAAAAATCTACACGCTACAGGCCTGAGCCTTCTTCAGCCTTCTACAGGCCTGAGCCTTCTCCTTGAACTGCAACGCCCCTCATCACATTCGGTGCAGTGCGTGCCGAGGAAAACACGTTCCTATGAGGACGCTTCCGAGGTGCAGCTTCCTCTCAAATACGTGCATTTCGCCTTGCAGCACCCCTGCTGTGGTCAGGCTGTCTGGCAGCACTACTATCCAGTTCGAGCTGCACAATACAAGAGGTGGAACGAGGAAAGAAACTCTCGGACCAAGTTTCCTCTTAATAAGTACACAAGTAAGCGTTTCTGTTTCGCTTTTATTTACTTATCTAAGCTTGTAAATCAATTCCATCGTAACATTCGAGAAGAAAACAAACAAAGACACACCGCAGAGAACAACAATACACCTCACACCGCGTAACAAGAGGTACACAGATACACATACACGCACGCGCGCACATTAAAAAACACTGTGAGTGCAGGCGACGCCTCCAGCTCCACCGTAAAGGAAGGGATCACAAAGGGGTCTCTCTTTATCGTTTCGCACGTTTCCTCGGGAAAAGATGTAATAGAAAAACACAGCGAAAATTTTTACTTCGTCTTAGTATAGTTAACTGATACAAACTCAATAAAAGCAGCGTGAAAGAAGTAAGAACTTTGATGGAAAGCGTGGCTCGACTCTCCACTCGCACAAACCCACGCAGAATGCACAGCTTCGAGGGGGAACGCACACGCCGTGGCAAAATACAGAACATAGGCTGCGATAAAACCAGTGGATCAGGAAAAGACCACCGAAAAAAGTGTGTCACAAGAGGCATGTGTTGATTCCTAACCTTCGTGAGGGATGCTTATCACAAATGTTTGTATGACACCGAGTACCTAATGGTTGGCTAAGAATAAAAGAATAATGTATACGGTTTTTCCTTTAGTGAGTTGGTTGCACACTTTGCACGAGATATAAAGCAAACAATTACGAAAACCTCAGGCACAACAGCACAACCAAAAGGGCTGCCGTTGCCAATTTCTGCGTTCTTTTGCTTCTTCCGAGTGTTCGTTGCGAGTCTGCCAAAGGTAGCGCAATTAAGATATCAGACAAGCAGTGAAATGAGTCGTGATAAATGTATATGTATAAAGGTTGGCCACAATGGCGCTGCCAGTTGCTTGTAATTGTTTCGTTCGATGATGACACAATATAAGCGACCAGCCTCTGGTGGCACAACCTTCGAAATAGGTTCGCCTTTCTGTGAAAAAGACAACGCCGCGGCAGTGTGTGGGCTGGCAGCCAAGTTTAACACAGGTGGCCGCTTTTCTGTTGAGTTTGAGTAGGTTATTCGTGATGACAATTTAAAATAGCGGGAACAATTCTAACTTTCCCTCTAGACACCGGCGGCCAAATCAAAAGCTTTTACGTTGAACTAGCAAATGCGAACGTTTAATTTTTTCTTTTCTAATTGACGCCAAAATCGTTCGACGAGAAACAAAAAAAAAAAAGCTTTGTTACATCCATTAAGCTGCAGCGAGTGCCATTGTGAAACGCCCGTATCGGGTTCTACAATTACACTGAAAAGAAAGTTTGAAACCAGTGTTTCTACGCGGAAAATGCGCGACCTTTCGCGATCTGACGCAAGGTAGGTACAAATATATGAACATCCAAAAGCCTAAGTCCAGTATGAGCTGTGTAGCCACTTTATGAGCATTGCCGGTAGAGCCACCGATATCATTAAAGCTCCTTAACACTTACAGACAGCATTTCAACCGGAACAACCACTTGGACATCTTCGAGAGATTGACCCTGAATATTTTCCTCGAAAGACTCGCGGCTGCGTCGAGTGAAACATTATCCCAGCAAGCGAGTATTGAATTGAATGTACAAATGCACTTCTGACTCGTACTGAGGCGCCAAGAACACGTATAGACCATCAAAGGCTCATCGAAACTAAAATGACTCGTACGATGAGGAAAACACTCCTTCAAGGTCACACCTGGACGTCGAAAACGTCCTGCGTTTCACGCATTTTATGTGATGAAAAGAAAACACTGTAGCTTGCTTTCGTGGGTTTTAAAACTGGGTAGATACACTTGACTAGCGACTTCGAGCGGAGCGTCGGTCTCACCTAAGCAGGGCGCAGCACGAGGAAATTCTCGACATGAGTACTGCATCCTCAGACTCGCCAGCAGACATGGCCATAACGCTCTAGGATGTTTCAAGCGCACTAGAATGCGCGATACTTGCATGCGACTATTATAGATGCCTCAATCGGGAGCCGGTGCCTTCCTGCTATCGCGGATTAATGTTCAACCGCCGTCGTAACGCTTCAAAACTTCCTTCAATTGCTCTATTTTTTTTTTGCAATCTCTCGCACTCGCACAAAAGGAATGTCATCTTGCATTTAGCAACAATTCCTATGCAACCAAGATTTGAATTTCCCTCTGAACGGCAGACCAGTTTCACGGTGCCACCGTGTTTGATAATTTCCGCCGAATCGCATTTTTTTTTCCCTACACATACAACTGCGACAGAATTGTAAGTTCCTCTGAAGGATCACGATACTGAAAATAAAAAAAAAGAGGAAACTGTGGTCACAAACCGGCCCTCTCGAGGATCATCTTAACCATCGCGAAGATATCACCAATACTGCGCCCTCTTAAGAATGCCAGTGCGCGTGAAGCTTTAAATACTTTAAAAAAAACGTAAAGAGAAGTATCTCCTTTCAAAACAAATGCGCGCGCGCGACGCAGATCACCCACCTCGGCGCTCCACGAACACGCGAGCAGGCGCACAAGTCAGCTGACCTCTCGCCCGCGACTCGGCCCGTGCAGTGCCGGCCTAGCCAGACAGCTGACGCCCCACAGTTATTACAAAAATGGAAATTCTTCGCCGCACCATCGGGCGCACACAAGTGACACGGTGCTGACGACACGAACAGCATGACGAGCACTTCTTGCCTCTGCAAGCAGGTTGAATTTGAGGCCGCAACAAACTGCCAGTTTTGATATGGTACATTGCAGCCCCTCGGCGGGCAGTATTTCTGCGACGGCCCGTGGATAACACAATGAATTCGTCCGTGGTGCGCGCTGTTCCGTGCTATCGGCAAGTACGGATGATCGCAACCGTACACAGTGTCTGATCTCGCACTCAACCTGAGCCGCCAGTGGAGAATTCAAAGCAAGGATAATGCGGAAATTGATTTTCACGTTTCTATTGCGGTTTAGACAGAGAACCGGGAGATATCTAAAGGGACACTAAAGAGAAACACTGAATCTGTTTATATTGATCAGGTATTCTTAAAGAACTGTACTTCCATTGATTTTGCGTAAGTCACTGTTCACGTCATGGATGAGACAGCACTTTATCGCATTTCAGCCATCCAGGCTGAATAAAAGTTCTGGAAGCTTCCGAAGTTAACTTTTTGGCTAACTTCAAATACAATGTAGTTCGTTTTTTGCCCGTAAAAGCTACACCCCAGGAGACAGCGCCGAAATCCGTGAAGCCACGGCTAGTTGGTCGCCCATCTTTCATATTTTGCATATTTTCTGACGTCGTCTCGCGGCAAAAGTGGCCGTTTTGGTATTGTGGAAGGGCAATTTACTAACACGCCTCAAATACTGTTTTCCTCGTTTTCTCTTTAGTGTCTCTCTAAGAGCAATGGATGAAGATGTTACACAAGAATGCTTGTAGGGCCGCATAATTTTTTCATGAAAGAGCAGATGGTTGCAGCGGCACGAGATCTTCACATAGCAACACCACGGTTGTGTTACCTACGACGCGTGGCATAAGCTCGATTTCCAGATGCGTCGAGAATGCTGGCGACAAATGACAGGGCGAAGGTGCACCGAGGCATAATCACGCACGCCACAACATTGCCACGGGAACGTAACCTGCGACACGTGAATTAGAAGGCTCCACTCATATCAATGACGCTCGACGCACACGGAAAATTGGAGCACACAAGAATTGTGCAGCATATAAGAAATGTGAAACACAGATATTCACACACAGTCCACTTGAAGACAGCCATGTCACTGCAGTTTTTACACCAAAAGGGCAGCATTGTCTTTGATATGCAGGTGTGTCTTGATGGCAATGTTCTGGAGAAGACAACATGTTTTTACTCTTCGTCAGGCCACCTAAAAAATGTACGGGAGACATTGGGTTCACTATGAGCACGATACTGAATGTCATGGATGACTCGCGCCGCTTCGCTTCCGTTTTCTTGTGTGTGTTTTTTACAATAAATATACGCGCACACATAGATGTCCGCTTCAAGTTCAACAAGCACATTCTCGCACATACAGCGACTCTGTGGTCCACTGGAGAAGCTTTCGACGAGACAGTTGATGTTCCACTTTTCCACGGCCTATAGTAGGCGACATTCCATGCCATGTCGGCGTAAGCACACACTTCCGTGATATGAACGCTTGGCAGAAAACGCTGGCGACAACAGCACTTTCAGCGAACGAATGTCGAAGTCCTCACCTTGAGCGCATTATTTGAACCACACGGCATTTTCATTGACCTCTTTGCGACGACCAAAGCTGCCGCCAAAACTGTCAGTAGCTGTGATGAGCAGGGCCACACTGATACGCACGCCTACCAAGTTTACTCATGTGGGCCAATTAAAAGTGTTCAACCCCTTCGCGCACAAACACATCCGAACCGTGCTGCGAGGTTTCGGAAGACCACACTCCACGACCCCGGTCTTCTAGCGCTAGTGTGGCCGAAGACTCCGTCCTCTCTTCGTCCATGAGCGAACTCGAAGACCTCTCAGAGTCCGACGGGCTCTTGATGCCGGAGTAGGCAACCTGCTGCCTCAGGCAGGAATCTCCGATAATGGGCAGGTGCCGCGCCCTGGGCGACGAAGCCAGGGCCGCCGTCAGAGACCCCAGGATGGTCCTGTCCGGGGCGGGAGCCACCACGCTGTTCAGCATAGCTGCCCGGCCCAGAGACCGGTAGCTGCCGCCCTGCTTGGGGCCATGGCGTCCCCCCGCTTGGTGCGGCTGCGTGCGCCAGCCGTCGTCCGACTGAGCGTGGTGCTGCGCGGCATCCTCGTCGATGGTCTCGTACACGTGATCGTTGCGCGAATAAGGGTCCGGCGGCTTCCAAGAGCCGTCGTCGCTGGCGCAACTGCGCGGGTTGTGATGGTTCGGGGGCCACTGGGCGGCCGTGTAAGGCAGGCAGTCGGGCGGCGGCGCCTGCTGCGCTGCCGGCGGGGGCCAGGCGTTGCAAATCCAGCTCAACGGGTGCTCTTCACAGGGGTAGTTGCTCGTCACCGTGGCTATAGATGGGAGACCTGTGCACAGGGAAAGGGCAGGGAAAGCGGGTCAACACCGGCTCTGCGTGCAATGCGGCTCATTCATGGAACGCTTGTGTGAAGGGGTTCGACGGCCCAAAGCACACGTGGTCACGAAAGCCTATATAATAGTGGAGTATCTCGGATTAGTCGTGACCACTTGGGGTCCTTTGACACTGCATCGAAAGCGGTGCACAGGTCATCGTGAACGGGTAGTTGAACAAGAAGGTACGTCCATCAAATGGAACCGAAAAGCACGGTGCGCAGTTTTCAGCCCACGCAACTATTACAAGCTACAACTTACTGTTAGTCACGGCATATTTAACGCTTATATTTTAATTATTTGAAGTTCTGCGCCTTTAAAACAAGTTGCGTGCCAATTAATCCAAGATGTAATCCAAGCTGCAATACCCAAGAATGCGACTAAAGTTCCGAGGGAGAACAGCATTGCACACAATATAAACAAAGCATACACATAAAAGGGGTGAATGTACACTAAGATTTGGGTACAAAATGTACAAAAAAAGAGATGAACTGCCACATTACATGTGGTCCAGATGCATTTTTCCTGTCGTAAATGCGATATAGAGCGCACAACATACGGGGCACAAGACTCAAAGCGCACAAGCGCAGTAAACGCGCGTTTGTCATGTCATGTGCAAGTTCAGCATATCATACCAGTGCGCAGGATCGAATCCCGGCCACGGCGGCCCCATTTCGATGGGGACGAAATGCGAAAACACCTGCGTACTTCGATTTATGTGCACGTTAAGGAACCCCAGGTGGTCCAAATTATTCCGGCGTCCCCCACTACGGCCAGCCTCATAATCACATCGGGTTTTTGGCACGTAAAATCCCATAATTTATATCATACCAGTGAGGTCTGCTAAATTATAATGAGGCTATGATTGCGCAGTTAAGTTCAGTAAAACACGTTCTGGGGCTAGTTGTTGCACAGCTTTCAAAATATGAAACACCTTGTCTTTGTTCCTTCTTAGTGCGCTGTCACTGTTGGCGCTTCATCTTCAGAAAAAAAAAATTGAGTTCAGTAATGCTTTCCATAAATACTTATTTAGCGCAATACAACGGACACACGAAAGGCGACAGGACAAGGCGCTACTCTCAACTGACATCATTTTATTGCATCAAAAAAGTATTTATGGATCCGCACCAAGTAGCCCGCCAACGCATTGTGCTGACCAGTAATGCTTATTCAAGAGAATGACCTCAGGTGGAGTTTCCGGCGGCGGGCAAGAGGAAATGTGTCCAGTTGTCTTTCTTTGGGATTCGAAGAAGCAAAAAGTAGAACCGACGATAGTAGAGAGCCTAGGTGCAGGAGAGCGCGTCCAGATGAGCACGTTTCCGGGAAACACTACTAAGGCAGCGATAGCGAAAGTCAAGCAAGACATGTGGGACACAGTGGAGGAGAGGCACCTAGCGGTGATAATGGGCGGAGTGATTGGCGTACTGCAGGGACGGGGAGCGGGGATCGCGAAGCAAACAGCCAAAGGGGTTACTGATCTGCGAAAAGTTTCAAAGAAAGTGCAAATCGCAATGTGATCTGTACCAGAGGTTGAGAGGCAGGGATATGCCATTGAAAGGGCAGTGCTTGCAGTAAACAGGGACATTTGGAAGCTAGCTAAGGCAATTAAATTTACGGTGATTGACATCAAACCAGAAGTGCACCGAGCAGGCCGCGAAGGCGCTTTTGTGCGTCACGGGATACATTTTGCGTAATAGTTCTGCGGAAGCCCGCCAGGTGGATAAAGTTAATTAATAAAGGGGAATGAGACACCCACCCAAACGTAGCTAACTGCTACAAAGGAAACCCATACGGGTTCCTCGAACGAAAAGCCTCCGAGTTGACGAAAAATTAATCCCATTCCCCTTTATTAATTACCTCTCCCCACCTTGCGGGTTTCCGCAGAACTATTTCGTCAAACTATTGCCTTCGCTTCGAGTTGTTGATAAATTCGACTTCGCCCTGCCATCTGCTATCCGTCTGGTTAGCTCAGATGGTAGAGCAGCTGCCCCGGAAAGGCGGTGGTCCCGGGTTCGAGTCCCGGACCAGGACGAATTTTTCTTCAACTGCGAGGCTTTTCTTTCGAGGAACCCGCATGGGTTTCCTTTGTAGCAATTCGCTACGTTTGGGATACATTTTAGTATAAGTGTAGCAACGCCGGTTAGACGTCGATTCGCGGCGTGGGCTGTAGCTTTTTTAGACGGACTCCAGACATTGAAGAAGGAACATGAAGTATTGAACGGTAGCGACATACTTGTAAAGGGCCGAATTAGACCCCAAAGAGTTAGGAAAAGACGCACAAAGGATAAGAATAGGGAAGGTAAAATTTGTTGCATCAACATGGAGGGCGGTCGCAAGCAGCAAAATATTTATTTATTTATTTATTTATAGTACCCTCAGGGCTTACAATGAAGCATTATAGAGGGGAGGGGCTAATAAATACAGATAAGTATGCAAGAAAGGAGAAAGAAAACACGAATACTAATTAGATGACAATGCATGGTACAACGTAAAGATAACTCGAGAGCGACACAAAAAACAAAAAAGCATAATGCGGTAAAAATATAATTATACAAAGAAAAACGGAAAACTTCAGTAATACAGATTAAATATAAATACATGGTATATAGGACAGGTTAGAGTGAGACAATAAGCACAGAATGATAGAAAATAAAGCATAATACAGTACACAATGTTTGCAGATTAGGTAGATAATAAAACAGAGAGTTTATCAACAATAATATTCAGGAGAAAGCGGAATTGCTTTATACATTCACATCAGGCATACTAGATAATATTAGTAAGTGCCTTACGGAAGTTATCTGTGTTAGTTATACAGACTAGTGGATCCGGTAGGTGATTCCATTCCTGGCATGTTTTTGGAAGAAATGAATTACCATAGGTAGACGTTTTGTGGAATGGGATGTTCACCTTATGACGATGGTCCAAGCGTGCGGAAGTAAAATGGGCTGGTTCGATAAAGCGTGATTTGAGTGTAGGAATTAAGTGGTATATTTTATGAAACAGACAAAGGCGAGCGATTTTTCTGCGTTTGGAAAGGAGAGGTATGTTGAGGGCAAGTCTGATGCTAGTTACGCTTGCTGTGCGCTGGTAATTGTTGAGAATAAAACGAACGGACCGATTCTGCACAGCTTCTAAGCTGTTAATTAAGGTTAATTGATGAGGGTCCCATATTGAGGATGCATACTCTAGATTAGGCCGAATGTAGGTGACATATAGCTGTTTTTTCAGGGAAGAAGGTGCGAGTGAAAAATTTCGTTTAAGATAGCCCAGCATGCGGTTAGCTTTTGATGTAATGTGTTCGATATGTCGTTTCCATGAGAGATTATTTGTAATGTGCACTCCAAGATATTTATAACAAGATACTGATTCAAGTGGGATGTTGTTAAGATGGTAGTTATAAAAAGATACTTGGCTGCGTGAGATTCTCATGAATTTGCATTTTGAAGTGTTAAGATTCATGTGCCAGCGGGAGCACCAGGTTGTAACGTTATCAAGGTCTGATTGTAATGTAACCATATCAGAATCATTAGTTATTTTTCGGTAAATTACGCAATCGTCGGCAAACAAACAAATAGAGCTAGTGATTTGGTTAGGCAGGTCGTTAATATAAATGAGGAAAAGTAAAGGCGCCAACACAGAGCCTTGGGGTACACCCGATTCTACTGGCACCTCTGGTGAGTCATTGTCATTGATGGTTACATATTGGGTACGATTAGAAAGAAAGCTGCAAATCCATTTGAATATTAAAGGGTCAATATTTAGAAGGCTTAGCTTATAGATAAGTAATTCGTGATTAACTTTATCGAAGGCTTTAGAAAAGTCTAAAAAAATACAGTCCGTCGCAAAACCTGAGTCCAAGAACGCATGCAAGTCTTTAGTGAATGTTATTAGTTGTGTTTCACAAGAAAAAGATTTTCTGAAACCATGCTGATAAGGGCTAAAAAAATTGTTTGATTCAAGAAAGTTTACAAGGTGAGTGGCTGGAAATTTGAACGCAGCTGAATGACGAAGCGATTAGAGTGTGCGCGTTGACCCAAACGTATCTGCGAGATTTGGAGGAGGCGTCTGCTATCGACAATTTTGTATGGGAACCGTGAAACAGAATGAATGGGTCAAGGAAAGGCGGAGGCGTAGGCATGCTAATTAGGCGAGGTCTCAAGTGGCAATGAGTAAAAGAGACATGTAAGGAGCATTTATGGATTAGCGGTACATGGCAAGGCAAAAAGAGGTGGCTTGAAGTAGCTTACCTATGGACAGGTAGTGATACCAGAGATAAAAATAAAGAATTCATTGATTGCATTAGGTATTAATCAGTTGAAGAAATCTAGCCAGGTGGTATTAGTAGGAGATATGAATGCGCATATGGAGGGTTTAGACGGATATATTGATTACAATGGTTCTTTAGTGCTAGTGTGCGATGAACAGAACCTTATAGCAGTTAACAGGAAGAATAAGTGGCCATGTATGGATAATGCCTGAATGCGGAAACAGGCAGTCATGTATCGACTACGCCTTAGTCTGAGAAATGGTCTACGAACGACCAAACCAAATGATGACAGATTAACGTGGGAAAAATGGCCTGGGCAGCGTTCATAAACGTTTATCCTTACAGGTTGGGAAAGATACTAACGTAAAACACGAACCAATAACATTAGAATAAAAAAAAAAAGCTAAAGACAGATATTTCAAAATATAGAGAAGGAAATGGGGGCGTTTATCCAACAGTCTGGGAATATAAGGAACTAGTAGACGTTATGAAGCAGGAGATGAGACAGATATGGGAAAAAATTTCTTGGATTGGAAAGAGGAAACCACATAAGTGATGGAACAAAGGAATAAAGCAACCTATAGAAGAGTGTAGACAGGCGCCTAGGGATTAACGGAAAGTAAAAAAGTTGGGATTACAGGAAAAAGAGATGCTCCTCAGATGGAACAAATACCGGGAAAAGAAAAGGGTGACGAGTGAGCTCGTGCAAGAAAAAATTACATGCGCAAGTCAACGTTGGGTGCATAAAATTTGTAAAAGAGACAAAAGCGCCTGAAATAGATTCTGGAATCGTAGCACACGCAGCTCCAAATAAAAATTCAGAAGCGGCTATATGGGATGAAGTCAGTAACACCTTCGAAGGAGACGATGCGCTCCGGTACACCACAGACATTATTAGGTATATATCTTCGGCAGCAAACAAAGCGTAGTGCGCACTCAAACAGATCCAGCAACAACAGAGATGCTTAGGAGATCAAATTAAGCATACAAAGGTTCTGTCGGAAAAAAGCAGAACAAAATGTGCCTAATAACACGGCAGCCGGACCCGATGAAATCACAATGCAGCTAATAAAAACCCTCGGTCCAAAGAGCAAGGCTGACTAATGTCATAGAGCAAGTAATTAGAACGAAGAAGATTGCGGTTGGATGGCGTGAAAGCAAGATGAACCTCCTCTACAAAGGCCAATGTGATAAGGATAAGACGAGCTCGTACAGGTCGGTTACGGTAACGTCGGTGATATATATAATGACAATGTAAGCCATAAAATTGGAACTGTCGAAGTGGGTGGAGAAAAATTATGTGCCGGGGAAGTGCAGAATGTGTTCAGGCCAGGCAGACGCTTAGAGGATTATATGTTTGTACTAACTCAGTGCATAGAGATTTCAATAGCTGAGGATAGACCTTTATCGACAGCATTTCTAGATATTAAAGCAGACAATGCCAACCTAGATAGGGTATTGTTATGGGTGTGAGCGCAACACATGCCCGACTTTCAGCTTCATCATCTCCACATGTCATCATCCATTGTACATCTTCTTCATCTGTATATATCATCACCAGTAGCACAGCTTGATCGTCGATCCTCGTGGCAGTAGCACGAGCTCGGCTGGAATAAAGCGGTTCCTTACAAGTGATGGCGGTACTGGGATCGATAGCCAGGACCTCCCCCACTTGCAAGGAACCGCTTTATTCCAGCCGAGCTCATGCTACTACCACGAGGATCAAACTGTGCTGCTGGTGATGATATATACAGATGAAGAAGGTGCACAATGGATGATGACATGTGGAGATCATGAAGCTGAAAGTCAGGCATGTGTTGCGCTCACATGGGATACTCTTAAGCACGAAGGCATAGAGGACGATTCCGTGGAGCTGCTGAGGGAGATGTATAGAGACAACCGAGTACAAGTTGTATGGAAAGGTCTAAAAGGTAATGAAGTGGTGGGAATTCACCAAAGACTCAGCAAAGACGTCCTCGGTATCCATTGTTGTTCGCGCTCCATGTTAAGACCATAGAAAGATGGCTGCAAAAGAGCGAATTAAGGTTTGATTTATCCTACATACGTAATGGACAACTGATGCAACAGCAGCTCCCTGGACTGATGCATGCAGACGACAGTGCTACTAGCGGGCAATAAATGAGACTTACATGCACTTCCGACTATCTGTGGCAATGTAGCGACAAATCTAGGCCTTAAGTTCAGCATAGAGAAATCGGGAATTATGATCTTTAATGAAGACAAAAGAAATTACGTGGTGTCAATTCAACAGCAAATCATACCCACAGTTATGCAATATAATTACCTCGGCGTATAGATAAACGAAGGAAAACGTTTCTCAAGCGCCTACCAAGATAATTTTAATATAAAGGAGAAGCCAAATGCCGCAATTTTCAAACATGAAGCACTTTCAGTAATCGTGCCAGCGCTAACGTTTTCAAATGCCGTTCAGTGCTCCAAATTGGATATCTTGTCGGGGTTGAAAGGTCGGTTGGATGGTTGGCTTCGGGAGCCTATGGTGAAACCAGAAATGAAGCAGTGCAGGGTGACATCAGTTGGGCCTCTTTTGAATACAGAGGAGGGCAGAGCAAAATTAGTTTTAAAGAAAGAGTGAGGAACATCGATCGAAATAAATAGCCGGCTAAGGTGCACAAGTATCTGTACCTGAAAAGCGTGGACATAGAATGGACGAAGAGGTCAAGACAGTTCGAGACCATGTACAGGGTTATTGAAACTGTAAACAGACAACAAGGAGCCATCAGAAAGAAAGTAAGAGAGGCAGAGACAACTAACTGGATGCAAGAAACGGAAAAACAAAGACCATGGACAATTAGAAGACTGGGAAGAAAGAAGCTAGAATGAAAAATCTCTACGATAGCACAATGTGGCCGTGTCTTGGTATTTCAGGCTCGAGCTGATTGCCTAAGGAAAAGAACATATCGGAGCAAATATTCGCAACAGGAGGCACGTGTATGCTGCAGCGAAAATCCAGAAACCACTCAGCACATTCTAATGGAATGCGAAGCGATTCACCCAGTGAGGCCCGTAGGCAACCTTCAAGAAGCACTTGGTTTTAAAGCGGACGGAAGCATCAACCGGTCAGGAGTGGAGATAAGCAAGAGGCATTTAGAGCATTGGTGGGAAAAAAGCAGAGCAGGGGTTTATACAAGCGGATCCATTATAGGTATAGGTAGCATTGAGCAAGCTTTGAGGAAGAAAACAAGTCGCAGTTTCGCCGGAAAGCCAAAGCATCGATTGCGATACAAAATTAATAGACAGCTATACGAAGTAAGTATAGTAGTTATATCGGCCGTGTAAACTTGAAAACATTCGCTTACTCACTAAATTAACAAGCATGATGTCACGTGCGCACAAGCAAGCATGAACGAATCTCACTCGATGACCGCGGAAACTCGCTGCCAGAACGCTGGAGTGAGGAAGCGGTTGCAGCCGCGAACGAATTCACCTTCGTGCTGCCTCTCGCTTCAACACTAAGTAAGCGGCGAAAGCGCAGCGCACACTGACCACTCGGTTCTCTCGCACTCTGTCCAGACCACTTTCAAGATAGAGCCCCCGCGGCCGCGTCAGTGTAGAACACCGCCCTCCTCCCTCTTCTCCCCACGCGACGGAAGACGGCACGCTTCCTCCACGCTTTCCGCCCTCGCGCACGCGAGATTGAGCTGGCATCGTCGGCTCACCCTCGCACATTTTCACTGGCACATACAGCATACGGGGCGCGGCAAGTGTTATTGCCCTTGTACTTTGTACGGAACACTACATCGATGCCGACACTCACGGCAGAAATGCACCTGGAGTGTCTGTATATTTCTGCCGCAATAAAAGAAGGTTAAGGAGATGTACAGAAAAATGCTAGGATAAAATGCATGTATAGCATACCTCATTAACACAAGCAGGCTAGGTGACTATTTGCCATTGCTTCGGTTTAAAGGGGATGTCAACAAATCATCATCATCGTCTATTCTTCGCTGTAATGTCGGAATGAGCCGCAGTATATACTTGGGACTTGGAACATCTTTCTCTCATTTTCGCTCTTAAGTTTGAATCGTTTTAATCAATAAGGCTAAAACGCGACACCGCGCGCAATTTCTTCCCCTGTTTTAATTCGTCACATCTGTATGGAGTAAACAGTACTTCATTGCGTCGAACACAAGCTCGTACGCGATCCGCAGGAGTAAACGAGAGCCCCAAGACGGCCTTAGGTTGAAGCTAGCGCCACTCGCACGCAGCTTTAAGCCCTAGTGGCAGCAAAGATGAAAATAACGATCGGCGCGCTGAAGCAGCGCAGCTTGTGCAGGCCTGTAGTTGCAGCAGGCATTGGTCAAGACATGGACGGGATCAAGGCCAGCGCTCACCTTGTGTGGCATGGTTCCTTGCGTCTTGTGTGACCTCGGACGACTCGTGCTCCTTCAGAGAGCTCCAAGATTGCGGGGTAGACTACGCAAAGAAAGGGAGAGGGGAAAGAGAGAAAAACACACGCTTTACGTTAAAACCCCCAAAATTCCATCTGAAAAAGGAAAACACACTCGATATACACTCACTGCTAAAGAAAAGTATGAATAAAGTTGGCAGAGAAAAGCCCCTGAGATCTCGGACGCTTAAATGATCTAGACACGGAATAGTACAATACATTTTGTCAAGCTCCATATCGCGCTCGAAAAAAAAAAAACATCATAATGACAGCTCCAGCCCATTCTAGGGCACCTTCCGGAGGTACTGCCGAAGGATTTATCCGCTTACAACTATTGATGAAGAATTTGACAACGCTGAGTGTCGCTTGTTTGGCAGGCCGTTCATGGTTGAAATAGCTTGCAACCGATGGAGCTAGAAATAAAAACAGCGCAAACAAGTTTACACTTCAGGACACCGCAGGATGCCGGTCAACTGCGCCGAAACAGCCAGTCATTCAAATAGCTGAACCCTACCTTGACTCAGCGCAACTCTGTATGCCGGTAGCATTTTATCGCCTTTGTTTGTTTTCCCCTATACACAAGAGGTGAACCAATATCAGATGCTGATGATTTATGCATATTATTTTCTCAGGATGTACACACGATCCCACGTTAATATGAGTTACATGATGATAACGTTTTTATTGCGGCAGCAAGTATACGGAGACTCCTGGCGCATTTCTGCCGTCGCAGTCGCTGCGGTGTTCGTATAAAGCCCAAGGGCGATAACATCGTCGCCATGCACCGTATGCTGTATGTGCGAGCGACAGCATGCGCGGGTGAGCCGACGATGGCAGCTCAATCTCGCACGTGCAAGGGTGGAAAGCGGGGAGGAAGAGCGCCGTCTTCCGTAGCGTGCAAGCCACCGGGAGACGGGGGGGGGGGGGGGAGGGGGCAGGGGGAAGTAGACACAGCGCTGGCTGCTGCGTGCGGCGCGGCCACCCGAGCCCTACCTGGAAAGCGATCTGTGCAGAGCGCGAAGGGGCTGATAGCTTTGTGTGCGGTGTGTTTTCGCCGCTTATTTCGCGGTGAAGTGAGAGGCAGCCCGAAGATCGATTCACCCGCAGCTGCAAGCGAATTCCTCACTGCAAGAATTCCTCACTCCAGCGCTTTGACAGCGAATTCCCTCAGTCATCGAGTGAGATGTGTTCCCGTTTGCATGTCCGCGCATGACAACACGCTTGTTAATTTATGAGTAAGCGAATGTTTACAAGTTTACACGGCCGATAAAACTACTATGCTTACTAGGCACAGCTGTATACTAATTTGGTATGGCAATCGATGCTTCGCCTTTAAGGCAAAAGTCCGACTTTTTTTACCGCTTATTTTTTTTTATATGCTTGTACTGTTTGCCTATTTTTTTCTAAAGATCATGTATTGTATCGGGGAGGCGAGAGCCTGTCAAGCTGGATATCTAGCTTTTTCTCTCCCCCTCCCACATCCTTGGGATGGAAAATAAAGGCATTATTATTATTATTATTATTATTATTATTATTATTATTATTATTATTATTATAAGACTGTGTCAACTATCAATACGAACGAATAACACAGAAACCAACATCTGTGACCATCCTCGTACGGTCCACGGCAAAATGCAACTCATCGTGTGCAAAGCAGAGTCTGCAGGAAACTGCAGTCGCGAACGTGGCGGCGAGGCCTGTGAAAACACCGCGCGCCGAGTGCCATTACGACAGCGCGAAGGAAAAAAAACAGAAAGAAAAAGATTAGAGAGGGGTGGACTGCATTTTCTCTCGGCCAGGCACGGCTGCGAGAGACCTAAGCACCTCAGACGTCGCCGCAACTCCACTAATGGAATGCGAAAACTTCACCGGAAGCCCAGGAGTTCGCCTCCAGAAACGCGCCTAATGAATGAGACGATCCCTCCTTCACAGCTGTACTGCCCGCCAGCAAAACCAGGCGCAATCCTCATCTCTCAACCAGGGGTACGCAGAAGGCGTCACATCCAAAGCTCGTACAGTGCACACACGTGTTGGTATCCACAGGGTCACTGCGCTTAAAGGAAACTTCCGTATTAACACAACAGCGCCCGCGAGTATTCTTCGCTCTGCTTGCCCGCTGCATGGACACGTTTGTCCCCAGTTCGCCTAAGGTTTCTTCTTATTCTTTTTGACCTCGTCAAAGGAACAACGCTGTGGACCATGGCCGCCATCTCTCAACCAAGGGGACCAAGCAGTCAGTAATGCGATAGCAGTTTTCTTTTTCACTACTTCAATTCATTGGTGTTACTAGCATTAATTTCCCTCCGGAGCTATATAATAATAAGCTAGGATACTGTAATAGATCAGTTGTGAGTGTAGCACGCGTGGTGTCTGGCCCAGTGTTCTTTGCGTTCGTTATAATTGCGATACAATGCTTCCGACACTATGGACTGCAGTCATCGTCAAAGTCCATCTTAGTTACCGCCCTATTCTAATAGGCATGCCTGCTTAGGCCGTCTAAAAAAATAACAAGCCGAACTTATAAGAAACGGCTCGAAGGCTTTGCAGAGACGCGCCTTCGAAACCCTTTCTCAGGAGTGCTCGACGCCTAATCACACGCCACTTGTGCGTGCCGAGCGCAATGTCAGAGACATTGTGCGAGAAGCCCCGCACGGCCGCAGGGGTTGCGACATGGCGTGCGCGGTAGGTTGGCGCGCCGCTACGTAGCGTCCGCCCCGAGTCACTTTCGAAACCCCGTCAGGCTCGACCGGGCCCGTTTCGTCACGCTTACAAATTGCGCGCCGTGTACGCGACTCACGTCCGCATGTGCGTACATGTCGCAAAGCTAATCCAATTTTCGGACAGGGCCCCGTTCCCTCTTTCCTGCGACGGGATCCTGCCGCGAAGGGGTCAGCCCGATTCCGCACCAACCGCACTTCCTCTCTCGTCGCCGTTTCAAGTTTGGCGCCTGCCGCTGAAGAAAGCTGATATTCGACTTTGGAGGGATAAAATAAAAACCACGGTTCCCTAAGGGGTGCCTGCGTTCTCCCCTTCTCGCATTCCTGTCCTCATGTTCCTTTTGTTCCTCCACACCACTGTCGATGGCCCTACTGTCTAGCCCATCATTGCAGTGGCTGTGGTTGTTTCAATACATACATATATATATATATATATAGCTCGGTAAAGAATTTTTGCAATATACGAACTTCCTGAAAAGACCCCGAGGCGTGTACGATTTGGGAGCATACTGACATTGATGTGCATCAGTGTGGCGTCACTCGCCTTAACTGAAAAGGAGCGTTCGTATGCAGAACCACGACCGCGATAGGAAATTGGAGTGCCGATGTGTGCAACACATAGTGGTTCCTGCGCTGCTGGCGCATGCGCTTGGTGAGACCTTGCGGATTTATGTCAACAATAAAGTTCAGTTGTTGGTCCAGCACCCGCGTCATTTATAGACACCTTGTACCTTGCGCGTACGTTTAATTCTTTCGCTGGTTTTAGGCAGTAGCAGGGCAATTCGGAGAATAGATGTTGCTGAACTTGACTAAACAGGTCCATCAGACAGACAAGGGTGGAGACGAAGATGCAGCCCTCGTCTGGGTATGGCTGCCTTTCGTCGTCCTCGTCCGTCTCGGCGCTTTTTTTGCCAAGTGCGAACCAAGTTAATCGTGCCGCCCAGCGCTTAGCCTCGCTGTTGCATCCCTATCCTTACACCGCTTTCTCTTCAGCAGACGCCAGAGATCCCCGGGAGGAAAAGGCGCCCACAACTACGGCAGTTTCGCAAGAAGCCGCGTTCGAAAATCCGACGTTACCGCTGCTTATAGGCTCCTCCCACAGCTCGACAGGTATGTCAGCCCACCGATCATCTGATCACAAGGCAGCGAAGGCACTTTTGTGCTTTCTGAGAACGTCTGGTTTGCACGAGCGGCTTTGACTCAAGTACTGGGCCTCTTATATTTCGGAGTTCTGGCAGCCCGCTGGCAGCCAGATGGCAGCCAGCTAGTTCCGGTTCTGATAGGAAGTCACGTGGGCTGGGACCCCAAGACAAGCCGAACCTGCCCGAAGTTTGCAAAATCGAACGCCGGTACAGCTGGCCAAATGTAAACATGCCGCCAGCATGGCAGCGTCCGGCGAGGCCGGCGCGCGCTCGCCGTAGTCGGCCCATTTATGCGCTGCCAGCTTGAAAATATATAGTTGCATTCAGGGATACGATCACTCTCGCGCGACTCGGCGCAGGACCCGCACTGGGCCAACCTCACCTTGAGGAGCGCTAGAGATGGCCTCCGACGCGGCGGATGACAAGACGCGAAATCGCGCGTGAGTGATTGTATACGCGAAAGCGATAGCTCGAGGATGACATTGATGGCGACATTGATGAGTTGTCGTTGTGTGATCACAAGACATGAAAAAGCAGCTTATCGGGTACGTCTCATACGCATAAAATTTCGTGCCGACCTGCTGGGCTTCGATTTCAGAAAGTTTGTTGTGGCTGATGGTGCTTCTCATTTTGACCCTAAGGAGCTGCGGATGCGGCTGGCGCATGAAAATGCACGCCGCCTGTGACGAGCGAGACGTTTCACACGAAAAACAACATTGGTCGTGATCATAAGAGCAATTAACCAATGTACGGGTGTCTAATGTACCGAGTGCAAGTGTATTCTTAGATCAACGGCCTGCAGTTAGAACACATATCGGTTTCGAGCTGCCACCTAAGCATACGACGGAGAGACGGAGCGAACACGGGCTAGCTACAAAGCCTTCGCTAACTGCAGAAAAGGGAGATATATGCATACCCGAGATATGTGAAAGGAACGCGACCAGAGAAAGACGAAACCAAAATGTACCGCAACGAGTGAATAAGTGTCTACAACTTACGTGGAACACGATGCAGATAACATACACGCATGAGAGCGCGGCGCGCTGATCACCGCCGCGACGAAGCCATCAGGGGACGAACGCACACACACACGCGCACGCACGCACACACACACACACACACGCACGCACGCACGCACGCACACACACACACGCACACACACACACACACACACACACACACACACACACACACACGCGCGCACACACACACACATACAAAACCTTCAAACGGTTCACCAAGGCTCGTATCACACCGCTTCGCAATGCGGAACGGAGCGTTAGCACCTCAAAAGATAGCGCTAGAAGTAAAGAAGTCCGAAGATGACCGTAGACAGTTGGCTGAGCGAGGTAAATTAAAGTCCTCAAGCGCCCGCGTTGCAGGCCGTGAAGTCCCCGCAAAGATGGCGACGAGCGCCCATCGCCTCTTGTCGTCTGCTAGCCAGAGAACTTCCATAGAGCAGCCAGACCAAAATCGTCCTGGCAGGTTCTGGCAGCCCGCGGGTAGACAGAACCGTAAAGCCCGAACAAAACGAACGCCCGGCGGAAGTGCGTCGCGCGGTGGGCGGAGTAACCCGATAAAAACGAAGAAGCCCACTGACCGTGCACGTCTCTATACCCTCTCTCTCTTCTCCCTTCCCCCAGCGTAGGGTAGTCACCCACACTCTTGACTGGTTAACATCCCTGCCTTCCTTACACACACACACACAAGCACGCACGCCCACGCGCATATATATATATATTGACAGACATGATGTCAGCCCATAGAGGCACGCAACAATTGAACAGAACGACAAGTTCGTTGACGAACCGCACGGCCTGGCCCGGCCGCATGTGCGAAACTATACAACACTAGCCTTGTCCAGCTGGCGCCACCTTAGCCTTAATCTAAATGAACGACACTTGCATTCTCTCCACAAAATTGCTGCGTCGGTAGCCTTTGTTTCGCATTAATTGTGTACGTGTAAACATAACTGTGGCTTGCGCAATCAGAGGTCATGCCTAGCGACACGTCTGAACGCTTGAAAGTCCGAGCTCGAAACGGTATCACGCAACTTCGCTAGGATTGTTTCTTTTCCTGACGTAACATTATTGCAGCTTTCCTATGAGCGTGACGCGAATAATGCTGTTCACACAAAACAATTCGCGCGGGCACTCTTTATTTTGTGAAAAGCGCTGTCATCGACCAATGCTCTTCTGACTCTGTATCGGGGCTATTTCTGCAGGGCCTTATCGGGACACGGCCTGTGCCGAGCTCGCCACAGACGCTCCAGCTCGATACGCACAGCAACAGCTGCTATGCTATCATGTCACTATGAATGCAGCACATTTGCGAAAATCATCAGGCTGCGCACCCATTGGCATCGAATATGGCGGTTACAGGAACATCGAACCGGCGGCGTTACTCTCTGCTACGCTGTATGGGAGAAAGGTAACAGCCAAAACACATTAGCGCTGCGAGGACAAAGCGAGTGTTCACAACTCCACATTTACAATCCCCTCGCGTCTTCCGCTGCTCTTGGAATATTTGCAAATCGTACCGCGGCCCTACAAAATGTGTCCCATGTCGCTCCAGCTTGCAGTGGGTTCCCGATTTCGCAAGACAGAAGTGGAGAAAGAGAGAAAATAAGGAAAGAAGAATGTATGCGCCGAAGCAAACTTGTTAATGCAACAAATAGAGCGAACTATTTCCTGCGCAGTTACACGGTTTGAGCTTGGAGTTAAGACCCAGCGAGGAACGAGACCGTCTTGCACTTTCACAGTCTTCTGAGGCTCTCTTTTTTTATGTGGACCGTTATTTGGCGCCCGCACCGCGGAGCGGACGCCCCGAGAGCCATTTTCCCGGCGCCCGAGAAAAGCCATTCCGCGGGAGAGCAGACGCTCCATATTTTACAGACGACCCCGCATCGCAGCCGCCGGGCCCGAACGCTCGTCTGCAATCCCACGATTGGGCCCCAGAGACACGCGGCCGCCGGTGGTGAGAGGCCGTAACAAAGGGACGCTCATTGGCGCAACCGGCGCCCTGCAGCGCCCTCTCGCGCACTGCCGACGACGTTATAGCAGACGCCGCTGCAGACGAACAATCTGGCGCGCTCGGTGGAGCTACGCCGCCTTTTCGCGCAGGGGCAGGGTGGGCTCTTCCGCGCGCGTCTTCGTTGCTTGCGGCCAGGTCTGTTTGCCGGCAGCTTCCTTCGCTGCTCGCGGACGCGAAGGTTCCTGTCCGCTCAAAAGGGCAGTGCGCCTTCCGGTGTATTAATTGGCGCCGACCTTCTGCGAGCCCAACTCGATGGTTCTGGGCGGAAACGATCGACCAAGTATGCAGCCTCGAGAACCGTTGCATTTCCTCGATGGAAAAATAGCCATTGGGCGCCTTCAAGGAGTGCAGGAAAAGTACACCGGCGCCCTTCTCCTTTTTTAACGCAAGTGCCCTAAACACGAACAGCATGTTCGCGTAGAATTTCTACTAAGGGACGAAAGCCATCAAGAAAGGCTGAGGCCGGCGTGCATGCGCATTTCTTTCTTCTTCTTTTTTTTCGCTCAAGGAAGCTAGCCGGACAGTTCACGCAATCAACGCTTTCCGTATATTGTTCACTACGTGACTCCTTTGGATCTCCCCTAAAAGCTTCCCAGCATCCACCTGCTCGAGCTTTTTTGCTAATAAACTGCCTTAACTCTTCAAAACATTGCCGCAATCGTTATATGCTTTCAGAAAATGTTATACGCTTCATACGCAATATAAAAAAAATATTATAAACGCTTCCTACCGCGGGACCACCTTATATAAGTTATGAGATTTTGACTCTCTCAGTAATTCAAAAATACTTACTCACTTTTTAACGCACACTCGCAAGCAGACAAACAATAAAACCCACTTTTTCAACAATATTTTTCTAGACCTTCCCCACGACGTGATGTTCGAACGCTGTCTGTGCAGCAGTGGGTACAAGCTGAATAGTACTTTCGCAGTGCACGTTATCCGACTGTGTAGTGTCGATTACGGGTCATAAAACTGTCATTCCATACGACTGCTTCATTAATGAAATGAGGAACGTGAAACAAAAAAACAAAAAAAGCAACAGTAACCCAGAGCATTCTGTTCAGGTCCTACAGGCGACCAATGACTGTCGCTACAAATGCGTCCCTTCCATTTTCATTCGCCTTGATCCCTGTACTCTAAGGCAATCACACAGTTGGACGACGGAGCAATGAAAACCGGAAGAGACGGCACAGGGACGAAGACGCGCCGCGCGGGGACCGGAAGTTGAGAACGACATGGCTGTAATCGGAAGTAACTAGCGAAAAGGCGAATAACGGACGGGGAGTGTAAAATTTATATCTTTCTTCGGCTTTACGGAGTCTGTAATACGAAGTGTTCTTTTTGTGTGCCAAGGTACCGATGAACGTCGCCTTAACTGCGCACAGCTGTAAAGGGAGATCGACGAATGGGTGCGAGAGGCCCCGGCATGTGGTCGGTTCCACAAGGAGAGCCGCCTCTCGCCCGAACGGCCATTAATCTGATGGACTCATTTCCTCTCTTTTCTACACTAAGTAGAATCCTACCTGCCATCATTAGAAGTGAGGCAAAGCATTACACGGCCAATTATCGCCCTTTCGTTTTACGAGCAGCACCTGTACAGGTGGCGAACTGGCGCTGGAGGGCGGATGATGTTGTATATTCGTAACACTAATACCCCTACACATACAGTTCTCCCTTTCTCTCTCTCTTTATTTATTCGTGGTAGTGGAGGGGAATAGTGGCAGGACGGGGTTATCTTTTTTTTTCTTTTCCCCTATTCCGCATAAACTCGCTACTTAGCGTTGCCTCCGTGAGCCGGCTAATGTAATTAGGAACGTCATTAGGCAATATCTCACTATTTTACTCGAGCAAGCAGAATATCATCAATGAGTGCTCAGTTCACGCTTACAGCAGACTATATTCCCTACTCAAACGTTCCGTACGCACTTGAACGCTTTCCGTACAATTCTTACAGAAGTTATACAAAATCTGTATGAAATCGACACATATTCCATAAGAATACGAAAACAAATCAAGTTACTGTAATGGCATACAGAGTGTTTGAGTAGGGTTATTCACAGATCTATGACACCTGCCATTATGACATGGGACGGATCCTTCTAAATATACTTTTTAGAAAGCTACAGGAAACGATAACAACACTGCATGAGGCCGAAACATGAAATGCAACATAAAAGCACCAAACACAAAAAGCAACAAAGAAGCAAGAAATATAGGTTGGAAAAAGAAGGGAAGGCACAGAGGTAAAAGCTGTAGAAGATACCGCGCAAACATGTAGGCCGCTAGTGAACACCAGTGCGAATGTGTCACGCAAAGTGGTCACATGCACAATTTACCAAAGGCAAATTATACCCATTACGCATCTTCTTGTCACATGTGTAGACGCGTTCAGACTCTGACTCGACTAATTTGCAAATGGTAAATCATGCACATGGCATGTGAATAAAGTTTGTAAACGGCCCTGTCCTCCGAGACACCGTTTGTCGTCCTTGTGCTACGTATCTGACAAGTAGCTACCCTCAAGGGCACGGCAGGGAGCGTGATGTCTTGGGAAGCAAGTGGTGCGTGATGGTTCCCTGATAAGACGCCGACTACAGCAGCAATATGCAAAACGACAGCTGCTGCAATTAGGTAGGTCCGCGAGACGCAAATAATCGCTCAAAGTGCACGCATGCTACGAAGATATCTTGAATCTCTAAATTCAGTACAGTGGAGTCCAATGTAGCTCTCACGGCTTGACCGCACATTTCTTATTTAAGACATTTCAATCTACGGCAGCTACGTTTACTTTTCTGGAAGGTTCTCGAAAAGGACTAGTTCTATAGTTTCCCATCACACGCCCCCTCCCCCCCCCCCCCCCAACTCCATCTCGATCCCTAGTGCAAAGGACCCACGAAAAGGGTTACGCGTCGAAGCTTAATCGGACGCAAAAGTACGGGCGCGCATTAGGGAGCCGTTGTACGCAGAGAGATTGCCGCGACCGTCCCTCGTCCAATGAGCTCAGCTGCCGCACCGAGCCGCCGAGCACTGCGGCCAGAGATACTCGGCGTCAATCGGCATCCATCGTTGCAGCCTCGTATGGCACGAACCTCACGTCAACTTACGAACCGCAATCGGTGTAACGAACACGCGCGATTCGTCTCCAGCGACCTTTGCGCATGCCAAGTGGACTAAAAGGTGCTACACGGCAGACGATTTTACAGACATTGGGCCGGGGGGTAGCGAGCCTCGCCGATACCCGTAGACAAGGCGGACAGCAGGAGGGAAACTGGCGAACTTTGCTCGCCGTCAGCGGAGCAAGTCCCAGAAGGCAGCCGCGTCAGTTGCGCAATCAGTCGGCGGTAATTTTACTATGGTTCGCTGTAACATAGGCTCAAGATCGCGCGCGCGATCTCGCAGGCCACGGTTCTCAATTGCCAAACCGCGGGCAAGCGCAACGTCACGGCGACGTTGTGGACAGCGCAGCCACGTGACCGGCAGCCTTCTGTGACCCGCGGCAGAGAGAGAAAGCGGCAGGGAGGAAGCAGAGTAACAACCAAGGAACGAGCGTGTAATACCTGGCGATAAAGAAGTAGGAGTGGGGGAGTGGTTACGCACACTATAGGGCACCAGCATGCCGTTGGCGTGCATGAAGAGGCCCGGATGGTGCCCCGCCGAGGCCGGGTCCTGGGGGGCGCCTGCTCCGCCGGCAGGGCTGGCGCCGGCCAACCGGGAGCCCGGCAGGCGGCACCACGGCACGCGCCGGCACACGGCACGCTTCACCTGCGAGAGGACGAGGCGTGGGCTCACGTGGCTTCGCCGAACGGCGGCGCGACCGTGCACTGCCACCATCTCGCAGCTAGGCTCAACATTGCACCGCCGGGTTCGTGAAGAACCACAATGGCGCGCGCAATGAGCACGAAGGCGCAGAGACGTGCGCATGCAAGCAGTGTTCCCGCGCACACAAGCGGGGAAGAGAGGTGCGTACCTTGTCGTTGCTGAAGCAGTAGAAGACGAGCACTGCGACTCCCAGCAGTATGTTGAGGACGGAGAAGAGGCTCGTGTGCACCAGCGAGCCGCGCGACACGTGGAGCTGAGCGAACGAGCTGACCAGGCACAGGGACGCCAGCACCAGCAGCGAGTGCGCGCTCAGGGACCTGGGCCGCCGGGTGAGAGGGAGGGGGGGGGGGGGGAGGGCACTGTGAGCCGTGACATCGGCTGGTATGAGTCTCGACTAGCCCCTGCAAGCGGCACTGCCTTCCTGCCTTCTCCAATATTAGAGCCAACAGACCACGTGACATTTAAGTCACGACCATCGCCTCCATTTTCGGTGGCAGCTTTCGGCGCCTACAATTGAGACAAATCCCGGAGTTATCTTTTCTTTTCTGTTTTTTTCTTTTTCGTTATCTGATGGGCTATTTGTGCGCCGCCGAAGGCAAGTGTGACGCAGAGGCGACAGCTGTTACGTCCTATTCGTTGGCTTGCGATGGAATTTTCAATTCTTGCCGCACGATCTATCGGCATAATACTTCACAGATACGATTGTCACCGCATGACTTGCGGCCCACTTTTGTACGTTTGCAATGCCCAAACTTAATGAAGGTTCCTCCTTGAATAAAACACGTCCTTTTCGGCCTGCTTTGCACGCTTCACCCTCTTGCATTGGCTGCGTGCCCCAAGTACTACCGTCACATATACAGAAGGCATGTGGTCTCAAATCCTCGTATAGACAAGCTGCGGAGCGCGACATTACGAAGATGCGGCTGCGCTGTCATTATTTTGAGCGAAGGGCTAAAACAAATGTAGTGCACTGCCGTGAACTTTCGGATGGCAACGTTACCAGACCTCGCTAAAAGTATATCGCGTGCTCTTTTTGCCTACACTGTGGCATCAGTACAAGCCGTGGCACACTGCCGGAGAAAAATGCCTACCTCGTGTTGGCTATCCTCTCCTGCTCCTTGCTCTTCAGGGTTGCGTGCAAGTCGACGTGCCGGTGGGCCTTGCAGAAGACCATCGCCAGGAAGATTAGGCACAGCTGCGAGTGGCACAGAACAGTACACGTCAGCACACGCTCTCTCTCCTGAATCCGCGCACAAAGAGAGCAAACCATCGCGCCTATATCGCTGAAGCGCCCCAATGAAAGCTTTGGAAAGCTATCGCATGCACGCCTCGCCACCGAACATAGACGTAGCCTGGTTTCGCAACCACCAGCAACTGAAGTTCCGTTACAAGCCAGAGAAACCACCACGCCAGATGTCTCATCAATTGATGGGGGCCACAAATTCACTCTCCTAGCAAAATCTACGTGTTACGTCTCGACAGCTGTGGTTGGCTGCCGACGATTCATTAAGTCAAGACAACAGGCACATGGTAGTCGAGGCGTGGGAGCCAGCACTGGCGAGGCGTTCGTTCCGTGAGGCGCGCTCGTGCCAAAACCGCCAGTGCCTTCGCACTCGCACTTATGGTTGTCTTCTTCTGGCGACATATCACTAAGCGAGAACGGTAGGCGAAAGAAATCTCACTGGAGATAGCCAGAATGAACACGCAAGCAGTACAGTGAGTGGTGATCAATAACAGCAGTCTCGCCGCAAGTGGGTACGAAAGCGCAAGCGGGCGGTCTCAAGTCCAGTTGTAATCTTAAAGGCCTCATGCGCTACAGGCTGGTCGACACGTTGCAAAACAGGTGAGACTGCCCGCCAGCGAATGTGGCCTCTTTGATTCACGATGTGCGACATTCGCAATCTAGGAGACCGGCATGCAGACGGCGGAAAGCAAGAGCGTCAACGCACCGCAGCACAGAAAGCGGCGGGGCCCACGAAGCTCCACAGCTGGTGTCCTTCCATGTCGATCCAGCATGCCCTGCGCGATTGCAACGACGGGCCCAGCGGTGCCCCGTAGCTGGAAGGGCTGATGCCGGCCGACACGCACACGATGACCGCCGGCGCACCATACGCCAGCAGGTAGTACCTGCAAGCACACGGGGGGGACCCCGAATCACTCCGCGATACGTGACCGCGGCGTGTGATCGTGGGCGGCGGCGGTACGAATAGGCGCCGCCAGACCTGACGCGAACAGAAGTAAGCGCAGACGACCAAAGTAGGCACAATGCACACAAGCGACGTGCCTGCCTTTTCGGTCTTCGTTTACTTGCTGTGGCGTCATTACACATTAATGCAAACAGTCGAGACACATCCTGAGGGGCCTAATTCTAACGCGTAACCATACCAACTTTCCCAGCTATTACAACTCTCGATGAAGTTGTTTTGTTTCTTTGTTCTTTCTTGGCGCTAGAGCGAGATGGGGCCAAAGAACGTGGTGGCCACTATGACCAAAGAGCGAAACATCAAAAGCCTCGAAAAAATACCAATTAACAAGTGCAAAGTACCCCTACTGGAAATTTAGAGAACCACCCTCAGGAGAAAAGGGCTTAGTACAACGGAGCCTCTGCACCTTCCGAATAGCGCGGGGAGCGATACGAAACAAAGGCTCTGTACGAAAGGGCCGCACTCGGTGTGCAGAGTTCCCAGTTGGAGGAACAAGCAAATAAAGTCGAAGGCCTGACGAAAGGTCGTCTGGTCGTGAGGAAACGTGACGAAAAACAAAACAGACGCCGACCAGGAAGAAGAAATTTGTTTTTCGTGGTAAGATTTATTTGCGACTACATAAGACGTCGTTAATAATGACATCATCTTAGTCGGCGTGCGTTTAATTTTTATTCACAAACCAGCCAATGTTCCCCCTTCTCCGCTCAACGACGGTTCACGCAGTTCCTGGTTCATGCATATTTCGTGCCTCGTACGCAACGACCGCCAACGCAGCGAGCAGCGGGCGCGCCGTCGTACCATCGCAGCCTGGAGGACGGCGGCTCGGTGCCGAGCACGTCCAGGAGCACCGTGTACAGCTGGAATCCCTCGAGCAGCGCCCAGAAGTACGCGGCCAGCCAGAAGTAGTGCAGGAACCCGGCCAGCACCCCGCACACCACACGCTGGGGGTGGCCGCCCAGGCCGCTTGCCAGCAGGGCCTCGGTCAGCAGCAGGCACAGGCACGCGTTCTTGTGGATGGTCACCCGCTCGCCCTTCAGGGACCTGCGCGCGACGACAGCGCGTGTGCACTTCTCAGCCGAGGGACGCTTTGGCGGCGGGGCGTTTGCGCCGAGCCCGCCGCGACTGCTGGTCTTCCCCGATGATGCACGATGAGCAAAACATGAACAAGGTGAATGCAGCAGCCAACGTTTCGACAAGTGTCTTCTTCAAGGCGACGCACGCTTTCCTCGCCACTGTGGCGAGGAAAGCGTGCGTCGCCTTGAAGAAGACACTTGTCGAAACGTTGGCTGCTGCATTCACCTTGTTCACGTTTTGCTCATCGTCTTGAATTTCCATCTCCCGCATTCCCCGTCTTTCCCCCGATGATGCACGTAGCTTTGCGCAGAAGCGGCTTCCGCAACACAGATTGGTCCCCGTGTCTGGTGCTTCTAATGCGTGCTTATCTACGTACTACGAATTCCCCGTTTGTTTTGCACCTTCTTATCCCACAAGATACGTTTAAGGGATTTTTTTTTCATCTTTCTTGACATTAGCCCACCTGCACGCACCGGAATAACTGGAAGCGATACCAAGCAGTGCTACGTTCAGGTACTTTTAACAGTATATGAGACACCAGCCTCGAAATGCCCGTCCCACACATTAAATTGACGTTCACACGCGATACAGGTGAGACAAGCCGTCGTCGAACGTCGTGCCCACCGACACGACGTTCAACAGGCACGACGCCCGTGCCTCGACGTACATGCAGAGCCAACAGATACTGCGTTACGTGTAACGTGTACCACGCCAACCGCCGAATAGAGGGACCGCCCCAAATACCCGCGGTCTTACCTGAAGGCTTGCAGAGTGAAGCCAGCGGCGATGAGGAGAATCATGCACGCCGCGAACGAGGCGTACACGAACAGTTGCATCTTCTGCTCAGTCGATGTGAACTGCAAAACACGAAATAAAGCAAGCATAAATAGTGTCTCCTGAAATGACGGCTAGCTTTTACTATTATTTTTCTCAGGCTCAATGTGCCTGAGAAAAGCCGACTCTGATGTAGCCTACATTCCAAAAGCGCGGGAACAGGGAATATGCAATATTCAATTAAATAAGTGCCGTGCTTCTTTACTATCGAAGCGAATTTCAACTCGGAAGTTATATTTAAACGATGACATTGTTCCCACTGCATGGTTTAATTACACTCGGCACTCCATATATTACCGACCGGAGAAGCAAAGGCTGCAAATGCATTTCACCGGTGTCGTGGCGCGTGCAACAGCAGATCACCCCGAGATGATGCGAGCGCGCTCACCTCGGGTGGCCTACGGTCCATGGCGAGAGCGAAGTTTGTCAGGTGGTTGCAGGCACAGACGCTGTGAGTCTCGTTGGTCTCCTTCAGCCAGCAGCCCTCGGTCAGCCACTCCCTGGGAGAGAGCGGGAGAAAAAAATGACCGCCCTTCCAATATATACTGTGAAGAGGGGTGCAAGCGAAGCTCGGGATCCGCGGCTCTTCACTGTCGTAGCGTCTCGGCTTCGCGCTCCCTCACGGCGACATCGGTAAGTCGACGACGTGCCCTTTTTCGAGCCAGTTCCCTGCGGCGTTCATCAAACGCCGCCTGCTCTTCGGCCGAACGCACGACGCGCGGCCGACCCATCGCAGCTCTGATAGTGCTCTTACGCGAGAAACCCTCGTTCCTCTCACGTTACCCAGAGGCACGACTCTTATTGGCAGAGGGAATGACGTCAGTAGCGCGGCGGCGCAGGATTCTGCGTTCAACGGGCCTATAGCTTGTTCTTTTTTGTGTGTGTTTTTTATAGCAATCCGTGCACGTGTGCAGCTCTGAGAGCAGCTGGTTTCTTCTTTAGCGTAACATCGCCGGCGTAGTCTAGCGTATACGCACACTTTGCTTGAAAAGAATGGATGACCGCGGTTGACGGGCGACTGTCGTTGCACCCGAAGGCAGAGAGGGCGCGAAAGAAAAGAGCGGAACACTCACTCATCGTCGAAGCTCCAGAAGACGCATCTCGGGTTCGTCACATTCTCCACCTAGGTGAAGAAAAAAGCAAAACATCGAGCTGAAATCACCGGAGCATAACTGCAAGAGTTAAGCGACTGATTGAAAGCTTTCCTTTATTGATAAAGCGAGACGGTACTGCCAAGCGATAGCTTCCCCGTTGATCTGCTGAGACGTGAAGTACTCGTTCGCTCCAGTGGTTAACAGTATGCAGCGTGCGACGGCTGTGAGCATCTGACGCACGGACATGTCAGCGCGCAGTCGGCATGTGCGTATTCGGCTTCACCGTGCGGCGAGATGAAAAACGCGATGCTGTCTTCGCTTTCCTTGAGCCTATGCTTATAGCATCAAATATAGTGTGTCCAGTGTCACGTCACCGTTCCGCATATGTTTTCTTTCTCTCCTTGTTTAAGAGTTTCCTTTTTCTCCTGCGTGCAGCTCTACGTAAGTAGCTCCGCAGCGCGCGGTGTATGCGGAACGCCAGCTCTGCGTGCTCTTTCGCCGCCACGTGACGCGCGGCTGAAGCATCCAATAAACGGGTAGCAGCCACGAATGTGGCAAGAGAGAAATCCCGGCGACGAATCGGTTGGGAAAAGCAGCGTGTGTTCAGCTAAGCGCGTTCGGACCAGCACAACTTCGTCGCACACCGCCGCGGTTATTTCGCCGCACCCGAGACATCTGTGGCAAAATGGGAAAATTTCAATTCATTTAATGAGGCGCAGTACCATCTCCCAGGACCAGCGATAGAAGGAATCAAGTGCGAGATTTTCCTTGCCTTTAATCGTTAGCCCACTTGAAACGCCTCACAAGGTTATCGGCGCAGCCAACAGCGCGTAGGCGCCCTTAAACTCTCCAAAAGAAGTCACTGCTCCAATGCCGACCTTGACAGCCATTTCTGGAGATGTGGCTCACCACGACTGTTTAGATCCTAGACGACCGTTAAAGAAGAGATTTCTTATTTGGGCGTCAAACAACGAGTGCACTGCAGGTAAGGAAACCTGCGTAAACTGGACCCTTGAGGCGGAATTCACTAATTGTGTTAGTGAGAAGCGACCCACTGTACCCACGCGAGCTGTTCTTACGAACCCGCAAAGCGCAACGGTCACCGTGTGCGCGGCAATAAGCTTGCCACGCAGGTGTGCGAGCTTCTCGTGCAACTCACCTCGCGGTGCTGGAAGGTGATGAGCACGGGCTGGTGCAGCTTCACCAGGTGCCTGCTGTTCACCGAGGCGGCGATGACGCGCGAGTTGATGATCCGCTCGGTCGCGGCATCAACCTCGGCGGCGGTGCTCGACGCCACGTCGGGGCCGAGGAAGTCCTCGATGTTGCGGTACGCCATGAACACCAGCTTCACCACGCCTGGATGAGTTATGCGCGGCGGCTGAGTTACACGCAGCAGTGCCCTGCCGTCGTTAACGGACGCGACATCCCTCGGCACCAAGAGGTCTGACGTACGCCCGATGCCAAACGAAGGTAAACGCTGGAAGGCGCGCTCAGACTGCACTGATATCAGTTCTCAGGTGATCTTGTTGGTACAACACTCGCACCAACATTCGGGGACCGCGCAATGAAACGGGACAAGAGTACACAACACGAGCTCGAGAGGTGACTGGTCTCATTTCAGTAAGCTGACCCCATGCAAGGCGTCAACTTCTGAGAAATCTGAGGGTTTGTCGCACGGCCTCACCTGCGAGCACCACGACGGGGCCCATATGCGCGCGGCAACGACGAACACTGCTCGCACGGTGTAGTTAACTTTAGCAGGGACAAGTGAACGCCGTAGGACCATAGGTGCAAGCACTGTCACACAGTCTGTCAAGTGTACATTCATACACCCGGTGCCACGTACACAGGCACAACACGACACAAGGAGCACAGTGCCACCCAGTCAGAATATGTCGCACATCCGGTACCTTCCATCTAGGCATGAGCACCGCCTTGCGTCCGCGTAGGCAAGTACTCTCGACATTCTCGATGACGACTGCATTTTATTGGCGCAATGGCATCTAACGACAAAAAAGTGTCACTCTCGACATTCTCAATCAGTTTCTCCTCCCACCGTACGGGGTAGCCAACCGGGGATGGGTGCCCTACGGTTAACCACTCTGCTTTCCTCTAGCTCTTATCGTCATCCGTCACGGGCCTCCCAAATGTGGCTCAAGGGCAAACGCGAGCCCACGCAGCAGTCTCGCAATTCCCCAGCTACTCGGACCTTTCTTCAACAGAGCGGCTTCACTCGCACAGTCTCGCTCTGCGAGCCACACAGGAGGCGGTGCTCACCATTTCGCGCGCTACCGAGCAGCGCCTGCGGCGGGAACACGAGCGTGTCTTGCATGCGCATCCAGACTGTACCATGGACGTCCTCGTGCATCGGGAACCGGATCTCGGAGGCCGCCCACGTCTCCACCAGCCGCACCGACACCACTGCGCGCGAGGGAGAACAGCGCACAATGAAGCTCCTTTCGTAGATCTCGGTTTACGCAACGAACAACAAACAGAAAAAAATGAAACGGAGAACTTTATCGAACTCTAACCAGCCTAGAAATGGCTCTTCATTTATTGATGATTGAATGATTCGTCGACCGAACAGTGCGGTTTAGGTCCCAAAGTAGCCCAGAGGCTATGAGATGACAAAACACGACGGTACGGAAGCCACTTCGGCATTCTTCCCACAGATGATCTCCACTGTCTAGAACGAAATCCGCAGCATTTTACGAACAGTAAAGGCGTGATATTACAAACTCGGCTGCGTAAAGCCAACAACGTCAGAGGGCGGCGCGTCAAAAGGGCGTTCATAGGGTGAAAATGGCTGAACACACACACACACACACACACACACACACACACACACACACACACACACACACACACACACACACACACACACACACACACACACACACACACACACACACATATATATATATATATATATATATATATATATATATATATATATATATATATATATATATATATATACTCAGCACCTGCACTAGGTTTAATTACCATAACTTTAAAATCAACATGGGACTAGCCAGGCAGGTGGCAACACCTTGTACAGGACCAGAATAAAGTTTTATCCTCCTCCTCCTCCTCCTAAAACCAAGACATCAATAACAGCAGTTTAAATGTTGCCGCAAGAGGGCAGGCAGAAATGCTGGGGAAGAAGGCAGGCACGATGCAGCTCGGCCTACTCCTAAGAGGAAACATTAGGCCGAATGCTCCTATCTAAATACATGTAGAAGGAGAATTCGTTTTTCTCGGCAATCAATGTACCAAATTTGATGAGGTCTGTTGCATTTAAAAGAAAGACTCAAATTCTAGTGATTGTTTGTTCCAAATTTTTTATTTAGGTCGGAAATATTTAATTGAAAAGTGGCAAAAATCGAAAGTTTTCAGAAAACGAAACAATGAAGTTTACAACCCTGTAAATCAGCAATGAAAATTGGTATCACAATTATGTGAATCGCACATAATAGTACATCTACAACAGACAAAATTGATGTTACACATTAGTCTTAAAAAATTAAGTATTATGGAAATACGGCTCTTGCAGAACACTTGTACATAACATAACCAATTCACGTAAGATACAAATAGACATATCGAATTTGTCCGCTTTGAATGGTGTAATGGATGCCGTTTACAGAACCGCGATATATGTCCTTGATGCAGAGCTATTAATTTGTAAATTTCGTGCTCTTATATTTTTTTCGAAGTTTCGAATTTTTCAAAATATTTTAAACAATGTTCGGGCCCTAAATAAAAATTCCGCTTCCAACAGACACTATAATTTAACTTACTCTTTCAAATGCAAGAAATTTCATTAAAGGCGATTCAGGAGTTATCTCAGAAAAGCGTTTCTGCGTTTTACACGTATCTGAATAGGCCGCGTCGGAAATGGGCCCGAGCTAAAGCTTCCTCTTAAACAATTTGCCTAGGGATCAAATACATGAATAATAACTGCATTGCCATTGCCAAAGATGGTGCAAACGAATTCTTGAACGCTACACACTGTCAATGCAAGTAAAATATGTATTTTTTCATAGTATATTACACTCGTATGTGCCAAAAATTGTGCCCAACATAACTGATGTCAACGCTTCCATGTTTTTTGTATATTTAGTAAGTAAAGAAAATATCACACGAACTTTACAACTACATCAATTCGAAACCAGCAAAGCAGTGCATGCCGCTGATATGAAAAATGTAAAGGCCATGAAATGAACAAGTTGAGGACAAATATGTTAATGAAACTTTGTCATTCAAGATCCTTGTTTACATTCTTGTACATATGCAATGGCCAGTGAAAAATCTCAATGACGCTGTCATTTGTTCCAATGTATTACGCAGGAGCAGCTGTCATTGTCCGTGTATCGTGAGTAATTGCACCGAAATTATAGTCGCAGCAGAGAGCACGTATAAGAAGCAGGAGTTCTGCAGAATATAGGAGGGCGAGTCAAATGAAAGTGAGCCAATGCGAATATATGACAAACGGGGTACTTTATTTAAAAGTAGCCTCCATGAGCATCTAGACATTTGTCTTATTGACTAACGAGTCGCGTAATTCCCGTTTCATAAAGCTCCTTGGGTTGTTGCTTCAAAACGTCTGCAACCGACTTTCACGTCGTTGTCTGAGACGAATCTGGTTCCCTTGAGCTGTTTTTCCGATTGCCTCAAAATATGGAAGTCGCAAGGCGACAGGTCTGAGCTGTATGGCGGATGTTGCAGCGTTTCCCGCTTGAACTTTGCCAGTTTTGTATTAACCACATCAGCGACGTGGGGGCGGGCATTGTCGTGGAACAAGATGACCCCATTCGTCAATTTTTCACGCAGTTTGTTCTTGATTGCGACACGCAGCCGATCCGACGTTTCACAATATCGGAAACAATTGATAGTCTCTCAAGATTTAGCAAATTCTATCAGTAATGGCCACTGACGATCGAAAAGTAAAAGACAGCAACACCTTCCCGGCGGAAATGACGGCCTTTGCTTTCTTTGGGGGTGGTGAATTCGAATGTTTCCATTGTAAGCCTTGCCGTCGTGTTTCAGGCTCGTAGTAGTGGCATGATGGTTCGTCTCCGGTCCCAATTGCAGAGAAGAAATCGTTATCCTTATTGTGATACCGGATCATATGAGTAAAGGCAGTGCCAAACTTCTCCGTATTCTGGCGGTGGTTCAAAATCTTGGGCATCCATTGCGCACACAAGAGCCGATAACCGAGATATTCATGAATTATGGTGTGAACGGTGACGGTGAACCGAACCGTGACTGATGTTCACACGCTCTGCCAGTTCATCGATGCTTATCCTGCGTTCTTGTGTCATCAGCTCATCAACCTTTGCAATTTTGTTAGGGGTGATTGCACGATGGCATTGGTCCGGTCTGGGATCGTCTTTGCAACTTTCACATCCTTCTTTGAACCGTTTGTTTTAACGCTTCACAGTGGCCAATGAAATGCACTGTTCAATGTACACGGCAGCCATAGGGTGACTAATTTGTTTGTTTTTTTTTGTAAACACCTTCAGCTGTCAAAAACCTCACGGCACCACGCTGCTCAACTGCTGGAGCGTCCATTACGTCACGCAACCATGTTCAACCCAGTGTATGAGCGCATTAAAGAACATTTGAGAGATGCCTGTGTGCTACGCGGCCTTGCAGATAGTGAACAGAACCATATATTGCGCAGGGTGGGTAGGCTCACTTTCATTTGACTCGCCCTCGTACATTAGAAATGCGAAGATACAACGGAATATACAAATGCGAAGATACAGCTTCATAAAGGGCAAAAAAGTGCCACTGGAAACAAAGTTCACTGCACGTATGCACAAAACCTCGCAACAAGATATCTAAACATATGTATAAGTCTCCAATAAATCTACGTATCTATAAAAAGCCAAGGTATGTAATGGGGCAAACAAGGCAAATAAACATGTTGCGCAATCACAGATTCACAGAATCCTACATCCCTCCTCCATTCCATCCACTCCCCCCGATGTATCGCGCGCGACAGAAGGCGGCGCGCTTGCTCCTCACTTTTCTCCCTTACGCACACAAGACTGAGCCACCATCGTCGGCTCACCCATTCCCCCACACCCCCCACACACTTTCAATCGCACATACAGTATGCGGCGCGGTCACGATGTTACCGCCCTTGGACTTTATGCGGAACATGAGGGCGACGGCGACGGCAGGAATGCGCCTAGAGTGTATAATTATGGAGTTTTACGTGCCAAAACCACTTTCTGATTATGAGGCACGCCGTAGTGGAGGACTCCGGAAATTTCGACCAACTGGGGTTCTTTAACGTGCACCTAAATCTAAGCACACGGGTGTTTTCGCATTTCGCCCCCATCGAAATGCGGCCGCCGTGACCGGGATTTGATCCCGCGACCTCGTGCTCAGCAGCCTAACACCATAGCCACTGAGCAACCACGGCGGGTACGCGCCTAGAGTGTCCTTATAATTGCTATCGCAATAATGAAACGTCCCATGGCCCATTACATTACGCAAAATATGTAACAAAATAGAACTTTCACCATGCGACAATTCGCTGTGCCGCAAGAACTTTCTTTTTTTTTCTTTTTGTGGGGCGGGGGCACCGTAATGAAAGAAAACGCAAAGGAAAGTATGTTGGACACAATCGAATGCCTACTTTGGGCAACTAATGTAGCTATTAAAGGAATATCGAAGAAAACACGAGACGCTTTGTCCACCAAGAACCATGCGCATACTGCTCGGTATCCTACACCGGCGAGACAAGACTTTCTGGAGAGGTTGCACTCAAGCGAACGCGGTGCAATCCGTCGAGTCCCCACAGTGATGGCGGCGAGCGACCATTCTTTCTTTTTTTCGTGTGCTAGCTAGAAAGCGTGCGAAACTCTGCCAGGCGAAAATGCACTCGGCCAGAGAAAACCGAACGCGCACCGATGTGCGCCGCGCGGTGGTCGGGGCAACACAAGAAAAACGCGTGCGCTCTGGCTGGCTCTGGCAGCCCGCGGGTAGGGGAGCGAGAACAAAAAAATTGAAGGGGCTCAACGTGTCCTCGCGATTAAATGTCAAAGTATAAAAAATAAATAAGAACGTAGTTACCTTGGCTGGCTTTGGTGTCTTCATTGGATGCTTTGGCGCAGGTGAAAGAAAATGCTGATATTTTTTTATGTGACATGAAGGCACGAATGAATCGCCACAACGCTTCGTCTCATCGGGCCTCGCTGCGGGCTTTGTCAACTTGTCTGACAGTGTGTTGATTTGGCTTGTCTCGTTGTATGGCCCGATGTACTACTTTGGAAAAGTTAATGAACATTTGGCGTCAAATATTTATGGGAACATAATTTTCCATTGCAGTTCCGCAATTGAAGATCTAAAGCAAACGCTTGGAAATGTCAATGCGCTTTTCACATCAAAAGTTTGAGAACTTTACACCCATAATGTTTCGGAATTTACATCCACGCGCTCCGTAGATTCCATGATAAAGTCTAGATCCCGCGGCCTCCGCGAGATGCCGCGGCGAGCCCGTTCGCCATAAAACGTCCTTGAAGCTTTGTGCTCGGATGGGACTGCTTGCGTTATGTGATTCCTGGTGCATGGGCGTTGCCGCGAAATCCAGCCCGAGTTCGCAATTTTCGCGATGAAATAGCTTTGCGAGTGTGAAAAAGACGTTCTAGACAAAATCCAGAATTATTGCCGGAGCCGGGGTTCCTTTGGTCGGCAGTGCATGAACAGCACGAAAAAATTTCGGGGAGGGGGGGGGCTGAAGCACCATAAGCCCCCCCCCCTCTGGCTACGCCCCTGACTCCAACAGCGTCGGAGCTCGATATACGAAGAATAAAACAAAGCCACGCTCGATATTGGCGACATGGCGGAGATTCGGCTGGTACCCATGCATGAGCCTCATCTGTCGGTACTGATCACATCGTATGCAGTTAGTTACAAGGAGCTGTCCCCGTGTGGCTTTGTTAGCGCTCTTTCGCTCTCCCGGCGTAGAATAAGAGACGAGCCCTCCTCGCCACATGGCGGCGGCCCCCAGCGCGGGGTTGCTTTGGCTCCAGAATCGAGGATTAATGCGAAGAAACGCCACGGGCGATCGTGTACGTTGCACGCACCGAGAAGGCTCGTGCGGATTTTCCGCTTCACGTAACTGCACCCTTCTAGTCCGTCTATGGCTTGGATTAGCATTTTCAAACGCGTACTGCTTTCTTATCGGAATGGCCAACAGCCGACTTTGTGACTTCTCAAGGTGCAACGAATCAATGGCGCACCTTCTTTGTGAGTGCCCTCGTTTCAACCCGCAAGGAGAAGCCCTTTCAGCGACCCTAGACCAACTGGACAAGCGCCCAATAATGGAAAACATCCTTGGAAACTGGCCTACGCGAACTTCAGCGCGATCCGCTATGAACGCGCTGCTGCGTTACTTAAACGTTACGGGACTTTGTGACAAACTATGACTGTGCAATGTGAGACATGAGACACAGTGTAACACTAGGAACGCCTTCGCAGACTGCGCGACAGTGTCCACGGAGAAACAGTTCTGTATTGTATGCATGTCGGTGTGTGTGCGGTTTTCTTTTTTTCCTTTTCTTTAATTCTTTTTCTCTCTCTCACCTATGGCATCCCTTTCCACCTCTCCCGGTACAGGGTAGCCAACGGCAGATAATGTCTGGTTAACGTCCCTGTCTTTCCTTTGCCTCTCTCTCTGTCTCTCTCTTTCCGCTTCTCATTATGCATCAAGTGCACTTTGAATAATCAGTGTACAGAATAAACAGTGCCCTTTATACATCCACTGCGGTAGGAACTGCGGAGAACTTGGAATATTGGGATTTCGTTATAAAAAACTGATTAACGTATACATTCGCTTCTTTTCTTTCTTGCTCTCTTTTAAAAGCTGATAAGGAGGCTTGTCTAGCGCGCTGTGAGGCCCGCGGCTCTTGCAGTTTAGGCGAATTGGTAATGTTTTTGTTTTTTCGACGCTGTGTTTTGAACAAGAAAGAAGACAATACGTAAACATGTGATCGCCGCATGTTCATGTTGAAATATTACACGCGGCAGGTTGCGGAAAAGCTGCACAAAGTGTAGTGTCGACCAACCGCGCCTCTGCCGAGTTCAAGAGAAGCTAGCCCCAGCGGGAACACGGAGATAAAACAAGGAGCACGGGATAAGAAGGGAAAGGATTGGAGAGGCCATCCGGCGCCCAAATTGCATCCGGGCCCACGTTGACGAGGCCAGAAGTGCGGAGTTGAACTTCGGAAGTGGGGAGGAGGGCGCGGCGCACACCAAAAAAAAGATTAAATACAATGCACAAGCAATAACGAGGCTGGCCTAGTGAGCCTAAATGGAGGAGGAAGGGAAGAGAACGGGCAGACGAGTGTTCCCGTGGTATACCTACGGAAACTAAAAGAAACAAGAAGCAAAATACGCGTGGATGCGAAACCGCGCGAGTGCGGCCGTAAGGTGCCGGGAGGGTAGCGCCCTCTCTCAGCGTTTCCCCTCGCTTCCGCGTCCATCCCCAGACGAGGGGAGACGGGGACCTCCGCACCCTCTTCTGTCCGGCGGCCACGCCAGCCAGGAACGGCGGCGGCCGGCGCAGGAGATCCAATTTACGGAGAGCCGGAATTTTCATTAGCGCCACGCGTGCAGCAGAGGCGCCGCGTGCCTCCTCCACCCCGCTCTCCTACGCGGAGGGCTCCGCCGCAGGCGAGAAGGCGGCAAGTAGCAAAATGCCGCGGCGCTACCGAGCGCGCAAGTAAGCAGCGCTTCGATGCAGCGCCCTCCTCCCGAATGTCCACCAAGAAGGAAAAACGGGCGAGGACCACCCATTTAATGCGAGGGGAACCGATGAGCTTATCTGCTACCGGAAATTTAGGCCCGTATCATCCGACTGCTTGAGGAAGCTTTTGAAGTCAGGATAAAAGAAATTAATGCGGGACAAGAGCGTCGACGTGCCTTAATTAAAAATTACTGGCAGAGAAGAGAGGTAATGAGCGATAGCTAAAGCTCTGGTAGAAAAGGATGGGGGCTGTGAATCGGTCGAGCCAAGGCCAGCTTAAAAAGACTGCTCGCAAAATCAGGACACACTATAGAAGCCAACGACCATTTTTCATCAATCGCCAGGCATTCCTGCACGAGGCACTCAGGCGGGAATGCAAAAAAATATGGGGTAACTACCAGTCGTACACGTGGGTCGACTGGGACCTCTTTCGCAAGACTCGCGCCTCACGACTCCCTCCAGACACTGCCCCGAACCTCGAGACGTGGACGGCTCAGCTCAAGGCCGACGTCGTTAAGGCCACGAAAACATTTAGCACGGATATACCAACCGAGAAGATGGACAGCCGCCTCGCCCACTTGCTCGAAGCCAAACAGTCTCTACTGACACGATGGAAGAGCCAGCGTCTCAACCACAGGCTCCGCAAACGCATTGCAGAACTGAACCAGACCATAATGGAACACTGCAGCACCCTATCCAAACAGCAATGGGACGAGGTGTGTAATTCCGTCGACGGACAGGTCCGCAACGGGAAGACGTGGAACCTCCTCAAACACCTGCTCGACGACACCATGCACCCGCACGAACCAGCGCCACTCGCTCACCAAAGTCCTTCACCAGGCCAAAGGCACCGCTTCACCGAATGACATCGTCAAGACGCTTGTGCATAAGTACCAGCCGATACCCACAGGCCCGCCGACCCTACATCCCGATTACACAGGCACCGACAACAGCTTCCTAGACGCCGAATTTTCCGTCGAAGAGATACGCCGGGCTGTCCACGAACGGCCGTTCCGCCCCGGGCCCCGATGGCATAACCAACAAGCTCCTGCGGAACTTAGACGACCCCTCGGTCGTGTACCTCACGGGCGCCATCAATGACGTGTGGGGGCGGGGAGAGTTACCTGATTCCTGGAAACTCGCCCAGACGATCCTCATTCCGAAACCGGGCAAGGCGCCTGGCGTCGATAACCTTCGCCCCATCTCGCTCACGTCGTGCGTGGGTAAGGTGACCGAGCATGTCGTACTCAACAGAGTCGGCCGGTATCTCGAAGACCAGGACTGTTACACACACCACATGATCGGCTTCCGACCCGGGCTCTTGACTCAGGATAGGACGCTTCCCCTGAAACACCAGATCATAGACGTCGGGGCTACTTGGGGCACCCGCGCCATAGACGGCCTTGACCTGGAGAAGGCTTTCGATAACATCCAGCACTCGGCAATACTAAAGGCGATCACGGCCTTATGGCTCGGGCGCCGGTTCTAAGAGTTCGTCCGCTCCTTCTTAACCCGTCGCAAGGCCGTGCTCCGTGCCGGAGACCTCACGTCGGAAGTCGAGCTCGGACAGCGTGGCACCCTCCTGGGCTCCGTCCTCTCGCCGACGCTGTTCAGCCTGGTGACGATTGGGCTCTCCGAACGCCTGTCGAAGATACAAGGCCTCAACCATACGGTATACGCGGACGACATCCCCATCTGGTGCTCCGCAGGGTCGGACGGCTTTATCGAATCCGCTCTGGAGGAGGCAGTCGAAACTGCCGAATCCCACCTCGACCACACGGGCCTCAAGTGCTCCTCCGCCAAATCGCAGCTGTTGTTGTACAGCCCAAAACAACAAGACAAAAGGCCTAAGGGATGAAAACCACCGACCGAGCGCAACATCACTGTCCGCACCAGAGACGTTCACCCAATCCACAGGGTCGACTCCATCCGAGTACTGGGAATGATTATCCAGGCGGGCGGATCAAACATCCAAACGCTCCACAAGCTGACGACAAAGACGGACAACGCAATACGACTTGTACGCAGGGTGGCCAGCCGTCACCACGGCCTAAAAGAAGACAATCTGCTGCGTCTCATGATACGTCTGGTGTAGTAATAGGAGCGTAAGTTGCTTCAGAGCCGGCGATAGATGATTGGACTTTTTTGTAATTCCAGGAATAGCAAAATTCACTTGAGGCTGTCGCAGGCGCCACATGGGGGAGGAAGGCTTCGCCGCCGGTGTAAAAGATGCTGGTATGTACTCTTGATGAGCGTTAATCACTCGTGAAAAGGTCGCTTGAGGTCTCTCGGCTGGTAGGGAGGCCAAATGATGGTCGGGGATCCTTGACAGATGGCGAATGTGCGCTCTGAGAGAGTCGACAGCTACATGTGTCTGGATTGTATGGTCTCCTGCGATGGCAATTGTTGCTGCTGTTGAAGTGCACCGAGGCAGCCCCAAACACTTATAGTGTCATTGTGTACGGTGTCCCTCCCACACGTACTTAGTGCTTATTCTCTCCCTTTCTTCCTCTTTCTATTCCCCTTTCCCCCACCCCCAGTGTAGGGTAGCAAACCGGATGCTGTTCTGGTTGACGTGAGTGAGTGAGTGAATAAACTTTATTGTAGGTCCGGCGAGGACGCGAACTCGTCGCGCACCCGGCTAGTCCCACGTCGGGACCGGCAGGGACGGCCAGGATTTGCTTTACTAGAGCGGGGCTACGCAAAAGCGAGTCCCACTCCTCCTTGATGAACTTGGGGTATGTCGACCCGCACTCCCAGAGCATGTGAGGTAGAGTGGAGGTCTGGCCGCAGGACGGGCAGGCGTCGTCGCGATACACGTCGGGGTAAGCCTCGTGGAGAGCGGACAGACACGGATAAGTGCTGGTCTGTAGGAGCCTAAGTGAAACGGCTTGCGCCCTATTCAACTTGGGGTGAGGGGGTGGAAAGACCCTTCTGGACATGTAGAAATATTTAATAATCTCATTGTGAGTAGCGGGAGCGTCCCTGTGACCGTAGAGAGGAGGGGAGTCAGTGCTCCTTATAGAGGAAGCGCGGTCGGTGAGGTCACGCGCAGCCTCGTGGGCAGACTCATTGAGGTTCGGGGGAGCACCCTCGACCGATCCTACGTGAGGGGGAAACCAGTGAATTGAATGGTTTGTGAGAGCATGTGGACTCGAGCCGCTAAGAAGACGAACAGCTTCCTTGGCGATGCAACCCTTTTGAAAAGCCCTAACTGCCGTTTTGGAATCACTATAAATTTCGGACCCACGACCGTCTAGCAGGGCGAGGGCGATGGTGACTTGCTCGGCGACTCCGGGGTCTGAAGTGCCAATTGAGGCGCTATTGGAAATGTTGCCGCCCGAGTCGACCACAACGACGGCAAAGGTCTTCCCGTCACTGTACTCCGCAGCGTCGACGAAGCTTGCGCTAATGTCGTGTCGCTTGATCTGTTTGAGGATGGCGGCTGCTCTGGCCTTGCGTCTGCCCTCGTTGTGGACGGGATGGACGTTTCGGGGCACAGGGGCGACTTCGAACTTGTCTCGAATGCACCTAGGGATCGGGGTACTGACCATCGGGAATCCCGCAGGGTGGCAACCTCCCTGCCTTTCCTACCCTTGCTTTCTCTGTCTGCTGCGTCTCGTACACGGGTTCGTCCTATGTCACTTCCCCTACGTCGCAGCAATGCATAAGTGGAAACAATCGGGGCGTGACAAGCTCAATACACTCATCCGAAAGGTAGCGAAGCGGGCCCTTGGGCTCCCGATCACGACGCCGACGTATCGACTCCTCGAGCTCGGGGTGCACAATACCCTCGAAGAGATCGCTGAGGCTCAGGAGAGAGCGCAAATGATACGACTGACGATGACGAAGACCGGCCGTCACATCTTGCGCGAGCTCGGCTACTTTCCACCAACAACCCAGGCGCCACTGGAGTTTACGCCGGTTCCCCGCGAGCTCCGCGACCTGATTACGATCGCACCCATTCCTCGAAACGTCCATCCGGAACACAATCGAGGCAGGCGCCTAGCCCGGGCCACCGCGTTCCTCAAACGAATACAACATCAAGCGGAACTTACAGCTATCGTGAAAGCCGCGACCATGCCAATTCCACACGAACGAAATCTGCTCATTCGAACAGATAGCCGGGCTGCATGCAGGGCACTCGCAGCCAGAAACGTTACCGCGGCACTACACTCAGCATTAACAACGCACCTCAACGCACACCCTAACATTAGAGTGCGGATTCAGTGGATTCCAAGTCACACAGGGATCAGAGGGAACGAATTGGCACATACCACGTCCCGCGGAAATCTCCCGGGCCCTCCTCTGTGGCACGTGGCCGGACCCACTGAGTCTGAATGAGCAATATGCCTTCGCGCGGGCGGAAAGGCGCGAAAAACTTGACGATTTACTAAACAACTCCATGAAGTATCCACAAGCGGAGCGGACACACACATGAAGCGAAGAGAGGCGGTACTATGGAGGCGTGCACAGACACACTCTCTCTTGTCCCCACACTTCCAACACTACATACAAGGTTTGCCTGGTAAACCTGCTTGCATGGCATGTGGCGGCTTCCCGGATAATGCTCACATTCTGTGGGATTGTCCGGCGAGCCGTCTCGCTATTCAGGCTAGCCTTGCTAAACTCTCACCCACCCGTAGACCTACGACAATTGAGGAGTGGCTGGCGGACTCCTCCTCCGACTACGTACGTACCATGATCGAGCTCATCACGACGCTCGGCTTGGCAGACAAGTAGAACAAAGCGGGCGAACCCAGACCGGGATTCTTGAATAAAGTTTATTTTCTCTCTCTCTCTCTCTCTCAAACGAATAAACAAGAAAGCGGATGGAGGTGTTTCGTAATGCGCACACTTCTTCCCCGCTTCGAATTCTCGATGTTTGAGCGACTTGTGTGAGTTAGTCACATTCGACAGTCATATTATAAACTCGATAAATGCAATAATTACAATCGATTGTTGAATGTCTTTTAGTGAACCGGACCTAGGCTGGCTGAAGTGAACGTTGGCTGACTCTCTCCGCGATTAGCCGCGAGTATACGGTACATATTACCAACTGCTAGCCAATGGCTGTATAACGTCTGCTTTCTTACGGAAAAAATCAAAACCCCTTTCTTAAAGAAAGATGGTTGAACGCGAAGCTTTCCCCCAACGCAAACTGAATCAAAGTCCACAGCCAACGACCAGGCAACGAACCCAAGGAATGCTGAGCGACCCGATGCTATGCATATGTGATTTGATTGCTTGTTTAAGATTGTATTTTTTGACCATTTCGTTGGAGTGGGCGAAGGCACTGAACGCCATGGCGCGCAGACGATGCTGTGCGACGAACATGCGACTGCAGGGGTCTCTGGCTTCGGGCGCGCACAGCAAAATCACTCGTCTGCGACCCGTCCTGTCGTCTGTAGTATGACCGTCTTATTTCGTAGCGCTTCTTCCAAGATGAACCGCTGCCAACCACTCAAGCGGAGTGGGCTTCGAGCGCGAACCACGGCGCCGTGGGGACGTCGCTGTGACGTCGTGGATCTCACAGTAATGCGATGCAGATATATACAGGTCGTCTGGGCAGCGTGACGTTTTGCCATTGGTCGAGAGCATGACACTGCTCCCGTTGTTCTTATTGGTACAAATGCGAATGTAAACTGCAGTGTTCTACGCAGATGTGTAGGTTGGCTGTCCTACACGGCGTTTTCGGCGCTGACGGACGAATCGGTAAGACATAGAAAGCTTCGCTTTAATAACATTATGTTGTATTTAAGCTTTCTCATGCATTGGCGGTCGCGAGGCTGTAATTATGACAGCTATTTCTTCCTACGATTACGTCTAAAAAGTAATGTTGTCAAAAGCACACCGAAATTGTGTAAACCAGAAAGCGCAAAAATAAAAATAAAGAGGACACTCCCGAAACGCTACGGCTTAATCCCCCAGTTATAGGAATACTGAGGGACGCTGAATATAAACCGCGCTTCAAATTTCTAAAGACGTAGAACTACAGGCTAAAGAAAAGAATAACGCTGAGTAATGGACAAGTGACATAAGACAGATTACTGATGTATTCGTTGGAAATTTGTCACTTTAAAAATTACAAAATAATAGAAAAACAAGTAGACATTAATGTGAGTTCTTGAATCAAGAGCAAAGTGACCAGGGAAGTAAAGAAATATAGGCTCTCCGGTAAGCAAAGCAGTGCACAGATGGGAATTGGCAGCGACACGGGCAAACTTCCTTCTCAATCAACGTGCAGGGTGCGCACGTTTTTGGAACGGGTACGTTTACAAGAAATGCAACGAAAGGTAAAAAAAAACAAAAGGCGACAAAACTGCTAGTTGAGAATAGAACCTGGAGCAAATACCATACGGCAGTGTTCTCCCGGTCTTCCTGTTTGCTCACTCAGAAAAGCGCCAAGTTCGGCGGGAGATGAAAAAAATAAAAATAAAAGAAAGACAGAAGAGTGTTGACCATCAACGACGAGTACTTCACGGAGAGAAGTGGAGACGTGGACACGGCAGACCAGGGAAGACAAACGAAACAGGCGCACAAGAAGGAATTTGCAATGCCCCAGCAAGAACAAACAAACCCGCCGCACAAAAGTCTAATGCGACCGTGCGTTTCTATTTTTACCTCTCCTAGAGTTCCGCCAAACACGCCGAAATCAACACGGCAAAAATGGCGCCGCTACAAAGAATTAGAAGAGAAATGTGCGAGGACTGTACTCGAAGGGCGGACGCGTGTTCAATTCCGGGCCCTTTCATCTCCGATGGTCTGAAACCCATCAAGTGAGAACACAGAGGAAGAACTAGAAAAAAAAAGCAATAAAATAAACGAGATGGCTCCGCCGAACGGAAAAACGGGCAGAAACGGGAAATAACGTTTCCTGCGCTGCAGCAATGGTGAAAACGGAACGGCGGCACGTTGAGCGGCAAACAATTCCGCGCGTCGCCCCGAGAGCGCGACCTGCAAAATAGAATCTCCGGCTGCGTTTCCACAACGGCGTCCCGCGTGTCCTGCCGCCAGACAGCCCGAGAAAAGCGTGCAGCGATCAGGGATCGCGATAGGCGACGAGGCTGGGCAGCCGGAATGAACGCTCGGCGACGAGACCGCGCACTCTGCGAACCTCGAAATGGCGCATCGTGTCGCGGCGAAACTGGCCACCAGTGGAATGACGAGCGCTCCCCAATGGCAGCGAAACAACTGCAGAAACAACAAGGACCCACTGAAAGGCATCGATGAGCTAGCGACATTGTGTAACGTAAGCAACATTTTTACACCGCCAAGTCAGTGCTATACAGGAACGTGTGTGAGTGTTACGATGCCTTTTGCTCGAGCGAGATTGCGAATTCTATTCCGATTAACGTGCATCGTTGCTCCCCACCTGACTGCGTGCTTTCCGTTCGCTGCGATGTCCGCAGTGCCCACGAGCTCATCCCAGGCTCTTTCTTGCGACACAGCTCAATCGAGTATCAAAACGAAGGGGCCTAAGTGGATAAGCCCAAAAAACACGAGTGAAAGTTGCGAGTATGCTAGCTGCAAGCTAGAGGGGACAATGAATCAATTTTCTCTATCGTTTTACACTCGCCCATAGCACCGAAGCGCGCAGTGGTTACCTCCATTACTTCTTCGAGTTTTATACATCTCTCTCCCTTAACCGACCGGCAAACATTTCAGCAACGCGTGCTCCGGTCACGCGTCCTGTGCCCGAGCCGTTCGTTCCCAGCGGACTGAACCGCTCCATCGTCGGCGCGGCGCTCCCCTCAGCCCAAACGAATGTTTGACCTGTCCACCGCACTGCTGCTCGCGACAGGCAAACTTCGCCGCGCGCGCTCGCTCCCCGGCCACCCGCCAAGCCAAATGGCGTGACGGGAACAGGAGGCAAGCCGCCGGCGAGCTTTCCCGCAGGGCAGCTCTGGGCTGGGGCGAAGCAAAGCCCACCGGCAAACGCGGGTTCGTCGGCACTTCGCTGCAGGCGAAGTGAGCGGACGCTCTCCTTTCCGGCACCGTTGCCCGCCTGCTTGTATGTTTGTGTGGACAGCGGGTGCTGACAACGCAGGCAGGGAACACTCATCGCCGGGAAAGCGTTATTTGCGCATATTCACGCACCGTTTCGGCTACGTCCGTCGTTCACGGTTGATAAGCACAATTCTTACGGTGCGAGGTCCGGTGCCACCAAGCTGGGAGAGAGCTAAAAGCTTAAAGAGACAGAAATCTGAGCAACGTGGTTTGAATTCGTGGTACAAAAATGAAGGCATGCAAAACAAGCACACGAGTGGAACACACACGCCGACCATCGACTGAAAGGTCGTACAGTGGCGGAAAACCAGGGAGGACGTGGAACCGAGAAACGGAACATACAGCGTTTTTTTTTTTCTTTTGTGTATTGGTGGCTTCCGCCAGTGTGCGAGATTTCAGTTCAGATTCGGCGTGTGCGCTGTCCTTCTCGCTCTACTTGCGACCATGTAGCAGTTATCTTCTTTCGTTGTTTTGACAGTCATGATTGACATCTCGCGAAGTTCTCAGGCCGTTGAAAGTAATTCCAAATAGGCTGCACATAGCAAAGTCGATTCTGTTGCCGTACACCTCACGTATTTTTCGGATTCACGAGGGACGCATGACAAAAACAATTTGCGGACGCAACAAAGGTTATAGACAAAATGAACTATCTTCCGCTGTTGCCTGTTTCTTTTTTTTTCACGCCGAATGCGCAAGTTAAAGCCCAAGTCGCAGAGCAGGCGCCACTTACGGACGTTGCCGTGCGCCCTGGAGAAGCGGAACGCGGCGTTCTTGGTGTCCGCCAGCAGCCAGGTCGAGTTGTCCAGCGCACGGAGCAGCGCACCGGCCACGTGGCGGCGCTCGCGTGGCGGCAGCTCGAGCCACGAGTCGCGCTGGTAGTCCTCCAGCAGGTTGCTGCTGATCTCCACCGTGGACTGCACGACGTGGGGGAGAGAGAGGGAGAGAGGCACGTCAGTGAGACTCGCTCTGCGCTACGTGCATGCGGGGGAAGCATTGGCAGAGGGCACTGCGCGGAACTATCTCAGGCAGCCCAACACGCGACTGTCACGCCAGAGCGCGCGGTAGGCTTTAGTGTTGCCACGCTGGCTGTAGCAGGTCAACCGAAGAAGCGCGCACCCATTAGAAACTACCGGGACCCAAACATTGCCGGTCCATACATTCAGTCTCAGACGTCACCTGTTGGGCCGACACTGCGAGGGAAAAAAGCGACGGGAATGGCTTCACGGAGGGCTCACTTGCCAAGGCTGGTATTTCCTTCGACGACTGCGCGTGGGTATCGAAATCTTGCACTGCGCTTCTCGGTAAAACAGGATCGAGATAACGTGCAGCGCTTCAGGCTTTCACCTGTGCAACATTACGGCCGCAGCAATGACGGCAGGGCACGCATCAAACCTCAAGAGAAGTGTCAGTTAGGGGTACATATGCTGTATAGAATCGAAAATAGAGCTGACTATCGCGACAAGAATATTATTATTACACGGAAACGAATGGCTGCATCGGGAAAAGAAAACGTTATTACGCTAATTCGTTCGTAAGGAAAAAATTGCTGCTAGCCCCGATGCTGCAGCTATCATTAGCGAAGCCGACGAGCCAATGGCAAAAGCGCGCTTCAAAGCACAAGCTTCGTCAATACGACCCCATATAAAGCGCACCTCGTTTAAACAACGAACTAAAACAACAGATAAAGAACGTAGGTGACAATCTACACAAAACACAGGGCTCCCCCCGAGACGACGTTCCCAGAAGTTTGTTTGCAAACCCACCGCCAACCTTGCACCTGCGAGCGACAACACTTGTTAAGGGAGAGCCGCCCCGGCACGACGTGCAGAGAAACAATTTGGAAGTCTTCGAGCCCGCAAAGCTCGCCTTGGAGCGTGCGTGCCCCCTCCCAACTGGGACTATAGCCTCGGTGCAGGCGGGCACAGCGCTGTCCCGCGACCAGAGCAGTTTCGTGCACTGCCGTGGAAACTGCTGTCCGTTGCTGCGAACGAAGAATAGCAGTATTCAGGCCGCTGTGCGCTGTCTGAATACTTGAATTATTTCGTTTATTTTTTGTTCAACGTCGCATTTCTAATGTGTAGGGGTGCTTTGTATTCATGTATAGCGCGCACACACACTATATATATCGTGTGTGTGCGCGCGCGCTTCGCCGTGCAATAATTGAGGAACGTAGAACTGCCCCGGAAAACTAAGAACCGTTTGCAGGGCCGCATTAAGCGGGATATATCATCGATCTAGTGGATTTCATCATATCCACTTTCTTTTTAGGTCACTACATCGTCAGACGTTTCACTCTGGCATATAATATATGTATGACCGCATAAGCATACGTTATCTCAGCCAATCAGTACTTACGTCGAGTACAAATTGCCTGAAAGCGATCTTCTCGGCGCAAGGAGCAAAATAAATGGTGTCGGAAGATTCTACTCCCGGGACAAGACCACTCGCTGTTTAATAACGGGAATTTCCTAATTGTGTCGCGCGAACGTCTCCGACATAACATAGAGCAAAGCTTTGCACTGGAATTCGGGATACGGCTGGCGCGTGAAGGCGCCTTCAAGAGGGCGCTAAGGCGGTTTGCTGGCAAAACCGAGAAAATGCTTTGACTGTACGAAGAAAACGCTCGTCTCGCAGAGGGGGTGTCTCGATAACATGCGGCTGTTCGTGAAAACCAGTCCCCAGCCACAACTCCTGCGGTGATCCACCAAGCGAGCCCGAGATCGACAGGCACAGTTCGTGTTCCCCGAGTCTGCTGTCGATGTACTTGGCGCCTAGCGCACTTCCCGCAGGTTAACGTCACGTGGTACGCGCCACCGCGATATCGCACTTGGTCTCGACGACGTACTCCACAAGCGAAACTGAACCTGCTATACAATAGAACGCTCTCAGAAGAAAGGATCCTTGTACCGTGGCCTATGCGTTCTTGCATGCAAAGGCCACAAAAGCTATGCTGCGTTTCTTGAAGGACACTGGATTGTATGTACGCTCGTGACAGTGGAGGTTCCTCTGCGACTGACTGTGAATGACTGACTACTATTTTTCTTTTCTCTCCTTACTTCCCTTTTGCCCTCCCCAAGTGCAGGGTAGCTAGTCGGGCACGTCCTTGGTGAACCTCCCTACCGTTTCTCTCTCGCACTTGGTGCAGCTTTCGGCACGCGAAAGCACCGCTGCACGCATGTGCAGCCCACGGCGCGTCCCTGCAAACACTGGGGAAGAAGGGCGGAGCACTCCCGGGAGGACGTCAATCTGCCCCGAAGGCGCCGGCACGTCTGGCCAGCCGGCTCCCCCTGGGCGAACGGCTTTCCAGGCGCACACCGCCGACTGCCGATGCAGGGGCCGCGCGAGATCTGATTTGCGAAGCACCTCGGCGAGGCCTCCCGGACGGCCTCGGAAGGTGCAAATGCGAGCCGCCGGCTTTGTTGGGCCGCCTTGTGCCTCGTGCATCCATTCATGCGAGCCTCGATTGCTTCGTGTCGGCGGTTTATTTATGGCTCACCCCCGACATGCCGCCCTCCCGGGCTTCACCCTCCGACTGATCCGCAACCCTTCTGGTCGCATTATTAAATCACTCACGAGATTCCCTACCCTCTCATTTTTTTTTTTACTCAGTGATTCGAAGGTTATTTCGGGCACTCCATTTATTGCCTCCTGCCCCGACCTAATGTTATTTAGCGTCTCATTATCCCTGCAATATCTTGCCCCACTCATACCCATAGTGTGTGAGAAGTGCGCTTATCACAGCCGCTTATTCTTCCACTGATGCTATAAGTCTGATATGTCTCGCTATTAGCTTCATTTCGCGTCTCCTTAGTTACATGACTGCGCCAACTGCTGCGTTTCTTTCTTATGCGCGGTAGTGAAGAACCGGTGTCGGAGCCGCGCCTTATTTAGATGTAGCCCATCAGCCAAACGGTAACATCAACTCCGCCTTCGAACGAACAATAGTCACTTGCTGGCAGATCAAACCGTCCATACTAAGAACTCACTACTCAACGAATCGGCCTCTCTTCTAAAATAGCAATTTTTAGCGACTCTATTGAAGCACTCTCTCACTCATTTTTCACCTTGCCACCCTCCCCGACAGCGAAGGCTAGAGTTCAAGGCTAGAGCTCGTCCTGATGATATCTCTGCTTTTCGTACTTTGAAATTTGTCTCTCTCTCTCTTCGAACGCCTCCGTCAGCCTTCACGCTTTCCCAATTCCCATTTGCCGAAGTCCAAAGGGACAAACTTCCTCCCTGTTCGGCGGAGAGACAGCCCTCCTTTGCGTACACATTTCTGCAACGGGCGTAGTGGCCTCCACAAGTGCCCCATTGCTTGCTTTGCTTACGCTCAGCAGCCCGGCGGGCATTCGGTGACCGTAAGCGCTGCGCTGTCTCGCAGGGTAGCTCGCTCACAGGAAAGCGCTCGCACAACGAATCGGCTCACGTGTGGCGCCCTCGTCTGTACAATGCAGCTGTGCAGGCACGGCCGCCTCGTGTTCTCTGCGGAATTAAGCAGTAAAACACCAAACGCTGCCCAAGCAACCATCGCCGCAACGCCTTCAATTAAAGCGACGCGAACCACCACTCGGCCCTTCTTTGTCGCGGTGCTCTGCTCCTTCTTGCCGAGTGAGGTCCTACAGATGGTGCGATAGTGAAGTGGGCTGGTCCCGGAGGACGGGCGATGAAAAGTGAGCGCATGCCACAGACAACGCAATTCGCGGTCCCGTAGATCACGCGCTAGGCGCTTCCCGACAGGCACGCGATCGTTATGACGCAAGACGCGTTGCAGAAGATTGAACAGTTGCGTAATGTCCGGTTAAATAATTCGCTAAAGGCTCGCCTCCCAAATTTCAAAAAGTGCGTTGCATCTGTAGATTCTTTTTTCGAATTGTTCTTTTTTTTTTCGTTCGTGAAGCAAGGGAAAGTGCCATAAACGATCACCGAGACATTCGGCAGAGGCGTTTTCGCCAACCCGAAAATATTGACCGAGTCCTCTAGTCAGGCTGGCTTAACTATACATTTCAAGTCACATATTCACGGAAAAAATAATGGCCACTACAGTTAGACATTACGGGAGGAGAGTACTTTTGCCCCTGTTATTTGCGCGGCAAACGTGGAACGGAAGTTCGAGAGAACGGACTAGTCCAGCACAGAACACCGAAACATTGCTCACCGGCCATGCAAACGCAAGCTGCATGCACGGGCCGAGCGAGCGTTCCATCGGTCATCAGAGCGCCGCCTGCGCGAGGATTCACCAGTCTGCGAAATGCTCAAACGCGGTCGTGTGCCGTACTCGCCCTGCATGCAGCCACGAACGAGCGAGGGGCCGAATGCCCGACTCCGCTCTTCCGTCGTAACCTTACGTCACTAGTCGGCAGTTTTTCGCCTATCTGATGCTCACTATCCGAGCTGACCGGTTTCTGTCCTTACGAGGGCGGACGGTCTCCTCTTCGCGCAAAGGCGGTCGTGTCGATCCGTGCCCGCGTAACACGTGCGGGACAACGCAAGGCCCGCATCTTCTGAATAGCGACGTAACCCTGGAAGACGGTCTCTCGCACGAAAAAGAAAAGACATCGTGATCACGCAAAGCGCAGCCCTTGTCGCCAATAATATGTATAATCGTTCGGTTATGCTGTCATTGCTTTCTATGCTTATGTACACAAAGCGTTCCCATACAGGACACATGTAAACGAATAAACTTTACATAATCACGTGACGCGATTCTCACGCATTTTGTTTTTGTGTTTTTGTTCCTTTTGAAAATTGGCTTCCACGTTTGAGAACGCCACGGCGTACGCCTATGAAAATGTGTGAATACAGAATTCTCGCCAATCCTGCACACTCCGACCACGGTGTCACGCGTACAGCGCGGAAATTCCCAGAGCGTATTCTTACGGCAATCAGAGCTACATCAGCCGAGGCACGACATCTTTGCGTAAGACCAGACGTATCTCGAGCAGAGCGACAACCTCTTCCTCTGGCAGACGCTGGGGAAGAAGGGTGATCGAACAAGGCAGAGCATTCGAGAACACGGCGGGCGGCACCTGTCGGCGGGGCGGCAAGCAGGAAATTAGGTTCCGATCAATTTGTCGACGAAGCGGCCCCAATACAGCCGCGCGAGTTCACTGCGGGGTCCTCCTCGGGCGCCCGTAATGGTAGCCTCGGGCTGCGAGAAGTTGGGAGCCGAACTTCGCCCGGGACTCTCCCAGATTTGCAAGCTCGACCGAGTTGGGAGCGAGGCACGCAGGCGCGAAGAACCGCGGGTTGCGAGCGCACACTAAAAAAAGAGAGGGCACGCGCGACGAGTAAAGTGCGGCGCGGGTCGCCGCACTCGAAGGGAATTGCAAATGAGAACGGGCTGCAGTGACTCGCGCCGGGTGAACGAGCGGCCGCAGGTGAAGATCGATCCCCGAAGAAGTGGTCGGGCCGAGTGCTTAGCGCCGCGGTGTCCGCGCTGCCGCCTCTCGAACGAGATGCAAAGTGCGTGGCAAGTCTGGCGACGCGCCGCTTCCTTACAAGCGAGCGGCGCCGGGACGTGCGTGCTTGCGAGCGCTGCAGCTGTGAAACGCGTACACGGGGCGAGAGAGAGAAAAAAACCCAACCGAGAACTGGCGCGCGCCTGCCCGCGTTTTCTGCTGAGCGAGACACGACGTAATTTACGCTCGGACGTTGTGCCTGGCGGACTAGATGCACGAGCCCATAGCTATGTCGTACTGCAGTACTGGTGACGTGACGCGGACACAGAAACAGGATATCGAGAGCGCCGCGAGGGTGTTCGTGTTCTCTAGTTGCGTCCGAGTACTGCTTACGCTGCCCCCCGCTAATATACCGGGATAAACGCATAAGGACCGGCCATGTTGTGACGTCACTTGAAGGGTTAAATGGACTCGAAGGCCTAGTGTCGGCATTTAATTACGCGGCTCTAGCACAAAACCTAAGCTACTTGAAGCATACGCAGATGATCACCCGGAAGAACTCGAGGATGCTGTGACCTCATATGTGGTATGACACGGAAAGATAAACTTCCGAGTAACTTGATCATATGAGAAGGGCCACCCGAGCTCCTTAGGGTCAGAGCCCGACAGCCATAGCGTTTCTTGCAATATTACCTAGGATGAAACCTGGCGCTGCGGCGTACATGGGAATGCCGGCATGTGGTGGCTTAGAAGTGCCATCTTGCCATCTTTCTGAGAGAACCAGGACACCCGCAAGGCGTAGATGGCTAGCACCATTCCGTCTATCGGAATGCTACATTCTCGGTACTAAAACAGCACGCGATGGTTTGTACTTTTCGTGTGCGTTTACTGTTACGAAATGAAACATTTGCCGTTCGATCATGGGGACTTGTGCTAAAATATGGGACTGTATTAAACACAAGATGTACCAGCGGACCACTCAAGTTGAAAAAAAAAAAAAAAAAAAAACACGAACGGTCGGCGGGAATCCCGCTCTTCTCGTTTTGGTTTCCTCCCTCGCTATAGTGTATTTACAAGAGTCAACTTTATCGATAGACGTAGTGCCGACGAGTACGAACTTTTCATGAAGATACTATTTTGAAGAAAATTTATCTGTCCAGCCACGACCACGTTTCAGGCCAAGCCACGTTGGAGGCAAACCTTCGCGCACCCACGGCCTGGCGCTCACAAGGCGGCACTGCGCCCGTCGGGAAACGCGCATAGGCGCCAGATTCCCGCCCAGGTGGCTTCGCAAGAAACTATACGTCGACAACAGCGCGTCACTGGACTCACACATTCAGACAGAATACAAGCCGACAGAAGAGCTCTTCCAGTACTCCGTGCAGAATGCAGATTATTTCATTTGGTCTAAAAAAGAAACAAACACAGGGTCGCTTCTCGACGAGTAGCCATATGTAGAAAGCAATAATTCCGAGCCTCGCCTGAGCGACTGTCGTCTGTCTCGGCATAATCATCGCGCTCCAAGTTTTGGAACAGAGAGCAAACGGAGAAGTGCCGTCATCCGTGCGAAAGTTTAACGGTGAACGCTTGCGTGGCACAGTGCCTCTGCTTCTGCTTCCTGCTTCCTTTTTTTTTTTTCGCAGAGAACTCTGCTTTCAAAAAGGAGTTACTCGACGTCATCCCCAGGTAAGTAAAAAGCGACGAAATGATGGGTAGAAACGCAAAATACGGCCCTCCAGTGACGCTATAGCACGCGAGCAAAACGGTGCTAAATCTGTTGCAAAAAACGAAGTGAAAAGGCACGTGTCCCCTGCGAGTCGACATTGCAATTACCGGCAGAGTTCGGAGGAAAAGTAATAAGAAGAAAAAACCGAGAAAGTTAAACAGACTTCAATTAACAACACACAGTTCGGGGGAGCGAAAGGGGGGATTAAAATTACGAACCTCCGCGCTTCGAAATTCGGGTGAGATAAACTGCGAATACCAAGGGGAAGAAAAAAAGGGCATGCACACTTGGTTGCGGAGTCGACATGACGAATGACTTGAGCGCTAAATGGGAAGCTGGCCCGGGACCTCCCTTTCTTCTTCCCGACCCGTATGAATGTCGCGACGAAATTAGGGGCCCTAGCGGAACTGAATTAAACAAGTAACGATGGGAGATTATTGCGATGGGGGCGGGGGCAGAGAAAAAATGTCTGAAATGGGGTTTGTGCCGAGAAGTTAACGCCTAGAAGATGATTACAAGCCAGAAGAAAGACAAGAAGAAGAGCGAGAATTAAAAGTAGTGAGCGGTTAAATATAAAAATGAAGGAGGGCGACTGAAAACCTGCTTTTTACAACCTTGCCTGCATTGGTAACTCGTAGCCGGTAACTTGCAAGTTCCGGCGTATATACCAGAAGGCTTAATTGCAGCACACGTGACAGGTGCAGGATTATAAGCAAATAAATGTCGCTGATTATCTGAGATATACCTTATCCCGTTCAAATGCGCATAAGGAACTACGACAACACCAAAAATTCGCAGTTCTGCCGGAAAGCCGAAACACCGATTGCGATAGCAAATTAGTAGATAGCTGTACGAAGTAAGAATAGTAGTTTTATCGGCCGTATAAACTTGCAAACATGCGCTTACTAGCTAAATTAACAATGATAGAATGCGCAAGCGCGACTCAAAGAGGGCATTGAAAGAAACAGACACACGGAGACAGCACTGTCTTTGTGTACGTCCTCGTTGAGTCGCGCTTACCCATTCTATCATGGATTCAAACCAACTAGCCCGTCGGTGTTTAACTCAATTAACCAGCACGGTGTGACGCGCACACAGATAAACATAAACACACATCGCTCGATGACCGCGGAAACTCACTGTGAAAACTCTGGAGTTAGGAATCGCGGCAGCAGGCGCTAGCCAATTGACCTCCGTGCATCTGTCGCTTCAACGCGTACGAAACGTCGAAAGCACAGCGCATACGAAGCTACCGGCACTACGCGCGCTCTGCAAACATCGCAGATCGCTTTGAAGATAAGGTCCACGCGGGCGCGCACTTTGGCTACGTCGCACATTGTTTTCAAAACACACGAGCGCCGGCAACGCGTTCCTATGGCGTCCACTATGGCGTCTGCAATTCGCGTGGCCAACGCCGCAGCAGTGGCCGCGGTTGTCTCCAGTGTGTACGGACCGGCGGGCGAAAAGGTCATGAGGCCCCCTGGCAGCAGCCGAAGCACAACGCCCCTCCTCCCTCGCCCCAGGCTCGCGCGCCACAGGAAATGGCGCGCATCCGGGCCGCGTTCCTCGCTCGCGCACGCGAGATTGAAGCGCGTTCCTTGGCTCACCCTCGCACGCTTTCACTCATACGGAACCTCACGGCGACGGCGACGGTAGAAATGCGCCTGGAGTGGCCATATAATTGCTATCGCAATAAAAGAAGGGCCTTCCGCAACTTTGCTCTTAGAATATCTGTATTGGGGGCGAGCGAGGTCCACCACTGGAAAGGCTGGCGCCACCGTCGTCGTGACGTGGCATGAGGGATCACGTGGACACAGCGGCCACGTCGGCTGCTTTGGAAGCGCTGAAGCAAACTGAAAACGAAAGTTTAAAGTCCCACCTGCGCTGCGCTTCTGATTAAGTGGTGAAGTTTTCCCGCCTTGGGTATCTACTTGACAGAATTTGAAAGTACTATACTAGGTAGGGGGGGGGGGGGGCTGCTTTTGGAGGCGTGCAGCATGGCATAGGCTACTGCTGGGTGCCGCAGTACCGGACGTACGCAAGGGAGCTTGGTGTCAGCCTTATTCCCACGTAGCCGTAGAATAAGCTCCATGAAGCTTGGCTCGCGAAACTTAGAACCGACAAACAGCCGTCGGCTACAACTGGGATATGCAGCAAGCGCAAACGCGAGGAAGATTTCTGCTACGACGTCGGGACTGTTAGGTTCGTTCAGTAGCAGAAAACGCGCACTGAGACGCTCGCCCGCTGCCCGGCTAATGTCATGACGCTTTATTTGGACAATGAACTTGTTGATGCTAGATTCTGGCAAGTTCACTGGAATGTAAAGGGAGCGGTAAGAAGCACATGAAAAAAGGCATGACATATGGTCATGTTTGTGTTATGAATTAATGCACTGGATAACTAAAAAAATGGCTGTGGCTTAGCTAAGGTTAAGCCCAGGATGCGAAGCATACTAGCCTTTATTTTAGCTGTTGAACCACTGTTTAGCCTGGTGAACTGCTGTTGCTTGGCTATATTCGGTTCGGCTAGACGAAGAAACAACTCATGCGTTACTCTGCTTCGCCTTCAAGAGCGGAACGCGACAGCGTTCCCGTCGACCCGCCAAGGGGTGTAAGACAATGGGCTACGGCGCAGCGACTACGCGCCCCGCATTGGACGCGGTGAGCGTCGAGCAACGCAGCGTTCGGCGCGGCAATGAAATGAGCGCCTGAGCAAGCGACGCACGCCTGAGAAACAGCTCGTTTCTAAGGCAACACCGCCTTCACTAGAGGCGCTTTTGTACCGCTTTGAAGCATCGTACTCGTGGCTCAGTGGTAGCGTCTCCGTCTCACACTCCGGAGACCCTGGTTCGATTCCCACCCAGCCCATCTTGCAAGAGTTGAGCCAAGCCCACCTAGAAACAAGCGCAGCTGCTTATATACCGCCGCGAGCGACGGCGCGAGTTGGAGCCCCGATTCTCCTCTGTCGTGACGTCACGGTGTCACGTGGTGTAGCATGGGGTCACTAAAGGTCATTGAAGGCGACACCGCCGCGCCTGAGGAGCTGGGTTGAGCATAAAAGAAGCAGCGGGAAATCGCACGCTGAATATACCGATAAACATACAGTGCGACGCAACTTGAGAAATAATACTGAAACATCCAAGAATTTAGAAGAAAAAAGAAATATTGAATCGTCGCGACAGCGCATCACAGTCGCCGTAGGCGTCGAAGTCTCTATAACGAAATCATTTTTGAACAGTTCTGATAGCGTCCACGCAACAATGGTTGCTTGTGTACTGTCAAATGCTCATATTCTGCGGCACGGTGCGAAAACACGCTCGCAGCGAATGCAAAACATTGTGCGCGGACATGCATGCAGACACGCAGTCGGTCGTTGCGAACCCGTGCGATCGCTGCATTGAGGCTTCGTTCTGTTATGTTCCATTCGGTTATACAGACAGCCCAATCTAAGAACGTAATTCCCATGGTTTGCTCTCAGCGTTTGCCTGCCTTTCACGCAAGAAAACGGTTCGGGAGACTCCATCGCGGCGACCGCTCTACCAATCTGGCCATGCTATCTATCCCAAGCCCTGTAAGGGCCTCACAAAGGCGGAGGAGCGCATTCTCCTTCGCCTTTATAGCAAAACTCTGCTGTGCCCGGCAGCCTTAAAATACTTTGACCCCGCTTGCACGGGGGGAGTGCCCGCACTGTGGGGAAAAGTCCTCCGACATTTTCCACATGGTGTGGGCATGTCAAAAAACCCCAAATCTAACCCCCCTACCCAACCCTTCCCGGGAGGACTGGGAGGCAGCCCTGCTCGGCTGCTCTGACCTGACGGCCCAACGGGCCTTGGTCGAGCGGTCCCGGGCGGCGGCCGACGCCAATGGGCTCCCGTAAGGGGGAGCCCACCTAGTGTTGATGCAAAACCTATCTAAATAAATGTTTTTTAGACAGACAGACCACGCGCAGTGGCATTCACTGTAGATATTCCGTAAAGAGATAGCGTTTGTAAACGATTCTCTGCTTTCAGTTTGCCCCAAATTATTGTTTTGACAATAAAAAAGTCCCCTAGTTTTGAGAGTAATTACAGAAATGTCCAGGAAAAATGCCAGAGGGAGGCGCTTCCGACAGATGGCGACTCCATAAGTCGTCGCCCGCAATAGCTTATTCAAATGAACGTTCCAGGATATACTCGGCTAACAAAGTGTTCTAGCGATCTGCTCCACGGAGAAACATTTCCACACAGCTCGTCGACGGAACAGCTCTGCCGACAACAGACGCGGATAGAGCTGCACTGATGCACGGAACGTGGCTTTCGTGGCCGCATCACAGGGGTACGTGACTATCGCTTTCATAGTTTCGTCTTCAGAGCTGCTGCTTTCCTTTAGCGTGCAGCACTGCAGTAAGGTAACTGCACGTGGAATTTCTTAACATTAGACTTGACTCTACACAGCGCGTTTTCCTCCTTTCCATTTTTTATTTATGTATTTCGTTTTGTTTTTCGTTCTGGCGCCAGACTGCATCGTGCCTGACGGCTGGCGTAATGCTGTAGTCCAGTGGCTGGAATAATGTTCCGCTGCAGTGCGCAATAATACAACTTAACACTGCTATACCAAATTAAAGAACACCTGCGAGGCCGTGAGACGAGGCCGGAAAATGTGACTCGAGGTTCGCGGTTCAGGAACCGCCCCATTCGAGTTGATGACTACGCAGTAAACAAGTGTCAAACGAATTCAGGTGCCCTCCTGGAACAACAAGACGACCGCTAGGAGCACGAAGACGCCCGCAGACAGCGGCTGCCCTCGCGCAATAAAGAGCGCACACACAACGGCAGGCGCCTTTCGGTCGCTGTTTTGTTCGTCGCAGGTTCTTATCGCGGTTGTTAAAAATATTTTTTTAGCACGGATCCAGGTTCTAGACGGCGGAAACTCTGGCCGAAGAAGGCGATTAACAGCGAGGGGGAAGAGCCCGCTGCAGGGTATCGAAACGCGAAACGCTTGCAATGACAAACTTTGGAAGCTGCTTTGCTTTTTTCTTGGTGGAAAGGCCGTCCCGCAGCTGAAGTGGACAGGCCGAGGAGTTGGATTTCACGTGCAGAATAGTTACTCATATGGGCGCCAAATAGAGACCAGGCGAGACATGCGAGACAAGCACGAGTGCTGCTCCCGGAATACGCTATTAAGGCCGGCAGCGCCATCCAATGTTACGTAGCCGTGCAAAGGGACTCTCCTAAAAGTGAGCTAGCCTCAAGTGTGCTCGGTGAAAGTGTCCAGATAAAAGCCTCGTCCGTGGAAACGCTGTCCAACGGGAGCTGATAACTGTGCGCGTGTCAGCCGCGAACGCATCGTACAACGTCGCCACGAGCGCGCCGCACAACCTGCGAGACCTCTGCGCATCAATCACGTTTCACGGCGGATGCCGCATCTGTACACGCCGACCTTGGGAGTGCGCCTCGGTTCTCGAACAAAGGTACCCGGCAGGGGGCATTACCGCGCGATGGCTGCTCTCCTCCTCCCGTAGATCTCGGAGGATGCAGCAGCAGAGGGTTGCCTCGCGCCACATCACGGTGTGCGTGTGCGCGTCTGTACGAAAAGGGATGCTTTTAATTTCTAACGTTTCGGCCGGTGTTCCGCCTTTGTCAAGGAATCATAGTGGTAAATAGCTAGGGTTGAAATGGAAATGTAGCAAATAATGAAGAGAATGGGCAACGAAAGAGGAAGAAATAATTTGTCACCGGTGGCGACCGAAACCAGAACCTTCCCGTTATGCGTGCGACGCCTTACCAACGTTGCTACAGCGACAGCCATCAATCCGTCCACTAACTCGGGTGTACTAGGCGTAGCTCTGTTAGCCGTCCTAGGCCCACTGAGAGCCGTGGCGACGGCGTCACGTAAAAGACGCGCCTAAGGAGAGCAGGCACGCGGACAATCGCACGCTATGGTGGCATCAAGGCCGCTAGGTTCGAGACTCTCGCCACGCGCAGCGGCGACAAAAAAAAAAAAAAAAAGCCGACGCATCCTTGTGTAGGAATAAATTTCCTCCGGGGGTGCGCGCGCCATGTGCGCACGATGCGAGAGGCCCGTTTTCGTAGACGCCGCATTCCCGGCGCCAGGGAGAAACAGTGCCACCGCAGCGATTCCTCGCCGGCGAAAGAACGCTTGCGCTCCGCGACACTCGTTAGAAGCGGGCTCTTCCGAGCTGCAGCCGAGCGACGAGGCACAAGCGGTGCCCAGCCGACAACGTCTCACTCGCGACGCGCTCGCCAAAATAGAAGCCCCGGCGCGAGTTGTTAAGCAGCCTGCCAATCCATCTAATGCGAGCCGGATGGGAATGGAGGGGACCGAGGAAGGAGCGGGGGACATCATTCATCCAGCCGGCGTGGTATATACACTCGCGATGGAGCGCTCACGGAGCACGAGAACCATAAACGTCCGCCCCTCCCTCCCTTTCCCCACCGAAAGCTCGATGCCGCCGCCCCGAGCGTGTATCTCCGGTGCGCGCATGCTGGCACGCTTCGCTCGTCGACCCTGGGGTTTCTATTTATTTCCCCGCAGGAGCTTGCCGCATTTCGCGCGATAATATTTACCAACAATTACAGCAACCTCTCATTGGCGGGGCTTAGTGAGACGGCTGCAACGTAGTACGCGAGAGTTACACGCACGAAATGGCTGATGCTTTCGCGTTCTTCGCGTTTGTGCCACGGGAAGACTACACGGTTTAAACATTAAAGTCCGCCACGGCAGGAACCACGAATTTTCTCATCTTCGCTTCGCGCAGCGATGAATGGCCTGGACGGCGCAGTCTTCGTCCGCACGTTCCTACGTAAATGTGGGAAAAGACCTCGTGTCGCGTTGTGAGAAAAACGTCCGCGGCTACCGACATCGCAGTCCGTTCCGGTAAACTGCAGATTGTTTGCGGGCTCGCATCACCCGGTTTACGAGGGAAGCCAATTGATGACAAGAAGAAAACGGCATTACATGTGGAAATAAGTGCGCACCTATAAGGACTAGTGAAATGTTGTAAAAGCTTGCACGACACGGTGTGACACAAGTTGTACGACACAGGTAACGTGAGCGAAACAGATGGACGCCACAGTTGCCGCGTGCGCGTGGCAACTTGGTTATCCAACAACGGCTACCTATTTCCAGTGGCAAGCGCACAGCGAAACCACGAGCCACTCGCGTCCGCGCAGCGGCTACGCGCCTGGTTAGAACCCGCGCTCGGTGCTGCGCGCGTGAGCCCGGCTGTGGCGCGCAGACAGCGACGGCGCTTCTTGCAGCAGGTCCCCGGAAGCCGAGATGCGCGTGCGCAGATAGCTCGTTCCGCAGGGCGGTCGTCTGCAGCCGGCGCAGTGAAGTGGCAGACGACAGTATACGGCGACGTCTTGCTCGGTTTATAATTGGGGACGCGACCCACACACCGCTCGTCGGAGGCACCGAGCTGACAGCGAGGGCCGCCGGTGGTTAGGACCCCGTGTCACCGTCGCAGGCGAGCGTGTTCGGCCGTAAATACAGCCCAGAGGAGGGCCCGCAAAGACGCCCTCCGGGACTGCGCGCCCCAATTGCTCTTCCCCCTGTCCTCGGTGCGCCTACGCGCACAGCTCTCTCAGCGGCGAGTGATTGACGGGCAGAGGAGAGAGAGGCTTGATTTATCACCGAGCGCTTGCCGAGGTGCGCTTGTTTCGTTCGGAGGCTTTCTAAACGAGGAAACACGCACTCTTGCACACCTGGCGGCTGCTCAGGCTCTCACTTCGCGATGATTACGCCAAAGACCAACAGTATAGCGGACCACTAGGCGGGCAAGTCGCAGCGCGTCGGCAGTCACGGTGTCGAGCGCACGACCTGGCAAGTCACACACTCGACTGAAACCAGACAGCGAATTTTACTTAAGGAGCGTAAATCCTGATCTGGGTCAGTATTCACAAAAAAAAGTCGTGCGCTAACATTGCGATAATATATGCCATACAAGAATCCGCTCTATTCACTAAGCACCAGTGCAATAACACCAATATTTATACCGACTCCAGTAACGCCAATCGCAACATACAACGCCGACTACTGGAAGCCTACTTAAATGCCATTCTAATAGAATCCTGAGACTGCAACCCGATCATTACAAGTACCCTGCGTTGGGTACCTGGCCATGCTGGGATCTAGGGAAATGAGTTGGTTCATCAACGTGCCGGCGATATTAACCAACGGCGATATTCCATAGTGAAATCCAACGACAGTGGAAGACGCCGCGACGTACAAAGCTGAACACTACAAGAACATCAGGGCAAACCGCACTACATTACCCCAACCTCACCCTTCACTCAACACGGAACCCACGCATGTCCTTCGCAAAGTTCAAGCTATACCACTCTCCTCGCCCCACTAATGCTCTACAACTTGGGATGGCGCAGCACAGCTCGCTGCCCCAATTGTCCGGAGATAGGCGCTGATACAGAACACATTCTGTACTTCTGTAACACTGCCATTTCCCCTCCCTATTTCCTTCCTGCCGGGAGTATACACTGTTTCGCTTCACTCGGGCTCGGTGGATCAACAACAGGCCTTAGCGGAGCAAGCGCTCTTCTTTACTGAGGCTTAGTGCTAAAACACTGAGTGTCCTTCCACGCTGTGAAGAAGGATGACCAGCGAAGCTGTGTATGTGGGCCTACATCTCTATATCTACATCTCCGCCGCGGGTCGGCCCGGCATTACACTATCTTCGGGATCGGCCCAGGTAAGGGGAGTTTTGTGTCTAGACACGGGCACGCCCTCGGGGCAACTAGCCCTTAACACATTCGCTGATTTTCGCCGCATAATTGGTTCCGTATTTCTATTTCGTAATTAGTTAATTAATGACGACGACGAACGCGGGCAGTGGCACGAGCGCGTTCATGCGGTAGCGCCGAGGGGAGCCAACGAAAAAGCTGTGGAAGATGACGACAACGTTGGAGCAAATCCTGATGATGATCGTTTTGTGTCTACACACGGACACGACCCTGGGGGAACTCGCTCTATACAGCTTCACTGTAAGAAGCTTCGTTTTCTCCCTACCTTGTGAATACTGCTTCTGAGGCAGTAATCGCAAAGCTTTGCGTTAGTAGGGGCATTCTGTAAGCCATTGGCTGGGCGCATTCCGTGCGTGCGTGCGTGCGTGTGTGTGTGTGTGTGTGTGTGTGTGTGTGTGTGTGTATGCGCGTGTGCGTGTGTGTGTGTGCGTGTGTGTGTGCGCGTGTGCGTGTGTGCGTGTGCGTGTGTGTGTGTGTGTGTGTGTGTGTGTGTGTGTGTAATTTATCAGCCTGCCATCGATATAACCCTGAGCGCGGTAAAGACGAGACAAGCAAGTTTATCTACAACGAACCACACGCAGACGTTATGCCGTACACGTCCGAACACAACTAAACTAAGTACACACACTCGCCGGTTGAAAAACCCGTTCACGTCGCGTACGACGCTGCTCCAAGGATTATTTGTGCGCGGACCACGAGGGACGGCTCATAACAAACTCCCCGTTTCTCTCTCACCACCCATAATACGCGTTTCTGCCGCTTTACCGACTTTTTCTCGCTCTCTCGGCGCAGCGGCGTTCGGGGTGGCGCGTCTTCTCGAGCCGTTCTCGTCGCTCCCATTTCGCCAAGCGACGGACAGAGCTTTAAATTCCGGGCGACGCTAGACGCACGGGTCAGCGAAAGATGGCAGCCGCCTCCGTTCTTTCCTTTTTTTCCCCTCGCAAGGGTTAGCGCCACCACGTTCTGTTTGCCCATATAGGGCGAGTCAGCGGGAGAGAAAAACAGCGAGGCTCTCCCTCAGGATCGGACGAGCGTGGACGCGTGAAGACGGATGGTCCCGCATGCCTTTCTTCACTTTCTTCTCAAAATGTATCATTCGAGTTTTCGTTACTTGCCGCGCCCCGTTTCCCCCGTTTCTTTTCGCTCGCTTAATGCGCAAAACAAATAGGAGCGACTCGGCATTACGGGCCCGGGAAGGTAAAGAAAAGGCGAATCTCGAGGAGTAAGCGCGTATGGGCGCTTAAAAAATGCCGCCGCAGCGCAAAGTGTGTACGTGAATGGCCTGCGACTCCCAGGGAGCTGCGCTTTTCGAGCGCCACGCACACTCGCAGCTACAGACGCACACTGCACTGGGCGGATGGACTCGGCCAATGGTGGGAGCCGGGAGAGCGCTTTCGCGTTTGACTTCGAGAGTTCCGCGCTGACGTCGGGTTCTGAGGATCCCTTCGTAGCGCTCGCCAGAAACATGCATCCTCGAGTTTTCTTTTTGTGTTCTTTTTTTTTTTTTTTAAAGCCGCGCGGCTCTTGAAGTTTTAGTGGTCGTGTAAGAAGGTTTGAATTCGAACACCGACACCTTCGAAATGGCTTGCAGATACCGTTCTCTCCTTCCTCTTTCTTTCTTCCTTTCTTTCCTTGTTTCTTTCTTTCTTTTAATTTAAAGTGACGACATTTTCATTGTAGCCTAAAGTTGTAAGGTGGCCATGCAGGCCTCTGTTTTGTTTCAATCACTCTCTTGTCATGCTTAGCAAAGTGAGGATGGCCACACTAAATCCGAAAGTACGCATTAACAGCCCACTAGTCTGAAATGAGTAGCTACGCCCAGACCAAGTACGTACCAAGGTCTTTCTTTGTTGCTTTGGTTCATTTGCACGCACGAGCGCGGGAGAGAGGAGAGATAGGGGAGAGATAGGGAGGGTGTAACTGTGGCCGCAGTCCGCTAGGCAACCCTCTGGTGGGGGAGGGGAGAATAGGACAGTGAAATGAGAGAAAGAAATGTACATAGAACACACAGGCACTCGCGTTCAGTGTTTTCAGGTATGAATGACGTGATTATCGAATATTTGCATAACGCCTCCGTGAGTGCTTGCTTTGTTGGACTATCACAAAAACAGAAACGAGCAGGTCAATTCTTCCACAACCTTCTGTGGACTCGTGCGCAGAAGTATGGGTGTGTTCGTGCTGTGTTCAGTGCTTTGCGGTGCTGTTTTGCTCCTGCATATTTTGGCGTACGCCGAGGAGGCGCCGATATCACCCAAAGGCGCCAACCAGCGCTTTAAAAGACAACGTCGCAAACAAAAAAGAAGTCAAACACAGGGATGACCACCCCCTACTGAGCAAAGGAGCCAAAGCTTTCAAAGCACAAACATTAAAAATAAATTATGGGGTTTTACGTGCCAGAACCACTTGCTGATTATGAGGCACGCCGTAGTGGAGGACTCCGGAGATTTGGACCACCTGGGGTTCTTTAACGCGCACCTAAATCTAAGTGCACGGGTGTTTTCGCATTTCGCCCAAAGCACAAACATTAACAAAACAAAAAAGGCAGAAAGAAGTAACAAAAAATTGGAGGACGGTTAAACTTCGCCTTCAAGAGTGAAACGCGACAGCGTTCCCGTCGACCCGCCATGGTGCGTGGGAATCGATCCAGGGTCTCCGGAATTTGAGGCGGAGACGCTACCAATCAGCCACGAGTTTGATGCTTCAAAGCGGTACAAAAGCGCCTCTAGTGAATGCGGTGTTGTCTTAGAAACGTGCCGTAGAAAGTTATACTGCGGTATATATCGGTAATTATGAGCATGTAACTTACAGAAGACGCAGTTACACGAGCAGCGAAGTACGTTTCCGCTACATTTCTTCTGCGCTTTCCGCACACGCAGAGCCATCTTGCGGCAAACACAGAAGATCCCCTCCTCTCAATGTACGGCGCTGCCCCGACAGGTGGCGCGCCACGCGCACATTGGGGCTGTGCGGGGACCGGTACGAGGCACGTCGGGGCCCCGACTCCCTCTCCCCTGACGACGCCTCGCCGTGCTCTCTCACGGGTTGCAGAATCAAGCGTCCTTCCTTTCTTTAGATCACTATCTATATATCTCTCTGCCCGTGCCGATCACGACGTTTGGCTGGCGTAGATCGTTTCCCCCTCCGAGACACCGAGTTCTTTGGTTCGTTCCGCTTGCTCAGGCGCACGTTTCGTTGCCGCGCCGAACGCTGCGTTGCTCGACGCTCACCGCGTGATTGGTGGGTGCAAAGTCCGATGCGGGGCGCCTCGTAAGTGATCGCTGCGCCGTAGCGCATTGTCTGGCGGGTCGAAGGGAACGCTGTCGCGTTTCACTCTTGAAGGCGAAGCTTAAGCGTCCTCCAATTTTTTCTCGTTTTTCTTTCGCTCGTCATTCTACCCCGGGCTGCAGGCGCACGAAGCGCCGCCTCTCGTGGAAACCCGCGCGGTAGGAAACACCTTTTCTTTCACTAAAAAAAAAGAAAAAAGAATTAAAGCCTGGGGTGTTACTCTCGGGAACCGCGATCTTGCCACGAGGCACGCCGTAGATCGGCACTCCGGAATAATTTTGGCCACCTGCGGCTCTTTAACGTCCACCCAGGTCAAAGTACACCAGGCTTTCTTTTGCTTTTCGCACCCGCAGAAATGCGGATGCCGCCTACCCTATAGAACCCGCAACCTCGAGCTCTGAAGCGCAACAGCATAGCCGCTGATCTACCGTGGCGGGCAAAATTTCGTTTCTGGAGCCTCCTCGATCGTAGCGTGGCAAGGTACGAGTGATCCGCACTTAACTAAGCTTTAATCAATAAATCGATAAATAAATAAATAAATAAATAAATAAATAAATAAATAAATAAATAAACGAATGGGCGACTTGTGCGACAATGCCAAATGAAAACTCGGACTACATGCAGATACTGCAACAGGCACTTCTCGCCCTCTCAACCACTTTGAACGTCGGTCAATAACACGAATAAGCGATGAACGAAACATCGATCATTTACCAGGTGTGGCTCGTTAAGTTTAACGCAACCTTCCTTGACGTTGAAACGCAATGGCCGCCCGGAAAGGAGAACAAGAGAGAGAAAGAAACGAGCTTTCATGGTGCGCTGGAGATGTTAGCGTGGCTATTCGCCCGACATGCTACTCCAGGTGCTGGGCGATGACTGAGATATATATACAGTGACAAACACTTAGCACACACGCATGCACACACACTGGAGATAGATTTACAAAGTTTCCTCATGGGGGGTCGTGGCGCGTAACGCACCGGCGGTGCCTTGCCACGGGCCGAGAATGGGCCAAGCTCGAGTCCCGTTGAAGGTGCCGTGACGCCTTCAGAGACTAGCGGCAGCAGTCGCACAAGAAGATGTTGCAGGATATGACAGGCGCACAATTGAATGAAACAGAGTCGCTTCAGTTGCTGGAACAGTAATTTGATTATACGTTCCCTCTTACCATTAGTATTGAATTCTCTGCTTTATGATGCTCGTTCTTTTAACGGCAGAGCTGTTTAAGCTTGAGCTCTGGCCGTGCCGAACGTTAACAGAGAACTCCGCTCGGCGAAGTGGAGAGGGAAAGGCTCAAAAGCCGGAGGGAGGCGAGGTGGGGGAGAGGGACTGCTGTGTTTGAGCGCGCGGCGCGTGCAGCAGCCGTGGAGAGGAGGCGCGTCGTGTGGGGCAGCCTGAGCCCGGTGATGACGTAAGCTCTGACGTGCTGGTAGCTCTCCTGGAATGGAGGCGATATGTGTGCCCTGCGGAGTCACTATCTGCTCCACTGTCGAGATGGGCATACCGAAGGAGGCACTGAAGAAGAAGCCGAGCGAATGCGAAAGAGGAGGGATGCCGCTCGTGAGTGTATGAGGTGTAAGCGGGAAGATCCCGAATATAGAGCTAATGCTGCCGAAGCTAAGCGCCGAAACATGGGTTACCATCCCGAAGTGCGGGCCAGACAAACACACTTGTGTGTGTGAGTGTGTGTGTGATAAAATTTTTAAGCTAAGATCGAGCTGAGTTTAAGCTCAGTTTAGGCTTAGGTGGGCGAAAGGAGCGCGAACACTCTGCTGTTTTTATCAGTCTTCGCGACGCTAAGTCTGTGACACTGGCTCAAATTCTTTATCCCATGTAATCTATTGTGATCTCTGTGGGGCTGCACGACAGCTATAACATCAACACGCTTTTGTTCACCAGGGTTGCAATGTGGGCTTGTTGGTAATGCCTCTTCAAGGGGAGTACGGTAGCGCGATTCATAGCGCTGTGTGTGTCCCTTTGTGTCTTCTTTTGTACCGTCTTTGAATCGCGCTACCGTACTCCCCTTGAAGAAGCTTTTCTTATTGCGAAGGCAAGCCGCCCGTACAAACTCTTCATTCCACGCGCATACTGATCCATCTTTTCTTTTTTTGCACAATAGATTTAATGTCGATAAAATCCTTGCATAATACAATTTTGCTTAACGGGAAGGAATAAAGTGACGTCAACTTTCTCAAGTGCGTGTCAAAGAGAATCTTGGCACTTTCCAAGAACAAGCTACGTGAATCAAATGCTGCGCCATGCCTTATCATCATAGCATTACTATTCCCATTAATAACTATATCTATTATGTTTCAATTTTTTTTGTCCAAAGTTGTCATTCATACTATTATTTGATCTATTGCTATATATATTAAGCTACAATTGCACAGTGACGTAATTATTGATTTATTTCTACTGATGTTTAACGTAAGCGAAAAGTGTGTGATGTTTCTTATTTACGCGTATTTCTTGTTATTTTTTTTTTAACTTGTAAGAAACGCGTGTTTGCCGTATTGTATATCGGTGTTTGCTGTTGTGCAAAAATATCTTTGAACCTGCACATTCTCTCGACACACATATTATGTATATTGTTTTAGTGGGTTACATGTTCAGTACTTACGTGCACGTTCATGCGTTGTATGTATACACATTTTGGTACTTGCTGCCAAAAGACCGGCAAGTTGACACAGGCCTAAGCCGAATTTGCGTTTTCATTTTTTTTTTTTTTTTTGTCTCTGACCCTGCCATCTGTGCTATGTACGAATGCAAAAGAAATTCAAGGTCAACGCGCCCCGACACTAGCGCTTCCACGGGTTGTGCAAGTCCGACCACGGACCGCAAGAACGGACGAAAGCGCCAAAGCATGCTATTCGCTCTCAAAGACCGCACGCCTCAAGGGACGTGAAGCGCTGTCGGGAGCGTCGGTCAACGGATACCCGGATGTGTTCACGTACGCGCGTACCGAGGTAAAGAGCGCGCCGCAAAGGGTTGATTGGAACGTGGCCTGCATTCGTCGGGCGCCGTAGTTTATTCGAGAGAGAAGTGCGGCGGCCGAGACAAGACGCGCGTCCGGTCCGCTACCCTACGCAAGGAGAGGGCAGAGACGCGCAGAATAATGGCACCCAGATTGCCCGGCCGATTCCCATGCGACAAACACAGCGGCTCTACACGATCCACGCGGTTTCACTGGGGGGTCGGGCGTGGCCCGATCACGCACTCGACGAAGCACGCGAAGGATCCACGCGTCAGGCAGCGCAGGGAGTCGATCCCGCAAATGGCGTAGATGATAAGACGCGCGGTCGGCCCGCCACAGCAGCGCTCGGCTTACGTGCAAACGGGAGGCAAAGGAAGCAGCGAAGGAAGATCGCGGCCAGGAAATCCAATTTAGGCCGAGCCGAAACTCGAGACGTCCCTCTGGGAGAAACAGAGCGTTTATACGCACGTCATACACTGCCGGGAACGGCTACTACTTCGACCGCCGCCGGCGATGGAGCAAAATCGATGGACAGGGGTCAAAACCGATCGCTCGGTTTCTCAATTGGGGGACGGCAGTCGGTTTAAAGGACGACATCCAGAGAGATCCGCTCGAATGTCCGACGTTGTACGCTGACGTCGAGAACGATGCACGTGTTGCGCCGAGTGGCCGCGCAACCTGACCGGCTGTGGACAACGCGCCTCAGGTTACTTCTGCGCATGTCACGGGGCTTTTTTTTCGCTCAAGAACGAGCACGCATAATGTTGTGTGGTGAGCAGTGTTTAGAAAGAAAGCGCCGGCAGCTAGGCTAGTTCGTTGTGGATAGCATTAGGAAACATCGTTCCACCGCAGAAATAAACGCCGTCGAGCAGTGATGGACGACACGAACGCCGGAGCGTAGTACTTGGAAAAAAATGCCTTCAGAAAAACATGACCTGTCGCATGGACTTCCTCTCTTCCTAAGCACAATTAGGGAAAATTAGGCACCTGCTCTTTGAGGCACAGGGTTTTCCAAGCAGAACCTCCTATTCATTACAGGAAGGTGCGCCTCTTCGATGGAAATTGAAGCTCAAAATGAGAGAGGCCCGTTTTTATAGCTTCAGACGCGGAAATTCTGCGGTATCTCGACAAGTGCGCATTTTCGCTTGAGCACTTCTGAACTCAACGTGTCTCCAACGACGTTCCTACAACCTGTTCGCAAAGCAAATTCCATAGCCAACCGCAGTGATGCAGATTCGCGAAGGTGGTCGGCGTATACGGCAACCTGCGCTTGCGGACTAAAAGCTATGTGCATTCCACGCACGTTTCTATGTAAGTACGTAGATTTTCTTTTTCTTTCTTTTTTGCTTTTACTGATATTAAAATGAAATGTATTTGAGGCCACACACTCTGGCTACCGATTCCCTTGCCCATTTTCGTGCTCTCAAACTGCGGTCCACGAAATTGGAGTCCTTCATGCGAGTCTTTGAGCCCGGCCACGATGCGTCGACATGCAGGTGACAGGTTGAGTGCTTGCTCTTCGCGAGAGGCAGTGTTGTTCGACGTGCCTGTGGCACACAGGCGCATGTGCGGTGAGGCACCGAGTGTCAACCGGACCGAATGCGGGACAAATACTTGTCCTATCGGAACGAACGAAGCACTCGAGATTAAATCGGTAAAATTTCGGCCGGTCCGCAACCACGTTTCTCTCTCCCTCATCGGCGCGGCGCAAGGACGCGTACAGAGCGCGCGCCTTGTCAGAGGCGCACACGAGCCCGGCCCGGCGTACCTGCAGCAGTTCCTTGACGACCTGGAAGCGGCGTCGCTCGTCCGGGAAGTCGTCCAGCCGTCGCGTCATCCTCGCCAGCAGCCTCTGGATGACGCCCGCCGTCTGAGCAATGTCGCCGCCCAACAGCGTCTTGGTGCGCGTGATCACCTCCAGCTCCACGGCCAGGCTCACCACGGAGTCGTCGTCCTCGGCCTGCGAGCACGCAGGGAGTGCGACCGTGTGTCTCACTCCTCTATGCAAATGACCCCTGTACATAGAATCTACGCTTGGGCGCTTTGGTTGTACGCCTCTAGAAGAAGAACAGCGCCAAAAGAAAAAAAGGGAAGCGGAAGGAAGAGACAGTGCAACACCGGAACGCTCCTCTCGTTTTGTTTCCCTGTAAACCCCTTTTTCTTCCTACAGTTCTTCCTTTACCATTTCTTTCTCTCTTTACCCTGCCTTCTTTTTCTTTCTCTCTCTCTCTCTCTCTCTCTCTTTGCTGCAGTATTCCGCACTTTCACACGTCTCTTCGCTGAACCGTTCCGTCCAAGGCACACTCAAGCACTCGCACTTATCTCTGCAAGGACACGTAACCGCACGATTCTTTCATCAGTAAACACGGCGTTCACCCTCGTTGCGGCGCTGAGTCAATATTTCACGCTGCCCTCTGGCATTAAGTGCCATTCGCATTTCGGAATAGCTTGTACCCGGTAGAGTGCATAAATGCTGCAAGAGATAGCAAGTTACATGTGATGAAATTAAAGATAATTGTAGGCACGACATTTATTGCTATAGCATTTAATTAGCCGATTTACGATAGCTTCGCTTCCTGGAGATATGGCGTGCGTTTCATCTGAATATTCTTTTTTCTTTCTCTGCACTCTTTTCATCGTGCTCGCGACGCGATCTCAAATCTGCGCGGCTATAGTTCCTCGCGCGATGTCGCCCCTCGCGACACGCTGGCACGGAAAGCAGGACCCGCCACGCTCCGTTTCTCTCCTGCACAGCGAGCCCTTCACAACCGGCGAGAGGAACAAGTGCGCCACGCACCCTCGACTTGAGGTTCTCCATCCAGGCGGAGTAGCAGGCACTCAGGTTCGGAGTGTCGTGCTCCCAGTACGGGGGGCTGCCGGGCAGGCACCGCCACCTAGCGTGACCTGGAACAGAAGTGCGCCACGGTGACGAGGCATCCCCGCAGAAGAGAGGGAGAGCGAGCGGGACGCTCGCGTCGAGATTAGGCGACAGGCGTGATTAGGCGTGTGCCGAATCTAGGCAACAGCGAGCCCTGCGCGGAGCTCGAGGCCGCGCGAAGGGAAACAGACTCGGCAGGTGTCAAAAAAGCGGGGGCATTCGCTAATGCGCCGAGCTCGGCGCAGTCAACGTGTTTGCTACGAGGGATTCCTAAAGACGCATCACAGCTGCGCAGGCGTGCCCCGACGATAAGGGAGACGCGTTTAGACAACGCCGGCTTCCAGGTAAGCTTACCGAACAGTGACGTCATTGGATAATGGAGACTCGGTTCGAAGCGCTGCCGGAGGAGAGACGCCGCGCGGACGAGGAAAACCGAACGGCGCCGCCGCAGGTGCCGCCGAAGATAAGGCGGCGAAAATCTGGGCCACTAATTCCGCTCTGAAGTGACGAAAATGGCGGCCCGTATCGGGCAGTCGTCAAGGGGCCGGTAACTGGACGGCGCGAGCTGAAGCCGGCCTCTGGGGAGCTTTAGCTCCGGCAAACGGACCGTCCGAACGAAACAAAAACCCGCCACCGCGACGCCCGCTATCACGCGGTGGGAGAGTGCGCAGCGGAGTTTAGAAACGACCGGTGCGTGCGCGAAATGCACTCGATTTTATCTGAGGCGAGACGAGCAGAGACAGAACGGGAGGCGCAAAAAAGACGCGAAGGAGGCGATAGAAGCGAAGAAAAAAAAAAGAAGAAGAAGAAAACGGTGTAGTTGTTTTGGCGTTATGGAAAGAAGGACCCCCTCCCCCCCCCAAACAGAAGGAAAAAAAAAGAACAGACGAGGAGCTACTCAACTGAGGCGTGCACGAAATGTGCGGCCAAGGGGCAGAAGACGCCGAAGCAAGACAGCAGCAAGGCGCCCTCCGAGGTCAATCGGACGCGACAGGTCAGTTCAATCTGCGGCGCTTTAAGGCGGCCTCCAATCTGCCGAGAACGTGACCCACGGCCGACGCATTTATCACCATCCCTCGTTTGAAAAGCGCTTGCCTTATCTTAAAAGCTAATAAGCTTTCGCGGGCAAAGTGAACGAAAAAGAGGATTATAGTTATTCTACGCGAGCGCCCAGTCCGAGCCCAACGCCCCGCTTGATTGGAGGAGTTTTTGACGCGCACGACTGCCCCGAGCGGGCATTGCGCCACCCCGTTCTCTCGGTACCTTTAATAAGGTTCGGACGATCCTTTTTCTTTTTTTTAATCAGCCGTTGCGCGCCACTAATTAACGACAAGTGTTCTTCAAAGAACAGATGTGCAACGTTCGACAAGTTGACGGCGGATGAGGTGATACCGCTCGGACTATGTTTTAGAAAAGAAGTTCTGCGAAAGCCACCCCCCCCCCCCCCCGCCAAAGAAAAGAAAGGAAAAACCCAGTAAAAAGAAACCATCCACGCACTTTCTTTTAGTGAGTTTATTTTTCATTAAAGCACAAAGAGATCACGCGAATACTGCCGCGAGAACTAGCCCAGTAAAATTATTACCAGTTTTGCATAAGTTCGCAAGATATACAACAAAAGGATAAGAAATGCTAGCACGAAATAAAACTGGTACCGTGGCACATCTCAGGGGCGCTAAATAAAGCAGAAGCAGGTTCCCACAGCCAAGGCCACAGACACCCTTTCGGTACGTGCATGCCTCGCGTACAGTAACCGCCACGCTTAAACCGAACACGCGTTGGGCGCCTGTATACTTGTCGTTCGGAAGGTAAGCGAGATTTCTGTTTTGTGGCAGTCGTCAATTAGCTCTTCGATCCTTCGAAAAGATTCGATGTTTGCTCCGTACGGATTCCGTTTGTGAAAGGTTGGCCCCTACAGATGTGTGTACTCACCATTTGGGTTAAATACCTCCGACGGCAGCTCTCCCTATAGCTCCTTTTCGGATGCAATAAACACTGCCAATAAATACCCTGGTGTATCGACAACTAACTAACTAACTAACTAACTAACTAACTAACTAACTAACTAACTAACTAACTAACTAACTAACTAACTAACTAACCAACTAACTGACTAACTAACTAAACAAATAAAAGAAAATCTTATTACCTTATTAGGAACAGCTAGTACAAAGACATCTGGTGCCGATAGCCTAAATAGATAGTCACCGGTCCAATATAAAGAATTATTGGCAATTTTGTACAAACTGCTACTAATAAAAAAGCACAAAAATTTGCTTTACACATAATAAGAAAGTAGAAAAGCGATATTTGTACAGCTGGAACAACCGCACAATAATTGAATGAACTCATCAATTCGCCATCGTCATTCATCAAAGAACAGACACGAATTCTGCGTACGCGGAATCTTCGCGTACGTGGAAAAAGACTAATTCCCCCGCCAAGAAGAAACAAAAGGCATAAGCGGTGAAGCAAACAGCTGTTTCCGCAGTAATGAAGCCACCAAACAGCGCAGTTTGGTGGCGATACGGGGCTGTTCGCGGCGCCGTATCGGACTTTGTGTCCCCGCGCGCGCTTTTCGGCGAAGCTGCTGCCACGTTCCGACCGTTCACTGCGGACAGCCAGGCAAGTGCGGGCAGCCAGGCAAGCAAGGTCGCGTCTGCTCTACGCAGCCGCGCAAGATGGCCGCCGGCGGCAGCAAAGCAGGCGTGCTCACCTATGGCGCCACCGGGGCACCTCTGGACGGCCGTGTCTCCGGCGCGCGTCCAGTTCCAGAAGCTGCTCCTGGACTGCATGGGCGGACAGAAGCCCCGGTGCAGGTAGGACGGGACGCCGCTCGCCCTGTCCGGGTCCTGGAACCTCCCTGCGAGACGGGACAGACGGCCGGCATCAGCTGTGCCGCCCGACAGCGCTGGCCGCGGCGGTGGTGGTTTTGCAGCAGCTGTAGCGGTTAGCCGGGCCTGCTTGGCCGCTCACTGGCGCGTCTCTGACGCTATTGGTGTTTCGCGAAGTCCATGCAGTGTCCCTGCCTCGCAGTGGCCAACTGGAGCTCCGTTCCGAACGCTGCTAGTGACGACATGCAACTACGCACAAGCGACGACTGGGATCACCTTCCTCCCGCTTGTCGCTGTAATTGCTGACGCGAAATGCGAAGGTTGTGGGTTCGGTTCCCACCTGCGGCAAGTTGTTTTTTCATCCACTTTAATTTCCATTAATTTATCGTTTCTTATTTCATTTATTAAGCACAAGTAATTTCCCCTATGTTGTCCTTGGTGTCAGTGTTTATTGGCTTCTTATGATACGACTAATAAAAATCGGGCCCCTCGGTTAACCCCCTTTCTTCTCGTTAATTACTGACGCTGTCGCTTTCAAGGTGACGCCGGAAAAATTCTGTGTGCGGAAAGAAATATCTTTTTTTTTTTAATTTCATACTGCAGACCTAGAACAGGTCCAAGCAAGGTGGTTAAACACAACAATAATACAATGCATTATTCAATCAAGTAGGGTGGTAAGACACAACAGTAGTACAGTGAAACAATCAATTGAAACAGGCAACAAGTTATTCTAGTCTGTTATAGTTCGGGGAAAAAAGGAACACTTGAATACATCCGTCCGTGCAAAATAAGGAGTTAGTGGATTCGGATGATGGTGTCGAGTAAGCCTAGACGTTGTATTCGACAGATACGATGCAGGATTAATTGATAAGTCTCGATTAATAAGCATGGAAAGAAATCGAATTCTTAAGTGTTGCCTTCGCTGCTCAAAGACTTCGATGCCATTATCGCGCAACGCATTATTGATAACCACACCACAACGTAACGCCTGCGGGTCCATATGGTATTTCCTAAAATAAATAAATAAATAACTAAACATATAGATAAATAAATAACAAGTAAGGTTACCGGCGAGCCACCCTCTTTAGCTGCAAGCTCACTCATTCGAAACGACGGGTCACTTGAAATGCGTGTGACAATTCCGATCGCATTGCACGCTGTGCGAGCCGAGTGACAGCGGCGCGTTTAGGATGGCAGGTTCACAGTCTGCTCACAGTGTGCAACCTGAGGAATCTGCAACCTACTCGTCCGTGTCGGCGCAGGGGAGCCACAACGTAAAGCTCTTCCAAACTTTTCTATTTCGACAATCAGCCCTCCACGACTGGTCGAACATTATTCCGGGCCATTCTTCCATTCCCCCTTCGGTTGAGTAACACGCGACATGAGGAAAACCGCGTTGACTCCTCATCTGATATGAAATATTTACACTGATTATGCACGCTTAGAATGAACAAAAGAAATATAATGGTTTCCGATTCTACGCTTTTTTCTCCATCAGCCCCTCTTAAGAGGAAGCTTTAGCTCGGGCCCAACTCCGACGTGGCCTATTCAAATACATGTAAAACGCAAGAACGTTTTTCCGAGATAATCCCTGGACCGATTTTAATGAAATTTGATGTCTTTGAGAGATGAAGTTACATTCTAGTGACTGTTGCACGCGGAATTTCGATTTATAGCCTGAATTATGTTACAATAATTTTAAAGTTTTCGCAAGTTCAAAAAAAAAAAAAAGAAAACTATAGACGTCCGAAGTTCATAAATTAATAGATTCGCATCAAGAACAGATATCGCGGTTCTGTAAACGGCATCCATGAGATCATTCAAAGCTGAAAAATTCGATATGTCAGTTTATGTCTTATGTGAATTTGTTACGTTGTGTGCAAGGGTTCTGCAAAAGCAGTATTTCCATAGTACTGATTTTCTTCAGATTCATGTGTAACATATCAATTTTGTCCGCTTTAGATGTACTATCAGATGCGATTCACACAATTGTGATATCATTTTTCCTTGCTGAGTTAGCGAGTTGTAAATTTGATTGTTCCGTCTTCTGAAAATTTTCTATTTTGGCCAATTCTTAATAAGAAATTGACGGCCTAATTAAAAATTTCGAGACCAACAGTCACTAGATTTTCAGTTTTTCTTTAACATGCAACAAACCTCATCAAGTTTGGTGGAATGGTTGCCGAGAAAAAAAAATTCTCCTTTTACATGTATTCAGATAGGAGCACCCGAGCTAAAGGTTCCTCTTAAAGGCCCCATAGCAAATTTTGGTTCTACGTTGGAAGTTGTTGCATGTCCTCTAGGGAGCATTCTGCCACAAAAATTTTTGAAGTCGGCTCATTAATAGCCCATGTAGAAATATTTCACTGCCGCGAACCCATTATTTCAGCCGGCGGGCTCACTGCATGGCGAGACTGCCTCTCCACTCGCCCCGTCTAGCGTTCGCAAGCGAGATTCCTTCCCTGCGCTCTCCCATGCCGGACCTCCAGGATCGTGTGACACACACGTCACGGGCCGCGCCTTCCCTTTTTTTTTTTTTTCTCCTCGCCTTTTTCTTTTTTTTTTCCCTGCGATGTGCATTTTTCTGGCGGCGTTGCGCGCGAGCTGTTATCGTTTCGCGCAGCGCACGAGTTTGCGCGCTGTTCACAAGGACACATGACCAGCGGTATAATCCAGTGCTACACGAATACTGAGGCAGAGCAAGCGGATAGCAGAGCGTGATCACGCGGTGGAACACGATAGAAAATAGCATAGTTTCGGTACCTGCGCACGTGACCACACACGACCGTGGGAACAAGCAGAGGAAGCGGAAGTACATCTCTATTGCTTCGGTGCAAAGTAAAGCAAAAAAAAAAGAACACGGAGACATTCCGTTTGTGTGTTTTATTACTTCTCTATACTTTAATTAGTCTCGCCAATTCAAGCAACAGATCACACAAACAACAGATGGCGCCTTGAAGTCACATGTCACCACGCGCGACGTCACACTGCGGACCCGAGTACGTAGGCGCAGACACACGAGTACGTCATCCTCCGGCTTGGAGCGCGGCGGCCACGAGGAGAATGAAAAGCGGCGTTCGATTTGAAATTTCAGATCCTTCCGCGGCGCGTAGCGACGTAATACTTTGCAGACACGATCGTTATCACGCAATGTATGCTCTGCGCTTGTTAGCTCAAAATGGCCAGACCTGGTAAGGGGCCCTTTAAGAGTGGAACGCGATGGCATTCAAAGATCCTCGACTGCTGCCCGGGCAACTGCAGCAACCGCAATGTTTACCGGCAAACGCTGGAGGCGAACGCACTATGCACGAAGACGAGCGTTCCGCTATAAACGCGGCCTCGTGCCTGTGCCGATCCCAAAGGTACCGCACAGCCGTGCGCAAAAAAATAAAGCATCATTTTCGGGTTTCAGTTATTGTTTCGCACTCCTAATAATTCAGTCTGAGAAGATTTAACATAAAAGGCATGCGCTGTTGGTTTTTTGTTTCACGACATTTGTTCGTGGGCTGTCATTTTGAAAACTCCGAGGAATAACCTTGCCAAGAATGCACGACAAGCTATGAGCAACATAAGTGATAGAATGGTGTGGCAATATAGCCCGCACATAGCGTATGTCATATAGCAAGGCATGGAATATGCATACACCTGAATATATATATTCGCTCACGGAGAACTACGCCGACAGCGGATTTTATGCGACACAGGGCCCTTAACGCTATCGTGTTAAAACCTGTCGCTATGAGAGCCCTATTCGCTATGGCAGTAACCAGAAGTGGCCTTGTATAAACGAGGAGGGCGTTTCGTGGTCATACAACGCTGCGGGTCACCGCCCGATGGTTATACGTCGGCGGCTACGCAAGTTACACGTCAGGAGATTGGAATAGAAACGGATTGGATATAGTTTTACGTTATAGGGATCCAAGACGGGATGTCGCACTTATAGGACGATTCATGAAGAGGGAATTCTGGCACGCACTTGAAAATGGCACGCAGCTATTGCAGCGGGTTCCTCCGTTAAGTGGGAGTCAAGGTACTCCTTCGTTACGCATGACAACACCGCCTATCGCTGGCAAAAAATCGATCATCAGAAGTTGCTCGTGCGACAGACACTTGCGCGTCTGTCGCAGCGACACCAATGCGGACAATTGTCCCTGTTCGAAGTCGAAGGGCGCGTGTTTGAAGCCAAGCATGAAGCTAAGTTCAAGGAAAGCAACTCCGTCGTACAAGTTGCGCGGCGACTGTCGCCATATACGTGGGGGAACACTCTACTGCGCCGATGAGGGTGGTGGTGGCGGTGGTGAATTGTAGCAACAGGCGAGTTTAGCCTGGCGATCAAAGCCGGCATTTGCTCCGCCCGAGCGTCTCGCACAATGCCGCTGACGGGTTTCACCATATGTCCATCAAACCAGTCTCTCTTAAAAAATCGATAAGGAGACGCGAAGTTTCTTTGCGGGCTATAACTGATTCCTCGGGAAATATAAGGTGTTGCAGGCGCGCATGCGGAAGGTCCTTTTTTTGCAGACTCTTCCGGAGAGCGTCCCTTTCATCTTGGAATTGCTGGCAGGACCCTAAAAAGTGCTCAATGTCTCCTGTCTCGTTGCATGCCGTACAGCTCGGAGAATTGATTCGTCCCGTCTTAAATAACCAGGCCGGTGTACTAGAAGATCCTGTCCTTATTCGATATAGAAGTGAGGCTTCCTCTCGGTGCAATCTCTTGGTTACGCAGGGCATATGCGGTGGAACCCAAAGCGACGCAAAGTCATTTCGAATGTCAGATTTTTGCTATTGATTACTCTTTGGAGCCTTGATTTTGGGCGGATGATAGAGCGCTGCGTATGCAAGCGCATAAGCTTTTTCGTTTCCTGAGATACCAATGTGGGAGGGAATCCAGTGAAACTTTACTGTGAAGCCTTTGTTGTTGAGTTCTTTCACGATGGCTAGGGATTTGCGTGGGAACTTGAGGGATGGCAGACCACGGTATACTTGCTGTAACGCGGCCTTTGAGTCCGTAAGGACAACCACATTCTGCGGAGGCAAAGTCTTTTTTTTTTTAATACGTCTTTATTTCTGCGTTCAATAGGCCAAGCCTTGCGGCAGAAAAGGGGTGCTATATAGGGGAGGGGGACCGGTGCTCTCTTCTTCCTCGAGGTGGAGTGGTCCCGAGGTCGGCTCTGCAAAGAGGCGGCCATTAGTTTGCGCAGAGCAGAAGCTATTGCTACGCCTTCCACAACTGTCGACGAGGCTATACAGTCCAGACGGCCAGACCACGTATATCTTAGAGAGGGAATATAGAATGCAGCTGCGCAGCGGTCTTCGTCTGCCTTGACAGAGCCATCTGTGTATACTTGTAGGTGATTCGGGTAAGTCCTGTTCAGGTGTTCCAGGACTAATGACTTGGCTTCTTCAGATGGAATGCAGCTCTTTGACAGCAATCGTGGTACACTTAAGTTGCATGTGATGTCCTCGAATGTCCAGGGTGGTTCTATCCTTCTCCTCGGTCTCGAGCAGCGCAATCCTAATACGCGAAGCGTGTTCAGTGCTGCATAAAAGCTGAGCGCGGCCTGTTACCTATACGTCGTAAGAGGGCTCTACCGGGCGTAGACTCACTCAATCGTAGTAGCTGGATCATAAGAGCCTGGGAAGCCTGAAGTCGTAGAGGGCGTGACTCAGCTTCGTAGAGCACTTTCTTCTTTGACGCTGGCTGAGGGACTCCGAGGCAAAGTCGGATACCTTTCCTGTGCATTGCTTCTAAGCGATCGTATTGGCTGTCTGAGGGTGACATCAGAGGTAGCTGATACAGGATTCGACTGGTAACCAACGCTGTATGTAGCCGTAGCATCGACGCCGGGTGGTTGCCCCAGCGTATGCCAGCGACTCGCTTGAGCACATGTATAGCCTGGGTGACGATTACGCCACAACGTGGTCAACACCGCGGCGCCAGAGTAGCCTGTGGTCTAAGGTAACGCCAAGAAATCGGACGTTGGTTACTTGTCGAATCTGGTATCCGTCCAAATTCAGCTTCAAGCGTGTAGATTTTCTATTCATTCCTGGATATAGTACGAATGATGATTTCTCTGCTGATAGTGACAATCCAATCGTTGCCAAGTGGCCCTGAACGGCTTTTACTGCTCCTTGGGCTATTCGTGCGAGGCGGCGATGCTGGTAGCCGGAGACCCATATGCAGACATCATCGGCATATATAGATATCTTCACTGGTGTTCGATGGTTCAGAACTCTTGGGAGGCTACTCATGGAATGTTAAATAATATGGGAGATAAAACACTCCCCTGTGATACGCCGCGAAATATACGTATTTCATCGCTCAAAGTGACGAACTCTGATGCGATGATCATTGAGGAACGTATGTATGAAGTGCAAGAGATGACCCGTGACGCCTATAAGTTGTAACTGGCTGATGATGGCTCTTTGAGACACGTAGTCGTAAGCCTTGGAAACATCCATGATAACAGCAAGTGTCGACAGGCCGTCCGCACTGTAATGTTCTATGTGGCTTAGCGGGTCCAGCACATTGTCTTGAGCGCTTAGATGCTGCCGAAACCCTGTCATGCACGATGGTAGTTTTCGACCCTGCTGGACATACCAAGTGAGTCTTGTGCACGCCATCTTCTCCATTAGCTTCGCTGCACAAGATGTCAGCGATACCGGTCTGTGTGAGTCCAGAGCTGCAGGATTCTTTCCAGGCTTCAGAACCGGTACCACCCATGCTACCTTCCATAAATGTGAGGGCAGCTCGCGCAAGCTATCGACATTCCCCGACAGGCCCCTATGACGGGAAATAAAACAACTACAGAGCTCAGCGTGTATAGGGTACTTTATTCCCGCTTTCACACACTGGTTCACGCCCCCTCTGAAAGTAATTGCTGGGCCGTGTACAATAAATTTGCCGGGTAAAAGCAAAGGCAACGAGATATAGCGACACCCGACCGATGCAACGCTCACGACCTCGTCGGCCATCTGCTGTTCCAGCATTTGCTGGAGGCACTTTCGCAGCTATGGAGTCGCGATTGGTCGGGACGTCTCGAGAGGCACGGGCGCGTTCGCGAATTTTTTTAGTAAACGGCGCCTGTACCGCGTTTTGAAATGAGCATTTCGATATCGACTTCTTTTAAAGCGCACCGCTAATTACACGAATTAACCGAGCCATTCTGGGCGAGAGCAGGCGTTCGTATATAGGTACAATTAGCCAGTGCTAACGGCGCTAGGGAAAAGCAGCGAGTACTTGGAGCGGATTAGCTTCGCACGCGACATGGCATGTGCATCGAAACGGCGCACGAAGAGGCAACGTGAGTTGGTGACCGAGTGCTTGTAAGTATAGTGCTCGCGAGGTATATTCATTGCATTGCTCCGCTAAAAAGTATTGCACCGCTCTCCCGTAAGCAGAAATGCTGGAAACCGATTGTGCTTATCTAGAGAATTTTGACGAATAAGCCTGCTTTATTCATTCAAACCGACATGTTAAGTCGGTCGCGACGATGCGTGTAGAAGAAACACTGGCAACCTGACTCAAAAGAGACATTTTGTCGAGATACCACCCACTCGTCCTAGGAATCAAAGATCTATTCCAGGAGCACGCTTCTTGGAAGCTGTCGCGGCTCTGCGCGCGTTGCGCATTCGCCGCGTTTGCGAATGACGCAATCGCAAACCGCCTGCTGCAGCGCCAGCGAGGGCGCTGCTTCTCGATCGAGCCAGGTTCCGTCGCGATAAGGATCCCGTCATATACATTAAGAGAATTATACGTGTAATCATATAAACCAAGGAGGACCCACACGGCGCATACGCGCAGTGCATGCAGCGAGTCCTTTTCTCCCCGCAAGCGACGCATGCAAACTAGGGTGGGCCGAAATAACGACGGCCTGAGGGTTAAGCGCCAGCAGTCACGCGACCAGAATGCCACGCACGGGCACAAACTGGCGGCCGTTAGGGGGGACCCTGCTTGTTTGTTTGCTTCCCGCGGGGCGCGGTTCCGACGCCGGCCGCAGCAGCCGGGAAGGAGGGCAGCGCGCCAACGAGGCTCGTCGGCGCACAGGTGACGCGCGCCCTATAATGGCTCGGCCGCCGCGCACATAGCTCGTCGTCGACGGTGGTCCGAGCTCATCAGCGCTGATCGCCAATTAAAGCCAATTACCGGAGGGGGGCAGCAGCGATGGGTGCGCGCGCGAGGAGGGTGCGAGCAAGGCGGAGGACAGGCGCCACGGGGGAGTGTCGCGCCGGACGTGCGTTTCTCCCAAGGCTGACTTGGTGCGCGGCGTCCGGCAGTTAGGACTCCCTCGAGTGGAGGGGGCAACCGCTGCGCGCCGTTGTGCTAGTTGTGCGCGGCATGCAGCAAGAGGACGGGGCTGTCGGGGAGGCGCCGGAGAAGAGCCGATGGCTACCGGTAGGGAGGACGGCGGCCGTGAGCACAGCAACCGCTGCTGCGTGCCTCCAGCCGCGGCTCGCCACTGAGGTCGATTGCGAGCCAGCGAGGGCAGCAATGGTTTCTCGCGCGGCCAGAGGATGCAGCCCAAGTGCCTGGCCTAACGGCGCACGTGCTGGGCACAGCCGGCGACGACATATCGTGCGCTTAATGTCGGCAAGCTGGAGGAACGAGTCGCAACCGCCAGTCGAAAACGACGCGAAACGATCTCGGCAGAAAAGTCCAAAAACTGTGCCAGTGTTCGCCTCGAGATTCGTGCGCTACCAAGTGGCCCAAACAGCCATACCGTTTCGCCGCTAAGCAACACGCGCCGCGTCGCATCGGAATGCGTCCGCCGAGTGGATGACGTCCGATCTGGCTTTTTTCAGCACTGCATCGTATTACAGAGGCGCACGGTAGCGTGTGTGGGTATCCCTCGTTTCTTTTCTTTCTCGGTGGGGAGGGTAATGCCGAAGGTGCCCAGACGCCCGAGGGGGCGACGGACGAACGGGAGGGACGCCTGCGGGCTCTTCGCCTCGGGACCCACGAGTGGCGCGCACAGCTCGGCGTGGGTGCGCAGTTTGAAAGCGACGAGGGGAGGGAGAGGCAGGCGGCCAGTCAGGCGAGTCGGCGGCCAGCTGCGTCAGTATGGAAATGATCTCGCCAGCTGCACCGCTGCCTGAATTACCGCCGCCCTCTGCCGAGCGTTGTCTCGCTCCCGGCGCGCGAATGTCTGCCGGCGACAACCAACTCACTCGCACGCGCGAAATGAAAAGGCGGAGAGGAGGAGCGCGTTCTCGGAGAAGTCCAGGCATTCGTTCTTCATCGCCGGCCGTTCGAGACGCCGCTGACAAGCTTGAGCCGACGCCACCCATTTGCAGGACCTACCGACAAATACCCGTGTGCACGAGCGGGCTACTCTAATGCTCGCAAACGTTTGAATAAAGAACACTTTTCAAGATTTTAGGTGAAAGCCGAGTGCTTGGCCACGACGAAACATAGCGCAGATCAGCGCGGATAAACAAGACCGACTGTCACGTAATGAGCATAGCTCTGCCAACGGTGAGAACTAGGGCAAATATAGTAGCAATTACGTAGAACGCTAATATCGGCAATGCACCGTTTCGAACTGCGGCGCAAGAGAGACGCAACACAAGAAGGCGCGCACACGCGATCGCTGCACTTAGAACTTAACACTCGCAGCTGAAATGTAGCCCTCTCTCGTGCTCCGTATTCTCTTGCGCCACACTACAAAATGATCAACCTATAGCAACTTACCCAATTTGTGGCCTTTCATTTATATTTATTTTTTTGCACCAGTGAAAAGAAACCAAATATTCGATAATACCAAGAAAGAAAGAATCATTCTGTTTCAGAGACAGGCTCCTTGTCGGTTAACTCAGCCTCGCGCTGGCGGCGTGCGATCTTCCTGGCTAACTCGGGTGGCACAAGGACCGTTCCCGAAAGGTCCCTGGTCCTTGTCGTACAACGGGACGAATGTTTCTTCGACTGCGAAGGCTGACCTTAAAGCACAGTGAGAACCTTAAGTCGTGCACTGGAGCCATCCAGGTTGGGGCATTTCTTACTCTCTGAAACACGCTTCACGTTGCCCATATTCAGAAACCGGGTGTCCAAATTTCAAATTCTGCACGCGACAGTGCGGACGCACGACAGACCTGCTGATGAAGGAAAAATGGAGCGGTCTCGCGCTATGCGCGTCGCTGCAGAATGAAGTAAGCGATGAGCAGACCAAGAGGAGCAAACTGAGGCTGCGTGTAGACAAGGAGAAGGAAAGATGACACACCAAAAAAGGCAACTGCCGGAGGCTTCAGCCGGTGCTTAAAAACGGCTCGAAGCAAGGAAAAATGTACACAAAGGACAGCACCACGGTAAAATGCCGCTGCTTAAGTGCGAAGGAGTGCGCATCGGGCCGGATGACATGCTCGTAGCCGCCCTTACGAAAGCTCTTCCACACTGAGTGAAAAGTTTCACGAAGGCAGAGCTCTGCGCAAAAACCGGAGCGCACGAAACGGGAGGAGCAGCTCGTTAGCGCTTGTTCTCTCATAAATTGCTTGATTTTTTATGGCTTCGAGACAGTGCGCGAGAGCAAATAAGACGACGTGACGCGCGAGGTACGGCTTCAGAGTGGGGACGCCAGAACGACGGTGAGACCCCGCCGCACTTTTCAGGTTGCCCGCCCCGCTGGTTGAAGACCACACGCGGAAAGGCCATATATCAAAGCTCAGGGTCCTCTGACAGATGGCGCCAGCAACGGCAAACAGCTGTCGCAGGTTCGAGAAGTTTCCCATTTTCGCTCTTCGCCCGTTAATTTGGAGCACAAGTGGCACGTGGAGAACGCCGCAGGAAATCCCGGGGTAATGTGTCCCCTTCGACAGAAGCTACGAAATCTGCACGTGGGCCTGCCGTGTCCACCGTGCCAAGGGTGTATTCGGCCGGAACGTAGAATACCAAAGTGTGAATAATCTATGGTAAAACGGTATATTCGGTATGGTTTGCATCGTGAATATCAAATAGAGCTCATTCTCGTGTGGGGCCCCGTTTCACTCAACGATGGTGGTAGCTATGAATACGACCCCCGTTTTGTTTGTCTCACGTGCATGCAAGACATCACTCCTTGGTACACACGCGCGCGCGGTGTATACTTGGGCTCATTCGGCACGCGTCGTTCGTACACACACACACACACACACACACACACACACACACACACACACACACACACACACACACACACACACACACACACACTATATATATATATATATATATATATATATATATATATATATATATATATATATATATATTGTGTTCAGAGCAACACTTCCATTTGGCCCCGTCTTTCTCGGCGGTCCACCGCCCATGCAAAGGGGGCACCGAGGCGGGGCGAACTGTCCGACAGACGCACGTGCCGTGAATAATGTTCGCACGCGACACACGATGAATCGGCCGGTCGCTTCTACCGCTACAGCTGCGCCGGGCTCCCAACAATTATGTCACGAAACGAGGAATGCCACCAAAACATATCCTCACCAGAGCCCGCCTTCAGGCACACCGTTCGTTTAGTGCACCGAATGGCTTTCTGCAAGCGCTCGGCTGTTCGCTTACGTTCGTAGTCGTCCTCTCTGCCCGTTTATTTATCCCCATCTCGACACCCTGCCGACGCTGTAACGGCAAGGCGTAAGCGTAGCGCCACTCGGGCCAACGCGTCCAAGCGCAAAGAGGAAAATAATTGCAATGACATCCCTGCACTCCTGCAGCCCTATACGCCGATCACTTGTGTCTTGGCTATACAAAACCTGTGCGCAGCGCTTTCTATTAAGCGTATTCTTCTTGCTCTTCTAGCTAGAGAACTAATTTAATTCAGTTACGACTGCACGCAGTCCGTGGTGCACGGACTTGCACTCTTCTTTGTGCTCGTTCTATCACTGTGCACGGAAATAACTCTCAGGTGGCAGTATAATGCTTGTCCTCTAGCGACCCCCGGTTTGGAGTTTATTATTCTCCGCTTGATCGAAGCACAATTTTTACTCCGTGCGGTGTAATTTTTACTCCGTGCGAGCGGAATTTCGGCGTAGAACCATGGGAGTTTCTTTTGTCTTTTTTTTTTCATTTTTTTACTTTGCACTAGACGGAGTTTTTGCGAGGTGCAACGCGAGTATAAAAAGAGGTGTCGCGTTATTTTGCGTGAAAATTTTTACATGCTCTAATTTCGAAATATACACACAACACCGCGTCAAATTCAACGAAAGTCAATGAAAGCACATAAATCGTGACATACACCAACATTTTAGAAACGCCCAATGCAGAACTTTGAAAGACATGCAACGTACACGCGACACACAAGAAGCAACGCTGCCAGTATATATATAGCCACGATACTGTGTGCCTCGAAACCGCCTAGCGAGCACCTGTACTGTTTTCAGAATTACGACTCACATGCTCGGTCATACGAGACCTGCCTCTCTGAAAGTAACAGAAGACACAACACAAGACTGCTCATTCAGAATAGTGAGAAAAAGTTAATGGCGTAATTTTTCAAAGTGAGCATGCCATTCTGCGAGTGCTGAAGCGACTTCGCACACTGCCGGCGTTCGCGGCCAAAAAGTAGTGCGTTAGTTACAGTAAGCAAGAAAATTGTAAGTGCGTGTGCTTCATGCCAAAATGAACTTTGTGCAAAATAGTGGTAGCGTAGCAAGAATTTATGAAATATGAGCGTGACCCGCAGCAGCCGACGCAACACCGAAAAGTGCGTAGTCATACATTTATTGGACGGCAGTACTTGCGCACCGTCCAAGCAATTTCTTTCGGTTGTGAAAAGGAGCATCGCTGATCTGTCCAGCGAATCCTCACATTCTGAGCCAGCATGGCATGCTTCTAAATCAGTGTCTGGGGTAGAGCATAATCTTAATGCGATATCGGAAGGAACGACGTGCCAAAACCGAAATGCGCGATAACCATTCGATTCGCATCGCTCAGTAAGAAGCTTTATTTACAGTACCCATACTTGTGTCCTACAATTTTTCTTGGGCCAGGACATTCGCACACAGATACATTTTTTTTTTAAATTATGGGGTTTTACGTGCCAAAACCACTTTCTGATTATGAGGCACGCCGTAGTGAAGGACTCCGGAAATTTTGACCACTTGGGGTTCTTTAACGTGCACCTAAATCTAAGTACACGGGTGTTTTCGCATTTAGCCTCCATCGAAATGCAGCCGCCGTGGCCGGGATTCGATCCCGCGACCTCGTCACAGATACATAGAAACAGCTGCTTGTACTCCTGTCTTTCACAATGGCAACACAGCACCGCAACGAGCTTGGGGTACGCCATTCATGCGCGACTCGCACGGACGTCGTCGCTCGAACAGTGGTTGCTGTTGCCATTGCTACGCGATCCTTTAAGACGTTACACCAGACGTTATCAGCATGTACCCACAAGGACATAAAAGTCGCATTGCACGTACTGAAGAACACAAGCCACGGTCACGCAGCACAAAAACACAGTCAAAAACCTGTGCCGACATCACGAGTCAATGAGCATCTTCGAGGTATACCTAAGCCTTTTTCTGCACATGAAAACGTTGCTCTTGCATTCACCGTTGTCAGCAAAGTGATCACAGCTGACGAACTTGAAGCTGAGATAGAGTGAGCTTCAGGCACGCCTATAGAACACTTTCTGAAAGGAAATACGGAAAACCCAATTGACGAAAAGCTGTCACGGAACGCCACTTCACAGATGTAAACAAACCGTCAGCCATAAGCACTGCCGACTCCACCGAACGCGGCCGGTCGCTGACGCGGCGCACAGCGCCGTGGGAAGCGCCACGTGACCAACCTGTTTCGGCGGGGGGAGTTTTTTAAAACTCCCTGTCGGAGTTTTCACAGGAGAACAAGATTTGCAAGCGGAGTAAAATCGCGTCGTGTCGCCTTGATCCTCCCGCAGCTATTGGCGGCGAGGAGTTACGGAGTCGCCACCTATCGGAAGCGCCTCGCTGGCGTAGTATGAGGGATCACGTGGTGCGCTCCTCATAGGTTTTGCTGTCAGCGCTCACTGAAAACACCACGCGCGAGCTCTCCCGGACATTTCTGTAAGTAGTTTCGAAACGAGAGAAGTTTCCTACTGTCTAAATAATAATCTTGGGCAAACTGAAAGCACGCAATCGTTTACAGACGCTATCTCTTTACCGAATACGTACAGTGAACGCCACTGTGCGCGGTCGCTGCGATGGAGTCTCCCGAACCGGCTTCTTGCGTGAAAGGTAGGTAAACGCTGAGATCAAACTATGTGAAATATGTTCTTATAGTGTTTGTATAACTAAATGGAGTGTAATAGAACGAAGCCTCAATGCAGCGATCGCGTAGATTCGCAGCGACTGCATGCGCGTCTGCATGCTTGTCCGCGCACTGTTTCGCTTTCTCCGCGCGCGCGTTCTCGCACCCTGCCATGAGCTTCAGGCCCCAGAATATGAGCATTTGACAGTATACAAGCAACCATCGTTGCGTGGGCGCTATCAGAGCTGTTCAAAAATAATTTCGTTGTAGAGACTTCGATGCCTACGGGGACTGTGATGTGCCGTCGCGACGATTCAATATTTTTTTTTCTTCTAAATTCTTTGACCTTTCAATATTATTTCTCGAGTTGCGTCGCACTGTATGTTTATCGGTGTTCTCAGCGTGCAATTTCCCGCTGCTCCTTTCTTGTAATCCAGTGCATTAATTCATAACACAAACATGACCATATGCCATGGTTTTTTTAAATGTGATTCTTACCGCTGCCTTTCCATTCCACTGAACTTGCCAGTATCTATAGCATCGACAAGTTCATAGACCAAACCTTCATGACATTAGTCGGGCAGCGGACTCGGGCGAGCGTCTCAGTGCGCGTTTTCAGAACATCGCAGACCGGGCGCCGTAGCAGAAATCCTCGCGTCTGTGCTTGCTGCATACTCGAGTTGTAGCCGATGATTGTTTGCCGGTTTTATGTTTCGCGAGCCAAGCTTCACGCAGCTTCTTGTCCTGCGGCTACGTGTGAATAAGGCTGACACCGGCCTCCGTTACGTGCGTCCGGCCCTGCGGCACCGAGCAGTAGCCTACCATGTTGCGCGCCTTCAAGGGCAGCCACTACCTATTGTAGTGCTTTCAAGCGTTGTAAAGGAGACACTCGAAGCGGGAAAATTTCGCCACTAAAGGAGGACCGCAGCGTACGAGGGAATTTAAACTCGTTTTCAGCTCGCTTCGGCGCGCCCGAAGCAGCCGACGCGGCCGCTATGTCCACGTGATCCCTCCTAGCACGTCACGCCGACGGTGGCGCCAGCTTTTCCAGTGGTGGAGCTCGAGGCCAATAGCCAACGAAGGGAAACGAGGCGCTGTATTACTCCAATACATCGGAGTAAATATTCGAGGATGGGGAGGTTTTAGGGCACGTCACCTGCTAAAAACTCCCAAGTGAGTTTGTTTGGCTTACAGTGTATGCGCGCTACTCCACCGAGTATATCGACCAACCAGCGCCAGAGCAAGTTAACCACGCACCACAGGGTTGTCGCGAGGCCAAAGCGGGAGCCCCCATATCGCGCTTATTGCAGCCGTGGGCGTACCTCTTCCCAGGTGCGGCGAGTCGAAGCTGCGCTCGGTGGTCGAACCCCAGCTGCCGCCCCAGATGTCGTAGCCGTCGGTCGGCTGGGTTCTGGGCGACGGAGGCGCGCGATGCAGCGTGAACACCGTGGTCGTCGACCAGTCGCTGCTCGTCGTCGTCAACTCGTGGGCACCTGCGGTAGGAGACAGGCGGGAATTCACACTGGCCTTCATAAATCGCGGTTTGATCCACGAATCACGGAAGATCAATTTCTGTATACTCTAGACAGCTTAGAAACAACCAAGTTTCTTGGTTCCTCGAAGAGCGTAGCAAGTAGTCCTGGGACACATCCTTACCTCATCCCTACTCTCCTTACACATCCTTACTCCCCGAAGGGGCAAGGATTCTTGAGACTTGGTCGGATACACAACATCGGTTAAAACAGACACACAAATAGAAAGACGAACAAAAAAATTGCTGGCGCGGTATTTTATGAAATAATGCTGAAAACCATCACCTTTGCATAGCTACGAGCCGGAGATCTATTCTGCTCTTGCAAGACGACAGTATTGCACTTCCATCACTGGTCAGCAATGTGGCTATCAAGGGCAACGGATCACGTCTGCATTTTAGTTCGATGCCAAACTGTAGAAGATGCATCCCGTCAAGACTGATGCAATGCACCACGAGCGCAAGCCATTGATGCTCGTCACAAATAGCCCCACCTCGGTTGGCACCAGAAAGAGAGAAACGATATAAACAAAACAAGGTACACATAAACCAACACGACGAACAGTGCAGAAGACGGGATGCAAACCCGACAGATGCGCCCTGTACGCCTCACTTCTCCCGCCGTTTCAGCTATTCGCCGCGTTGGTCATAAACCAACGAGCCGAGCCTAGAACTCCAGTGGACATAAACCGAGTTAAATAGCCATCTAAGCCGCCGAAGCCATCGTAACCACGCCTTCAAACTTGTTGAAACAGCGCAGACTGACTACCGGGCTACTCGGTTCGTGGGAGATGAAAACAGCGCGACCAAACGGGACGAAACGTGTCCGCCTCCGTGCTTCGTGCCGCATGCTACAAGGCGATCGTTAAAGGAGGCGCAAAGTGAGGCGCGAGATGAATGAGAAGACGTACCAGGCATCTCGGGTCTCGCCGAAGATCCGGCCACCCCGTGCGCCTCGCTCGCCGTCTCCGGGACCGAAGGCAGCGGCGTCGAGGACGGATGTCGGCCGGCGTCCCCCGACGGCTCCCTGGTCGACGGCGGCGGCTGAGACGCTGGCGTCGGCAGCAGCGGCGGGGGCGGCCTCTGGAACTGGGTCGCCGGGATGATGATCAGCGGCCGCGACGTCGTCGTGGTCGTCGATGTCGTCGACGGCGTCGTGCTCGACGGCGTCGTCGGGGACTCTGGCGAGGCACGGAGCAACACGGCGGCGACGAAGGGTTCCGAAAGAAGGTGCGATGGGAAGAACAGGGTCAGCCCGGCGCACACGCACGCGTCTACGCTCATGCACGACACGCCTCCAATGAAGCGTACACGTGTATGATAATACAGCATTAGGAGGCAAATGCGTTGTGCCGCAAGTGTTCTCAATCTCTTTGAACTGTATATATATGTGTGTGTGTGTGTGCGTGTACAGAGTGCTTTGGTTTTAGCTGCACCAAATATTTAAAAGTTACCTGTGGTAGATGGCGAAATTCTGATCCTTGATCTTAAATTAGTCGGTGAGGCGGCCATTATTCATACGATAAATCAAAATGCGTAATTGATCTACTAGCGTAACTACGCTAATCGACTTTCAAATTAATTACTGCACGTTGTATATTTGAATATGCGAATTGTAGCAAGAGGGTATGCAAGGCATATGGACTTAGAACGAATTCTGAGGTTTGAACTCGTTTGGAGATATGCGCTGTCAAATTTGTGGTAAAAATCGACTGTTACCTTACTTTCAGTAAACGCTGCTTTATGCACTAACGAACAAAAGTGACTGGAACCCCAATGCATTTCGTCGGACATTTTAAGTATACCTCCGAACAGGCGTGGTCCTGGCAATTCGTTCTAAGTGCCTTGCAAGCTCACTGGCTACAATTCGTAAATTGAATTACGTGTCGTAAATTATTTAATTAAAAGGTTCATTCGCACAATTATGTTAATTATTTAAATAAGCATTATCATATCCCGTATAAACAATCGTCCCCTTATTGAGCAATTTAGGTCAAGGGGCAGAATATTCTTATCTGCAGCAGGACATTTTGAAATATTTGGCGGAGCTAAAAAAAAGAATGCCCTGTACAGGACGCTGTGCTCTTTATCGTGCTTGCTTACACGCGCCTGTGCTAGCTGTTTAATTAAGTTATCCTACACATCCCGAAAATTCATTGCAATACGAGCGCAAGCAATGTGAGCTGCAGTGTGTGATTGGACAACGAAACAGCCTTTATTGTTTGCTTGTTGGTGGTCTGGATTGAACACAAAACAGAGAAACACGGTTGTTTCCTTGCGTCTTTAGGATTATTTTACACTACTTAGAATAGTACGAAAAACAGCATCGATATTTGTTGATTTTACGAACACGTAAATGCGACAAATGCCCAAGCTACGCCCAGAGATGAGCTTAATGAATACAACTACCGGATAATCTGAGCAATGCAGTTCCTCTACCGCGTAACGTAACTTAGGAGCTGGACCAGGCGCTCGAGCTCACCTCCGGCCTGGTTTACGCGCACAAGTCACTCCACAACCGCGCAGTGTAAACGACAAGGCGCTCAAAGGTGATGATGAGGATGAGCACATGCAGAAAAGAAGTCGTCATGCTGAGCAGAGGTGTCCATGCACGAGGGTCGGAAACCGTAAAGTGCCACATCACGCATGCGCATTCCGTTATTCGGGGATAAAAACAGAGAGCACTGGCGTGCTTCAAATCCTGACGGGCCGAATTCGGCAGCATCGAGCAGCGCGCACTCGAGCACCGAACTACACGTCGAGCGGTGATGCCACCTGTAATCCTGGCACCCGGAGTATCGCGGCACGCTCGAGATTGTTATTTCGACTCGGGAGGCAAAATAGCATACGCAGGCGTCCAGCTCGATCCTTAGAACTCCGCAAACATTAAGCGGGCACTGACGAGCGACGCTAAAGCAGCTTAAAATTGTAAACTACTATTCCACAACCCCATTTTAACTAACGCGCTAGAAAAACGCGCTTTATTAAAGGAGAGGCTAAAGGTCCAGAGTCCGCTTTTTAACCCTCACGCCGAAAGCTCAGCTGCTGTGTCATGTCAAGTGGTCAACAACAGGTAAACAAGGAATTTCGCAAGCTGGAGTTTGGACTAGGGGCCTTGATTGCGTGGTGTCGATAATTTCAACGTATTATATCGTATTTCGACAGTTCTGACTATTAAAGAACTCGCAAGACTACCGGGATACGTCCTCTGTTGACTTACAACGTAGTATTCTGAACATTTAACTATGCCACAGAAAACGCCGTGAAAATCTTCACGAGGGTAGCTGCGAAATCGCGAGTAAGCCTGTTCGTATTGCTATTGAGGAAGTTATTAGCATATCTACTTTACCGAATATTTGCTCTTTTATGTTCCTTTCATTTGAGGCAATTGAGGTTTATTAATGCGAAATTCCCAGCACAAGCCACGTTCGCTGCAGCCACGTGTTCTCTCCTAGTGCAAATCAGGAGGCATTTATTTCCATGCTCACTACTCGAGTGGCAAAGTGTCAACTTGAGGAAGCGCACCACTCGATTGGCTCCAGCTACGCGCCTGGACCCTTACGGCGCCGAACTTTCCGGCGCGCTTGCATCTTTTGGCGTTTGAGGCATACTCGTCGTAAAAAGAACCTCGCGCCGTGCAGGCGACCACACTGGGAGCAGGCGTTAGGAAAAATTTCGCACATGAACAATATTACGGAAAATAGGACCAACGCCGAAAATGCACGCAACAGGCACGTGTCTACCTAATAAAAATGGTCTTGGCAAGACTAACAATTGTGTGATTTAGTGACCTAACCAATCTGACTTATATGAAACATACTTCTTGCACGCGTCTTAAGTGAGCACATGAGTATGCCGGTAGGATGTTTTGATTAATTCTAGGCGGTACCCGGGAACAACGGATTTATGTTGCTCATCGTTCGAGTGCGTTTAAGTGAACGCCGCATGCTGAAGAACGGCGCCCTAAGAGAGGCACGGGACGGCTTCGCAAAAGGACATCGGCGGATGTCGAAAGCTCTCCCGAGCAGCCACTCCGGAGAAAATATTTACGACAATATCCTGCAAATACGTAATATACGCACGGAAAAAAAGAAAGGACACAAAAGGCAGGCGCTTCGCAAATAAAAGATTGTTTCGTAAGGTGAATTCAGTCTCATGCATCAAGGTGCAGGGCATTGCGCATCGGACTAAAACTGACGACTGTTGACACAGCCGGTCTGCTACAGACAGGATTGAGCGGCAGGAAAGCCTGCAGTGACCACCAGATAGCTCGACCTGCTAAAGAACGGCCACGCGCGAGTATCGCACAAGATGCACTCGCCAACGTGCAAAAGACAAGCGGGGTGCATCGCATGGCAATCTTCGCATCGCATCGGAGAAAGCGGAAATAAAGAGAAAGCACAGGGAAGGCGACAGATGGACATTCGAAACGATGGCCAAACGAGAACAAGGTGAAAGCAGGAGCCAAGGTTTCGACGAGAGGACTCGTCTTCTTCAAGGCCTTTCAGGACTTCCCTTTTTCATCCTGAAAAAGACGAGTCCACTTATCGAAATGATGGCTCCTGCTTTTACCTTGTTCTCGTTTTGCTCATCAGAAAAAAGTGGTCGTACAAGGGGCACAGCTCCCTCAACCAAATTCGCATCCTTATTGAACCACGTAAAATATTTCTTGAAACATATTTCCGCGCATGCTGAGTCGCCCTGACTCACATTATTGCCGCGAGGGCAAAAACACGCGCTCGTTGCATCGGAACTTTCGCGAGCGTTGTCACAGATTCGCTAGCCATGGCAGGCAGGCGCGTCTGAGAATCAGAGTGCACGCCTAATACGTATCGTCGTCAAAGCTCGTAAGCATGCGAGCGGCCCCGAGTGATTTGCCTTTTTACGACGACAGACAAAAGCAAGGCTCGAGCAGCGTGATCAGATCCGACGGCCGACGATCACTCTCGGCAAGTCATTACGCTGATATCCCTTCTGGAGCACGCGTTGGCAAAATGAACAGTGCGACTTAATTCCCTTCTCAAGCTTGCATTCCCCATCTGAACACTGTCATTAAACAAGGATACTACAGGGGATTCTGCAAATACTAAAAGAAAGAAAGCAAAAGATAATTGCTTGTTTTCCTTGGACCCAGACAAAAGAACGAAAAATGCACCGCGGCTTCAAAATGACTCATCCACGTAAGTCGCGCATTGCGTCCAGCAGACCGCCACGAAGTGCTCAGCTGTCGGTCGGCGCACGTGGTGTCTGCACCAGTGTTCGTGCGCCCTTCGCCCGCTCTCTGCTCGGCCAGTGTGACGCCACGTACGCCACCAATTTTGTCGCGAATATTCACGCACGCTGGCTGTGCTCGCTCCGTGCAGTTCGATTTGTGTCGATAAGAGTGGCTGGTTCAGTGAAGCATGCGAAACACACTCGAAGGCAAGGCAGAGAAGGATGCAGACAGGAGGGCGCCGCGGGAGATGGGGGAGCAAGAGCGCGTGAGGTCAGAGTCGACAGCAGTGCTCGCTAGGAGCCTCCCGCAGTACCTGCAATACACTGGTAGTGCGCTTCCAGGTACTTGAAGGTACCGGGGCAGGGGTCACCAAAGACATCGGTCGAAGCCGGAAGACTGCACTTCCTCCTCATACCACAGCTTCCGGGGGGAACGACGGGCAAGCGGAAGAGAGAAAAAAAGGGCGACACGTTCGAGCAAACACACACACACACACGTTCGCGACACGCAGCGTAGTGCACGCAATCTCGCCAGGAACCTCGAGCATCACGCCACCATGCAGAGGAGGTACCTGTGCTCGAGAGTTGGCGCTGTTTGTCTGTCGTTTTCCTTCTCCGCCCACGCCCAGTGCCACTGCACCTGTGATCGTGAGCCCTAGTCGGCTAGCCCGCCGACGCGCTTTAGCTAATGGAGGTAGTTCGGAGCAAAGTATGCTGACCTTATTCAGTAACGTGTGAAACACAAAACTGCCGTCAGCAGAAAACCGCCGAGTCCATTTGAATGACTTGAATTATATTTGAAGGCCGAATTCAGCCGATGGTGTTGAGCAGAATTTCGATTCAGCTAGGGCCAGATAGCATTTGCACAAATAGCCACGTATCAGTAAATAAAAAAAAAAATAGACTAAAGCAGGAACTTTGCGATTCAGCAAATCTGCACCTAAAATAGGTATGGCCGTATTGTAAACCACATCGTATAGAGCATAGGAAGCGGACAAATAAATAAAATGATACGATTAAGACAGAACGTTTGTCAAGCCATGCCCTCCCCAATGCCTTCCCGTTATGCGGCGACCGTGACCGTACACCGGGGAGCGGTTGAGGCACACCTCGGCAGCAATATGCATCGAATTGTATCCGTCAAATGAAACGCAGAAAGTTGATCACCTGGTCGTGCTTCAACCAACTTTCCCGATGCACCCGGCCATTCTTGACTTGACGCCACAGGTGTTTCACCGTTCTGTGTAGAACATAATTTTTCTATTTTGCTAAAGCTAGACACACGTCCTCTCATTTGGATGCCTTTCGTGTACGTCTGTTGCTAATTTATGGCACGGACAGTGCAAACTTCGTGAACGCCCCTCATATATGTGACACCGAAGCCGGCGAGAGACGGTGATAACAGGTCGGTCTCGCGAACCATACTTTCTCGCCGGACAAGGTCTCCCAGTGCACTCCGGCGATCAGCTGCAATCCGAGAGAAAGGCGAACGAATAAATAAAAAACTGCACTAAAGTGCCAATTTGGGCCGGTTAGTACATGTTGCATCAAAAATAAAGCTAGTGATAGCGCAACACACACGACATAAGAAGAACACGAAGGAAGCGCTGTAAAATAGAAAGCCCGCGTTCGCGGCTACATACCTGTGCCATATGTGATAAATACCGACAGCCTGCGAATCTATTCCGTCTGTCGTACCGCTCGGAAAGGAGATCGCAGTTCCAAACGAGCATGACCTACGTTTAAAAGGTATACCACGGCTCAAATTCGTTTCATCCATCTAATAAGGCCATGGAGCGAACCCTAAATCAGAAACCACTTCATCGTCCTCGTGCGCCATTCGAAGTCACATTCAGACTGGCCAGTGCAAATTGCTGACCCTTTGAACGAGCTGGCTATTATAGATGACGCCTATTGTTCCCGATCCTGTGAAGCCATGACTTGAACTGTCAGAGTGCGGCAGTTGCTTAGCGCGCTCGTTTCCGCGAGGGCCACGTCTGCGTTTGACAATCACTCATTCCCGGTCGAGCTAGCGAACCGCAATCGCGAGCTCAAGCACGAGATTATAAGCCAAGACAAACCACATTTGAATCTCGCGGCCAATCTACAGGCATTGATTCGTTCTTGCACGATCCCTCTGCTGCGCCACCTTTTCTAATCCCGTCCCTTTCACGTCCAGCTGCGTACCGGGGATGTCCAACCCCTGACGCGAGTAAAGAAAATGCCGCTTGTTTTCGCGGCATAGGCACTGCAGCGCCCGGCAAGACGCGGGGATCCACAGATTAGCTGTAGGCAGCTCACCTTCCTCAGGGCGCGGTTCCGAAAGACGAGTCTTACAGGTACGAGGGGAGAATACAGAGGGTATACAGACACGTCAGGAAAGAAGAGATCAGCCCCGTCAGCCCGCAAGTACTGAGCCGGATCCCACCACAAGTGGTCTTGTATAGACAAAGCGCGGAAGCGCCTCGCCCAAATCTAACCCGGATTTGGGAGCAAGATCCCCGCAAACCCCGCTCCCCCTTTCGCTTCAAAGCGCTGTTCTCGCAGCTCTGTTTACCCCTTCCCGAGCCCTTCGGTCGGGCTGCACTTGCGGAGTCCGCACTCTGAGCCCGGCAGAGCCTTCCGGGTTCCCGAAATCCCTTCGCTTTCATCGCCGCGACACTGCGCCGCCTCTCGCGCTGCGCTTGCCGACAACGTGTGACTGGGGAGGGATTCCGACACTTCAGCTCGCCTCGTGTAAACGCCGGCCATTCCTTCACCTCGCCGAGCACTTGGAAGCACACGACGCGCTCTCCAACGGTTTCCAGTAAATTAAGCCGGTCGGGCAGCCAAATTGGCTGACCGCACGCATTTACCGAAGCACGCTCGGCTTCCTCGGAGATGCGCCACCGGCTTTTAAACACCATCCCGGCTTCTCTCCCCCTTCCCTTGCTCTCCCAATCCTTTCTCCTGCCACGAAAGCGTCCTGCGGAGTCGATAGTTATACTCTATTTCAGTTGTTCCTTGCAGCGCTCCGGAAACTACACGAATTCTTAACCAATAGAAAGGCCGTATGCACCTCGATATGTGCTCATCCGCGCCGCGTCGTCTGCTCAGGGTCTGCTTGCCATCTTCTCGGTACATGATACATGGTTTGTGCGTTGACGAAAATATGTTTTGACGCCATGACCATAAGCTTCGTTTACTGACGCTTCTTTCTTTTTCCCTTTTTTTTACCGTTTTCCTCTCTGTCATCTTTCTAACCCCTATCCCCCATCCCCAATGTAGGGTAGCAAACCGGAGACTCATATCTGGTTAACCTCCCTGCCTTACCCCTTCATTCTCTCTCTCTCTACTGACGCTTCAACCACGGTGAATGGGTCTGCAAGATCGGTGATCTTTCCTGCAAGAACCTCCACCGTAAAGATTCGACTATCTCCCCAAACTACATCGACTGCCGCGGAGCTTGCTGCTATTCGTTGTGCACTTCGTGTAATTTCTGATGAACTGCCCAAGAAATGGAGCGTGTTCAGTTACTCCAAGGCTGCTATTCATTGGTTGGTTTCTGCCTTACGCCGCGGACCCAACGAACAACTAGTTCTAGAAATCAGACTGCTGCTTCACCACCTCATCGAGCAAGGACACGACATCACGTTACAGTGGATTCCAAGCCACTGTGGCATAATGTGCAATGAACATGCCAACGCAGCAGCAGGATCTGCACATGAGAAAGGCTTGCAAGACTCCATACCATTCTAAAGAAGAGACGCTGCAATGAAAATTCGTGTGCTTGCAAATGAAGCCATCAGAACTTTATAGAACACACCAAGCTTGAAGCACAGACGTCTACACCGACTGGACCCGTTCCTTGGACTTTGACCTCCATCTCGACTCTCTCGACTCGAGACAGTAGTACTTTGCCGACTCTGGCATGGTGTCGCTTACGCAAGATCTTTCGTCTTCCGAGTCGGTATGGACAAGCGCACGCCTTGCAGTCACTGCGGCGGCGAGGAGACTATAGAACATGTACTTTGCTACTGTCCTCTATACAGCGCGCACCGGCTGTCAATAGCGACCGCGTTCGCACTCCTTGACGACAGGCCACTTTCAAAGCAGTCAGTCCTGGAATGCGACTTGAACTGCCGTCACATCGAAAGTCGGTCAAGGCCTTCTTGACCTTTTTACGTGGCAGTGGCCTATTAGAAAGACTAGCATGATCCCATTCCATCCCTTTTCATTTTTTTTCACGCGTTTATTTTTGTCACGCTCTTCTTTCCATCTATAGTTGCCCTTTCTCTTCCCCTTATGCAGGGTAGCAAACCGGAGGTTTTTACTCTGGATAACCTCCATGCCTTTCTTTCATTTGCATCTCTCTCTCTCTCTCTACATGGATGCGACAGCAGCGCTTCGCTTCAACTGTACGCTTTCCCCGCAGTTACCTTGCAGCATCCTTAGCAAGTAGTAAGGGCGAACGCCCTCATAAATGTTAATCTGCGGCACAGCGTCTGCTCGGCATCTACTTGCCATTTGCTCGGTATACCGCCATCAGGTACCATGCTAGAGCGGGGTAGCAAATTAATGATGCCGTGAACAATTAGGCCTTTACAGCGTTCTGCATCGTCAAAGTCTCACCAGTGTTAATGGTGTGGCGCCATTCGCCAACTAGAAGTTTTACGGCTCGGCGCCGTGTCTGTAGTCCTAGCAGCGTGAAAAGAAACAGCTGATCTCAATAATTACGACAAAAATTTGGAGGACGCTTAAGCTTCGCCTTCAAGAGTGGAACGCGATAGCGTTATCGCACCCCGTTCGCACCGCCTACTCCAACGCGCTACGCCAGCCAAACGTCGCGATCGGCACAGATAGCCGGGCCCCGACGCGCCATGAAGGCGGACGCGATCATGGGGCGATTGGCGCGCCACGTGTCGGGGCAGCGCCGTACATTGCGAGGAGGGGGTCTTCTGTGTTTGCCGCAAGATGGCTCTGCGTGTGCGCAGAAAAAATGTAGCGGAAACGTACTTCGCTACTCGAGAAACTGCGACTTCTGTAAGTTACATGGCCATAATTACCGATATATACCGCAGTATAACTTTCTACGGCGCGTTTCTAGCGCAACACCGCACTCACTAGAGGCGATTTCGTCCCGTTCTGAAGGAGCGAACTCGTGGCTGAGTGGTAGCGTCTCCGTTTCAAACTTCGGAGACCCTGGTTCGATTCCGACCAGCCCATCTTGCAAGATGTTTTTTATTTATGAAGTGCCTTCTGGTAATTATCGCTCACGGCCAACGCCGCTGACGCCGACACCAACGCCGACGACACCGGCTTTCCTGCGACACGAGTTCCTTAACGCTGTCGCGTTAAAATATGGCTGCCGCCAATCGCTGAGACGCTGACTACTCGCACCTGCCGGAGAGCAGGGATGTATTTGCGAATAATAAAACTTCTTGCGTGGCCGTCTAACGTTTTCGAGCACTTTCGGCGCGTTTACCGCCTCATTCTGACAACTCTTCTTTGCTGAGGGTCAGTTTTAGCGTCATTCTTAAGCTTCCATTGCATGCCGCCGCAATTTTCGACCAGCACCACATGCTAAGTAAGGGAAAGCCGACCAATCGCAGACGCGGGCACCACCCTCTTCATCCGGTTATCGATTTTCAGTGCACTGGCTCTGCCCCAGCGAATCGCTCTCCACTTGAGCGTTCTCCTCGCCTCTTGTCAGCCAATTAGATACGAGAAGCCGCTCAGTGTAGGCAATGTTATTCGCGTTTCAAGCAAACAAAAGTGACCTCCTATGGACGAGGAGCGTTTTTGATTGGTCTGTACAGACAACCCTGTGGGTGACCGCCCGGTGCTTGCGTCGGTGGTTACGGAAATTTGACGTCAGGAGATTGGAATAGAGAGAGAGAGAGAGAGACAACTTCATGTAGTCGCCTGCAGAACGACACCATGACTAAATGGCGCCGTGACGCGGGCCCTGACGTCTTCTCAGCGGGAGGTCTCTACTCAACTCCAGCGCGTGTTACTCCCGCGGTCGGTCGCCCTGAGGGGCAACGTTCCGTCGGTTTCGCTCGGCCTTTGTATTGGAATAGAAACATATTGGAATAGTTTTACGCTATAGGGCCCCTACGGGCGTCCAAAACAGGACGCTCCATGCATCGTCTTTACATCCGTCGATCGCCGAGGACAGTCTGTGCAGGCTCTTACGCGAGACCACGGGCGAACGGTGTTTCAATCCTAAATCCAGGAAAAAGACATTACATTGCCGTAGGTTTCTTCTCCCGATCTGCATGGCAAGGATAACGATGGTTGGAATGCATTAAGGATAATGGAACCACGCGCTATAACACAGGCGACAGAGAGCGGTCATCCGTCGCATTAATATTCGTAATGTTAATCCACCAGATCCCGTATTTAGAAGGTTGTCTTTTGAATAAAGGACGTGTATTGTGCTTGCTAGCATGGCGGGCAAAAAAAGTGAAGACGGTGGTCGCGCGCACTCAGGCCGCACCATCGGGGAAACAAACTGCCACAAGGGTCACTACTGCATCCTGTCGCAAATAAAATCCCCGGGAAACCACGCGAACTACTACGTGAAGTGTTTATGGAATAGAACGAACAAAAAAGAAATGCAGCCTCATCACGAAATTTGAGACAACAAAACAACCTTAAGCGAAAAATTTTCTCGTGAGATTAAAATAGCATGTTGTCACTAGATTTTGCACACGTCGCCTTTACGTGTACAATCCCTGTGAACTTTTGACTCTGTGTGTGCGCGTGTGTATTTCTCGTTACCGCGTGTACGGCGCTCGCGAATGACCGGCACTCCCTCCCCCAATGGCAGCTAATTTCCGCGTGCGAGCACGTAGTGGGCATCTGCTTCAACTGGCCGGTCACTACTATCGAGCGTGCACAGCCGCCGAGCGATTCCCGGTCGGATGAGACCGCGCGGGAGATGAGCCGGCCAATCGCGGAACCTGCGTGTGCGGCTCGAGAACGAGGGCGTGCGGGGCGGCGCCCGAGCCGCTCTCGCTGAAAATCGCAGCCAGCGCTGCTGATCCCGCAGAGCGCGCGCGGCGAAAGGCCTCCGAGCATGCGCTATACAGTGCACACACAGTCACGCACACCGCGTTGTTCGCGCAGCGCCGCGTTCGCTGCTCATTTGTTTCCGGTTGCGGCGCAAGCATTCGAACTCGGGCCGCGTTTCGCAACTCGCCGACGCCCGCACCAAGAGCTGCGGCTGAGTACAACGCCTGCACACCCAGGCACAGCGTCGAGAACAAAGCGCCGTCGGTGCACATATAATATAAGCACTGCTCTGGGAAAAACGCTAATCGAACGAGTCGCGTCGCCGCCAGCCTCTTTAGCAAAATACCGCCAGCGGGCGCCGAGCTGCTTTCATCGCGCGCGGATAGAGCCACCGAGGAAGCGGACTGAGCTGCAGCGCTGGCGTCCAACGGTGCGTGGTAGTTTGTAACGGTTTCGAACCGGCGTTGAAACGAGGCGTAACCCGCCGCGCAAAGGGCTTAAGCGCCGCGTGCGGGCGAAAGGAATTAGAAGACGGGCGCCGGGTTTAATGAACGCGCACTCGCCGAAGCGCTTATCGAGGTAACAGGGGGTCCGAATGGGTGGAAGTTCGCCGGCGTTTCCAGATGGCTCGACGTGGAGGGCCGCTTATAGCCGGCATTGCGCGCCGCTATGTGGGGCCTCGACCGCTCCCTCGAGGACGCGGCGTATGTGTCGACGAGGGGGGCACGAACTGCTGCGATACGGTGACTGCCGTTGCGCGCACGACGCCACAGTTCTCCATCGGCGACATGCCCTTTGCGATAAGCAACGCCGGTGCCGAGGTGTCGTTTTCCTGCCCTTTGTCTCGTGTTCGCTGTTTTAAGCTTTCTCATCGAATGCTGCCGGGTTTTGCCGACGCCGGGTGCTGCTAGTGTGCCCCATAGCTCGAACACAGAAAATAGACGAAAAGCTGTCCGAGGGTAAAATTCAGCCTCGCTCTCTCATCAACTCTTTTCTACTGCCAACGCCACATTGGCGCGTGTGTAGCGACGCGTGGTCACGTGCATGCAGCGGCAATGCGCAACCTCAGTCGGTATTATTGACAAGGCGCGTAATGCAGGGCAAGCTTCGCCACAAATATTCACGGGACGGGACGCATAATGTCGAACTCAAAGTTTCGATTTGTAATAGTATTTGCGAGCCTTAGAAGCTCCATGCCTTAACAGAGCAGAAATTAACGCGAGCTGCAGAAGCCACGATCGTCAACCAGTTTTGCGCCGCTGTAAATGTGGCCCTTTTCCCGGCTATCCTTCTCGCCTCCGGCCTACGACGGCGGCATCCTGGCCAGTCCGAGTGCGTGAAAGTGCGCTATACTCGGATGCAGACAGTACACCAGCAGACGCGGCGAAGAACGGTTCGCGCCCAGTCCTCGGTTAGTGTCCTTACAGCGTTGCACGAAAACAGCGGTTAGTATTCGAAGGAGCCGCTCCTCTGCCCGGAGACCAAAGGAGGCGAAAAGACGGACAAGCGTCCGTGAAGAGGTGATGGCGATGATCCGACGGCGAGCAACTGTGTCAAGGGAACCAACCTATTAGGCACCGGTACTGCACCTCTAAGTACTTATAGGTGCCGGGACAGGGGTCACCGAAGGTCAGGCTTTCCACTAGAACGTGACAGCTGTTGTTCAGGTGACATCTGCAGGTCAAAGGGCACAGCTTTAGTTGGCTCCCTGATGGCATACAGCGCTCGCGACACACGACGTTCCTCCTTCAATGCACGTGGCGTCCACCTATCGCTGAAAGAGGATTCTTTTGATGCACAGTTTATCTGGCAGTACTCCTTTGCATGGGGGACAAGCTTCACATTCCAAGGGTAATTACAAAAGAAACTCCAAGTGATGCCTGAAAAAGTCTGCGTAGATATCTTTTTTTTAAAGCACGTTTGCACTGCAATTTGAATTCATAATGTTTCGGCAACTGAAAAAGTGAAAATTGCGTCGAGTGACAATTACAAATTCATTTAACATTTTATTAATTGGTACGGAAAAATAATATTAGACGAACTGTACCACGGGCTTGCACTTCAGTCAAGAAGAAGAAAGAATCAGTCAGGAGCTCTGTCTACAATGTGTACCACATGAGAGATGAAGTATGCGCTGCAAACTCAGCAAAACGATTAGTAGATAATCGTTTCTCTGACAGTACCCACTATTACTTGGCCTCATCAGACATGAAAAGGCATCAACAGTAGTCCACATTGCTGAAAAAAAGAGGGGTGAATGCGCAGCTGATAACATGGGATGACAGCAACTGTACTCGCAAAGACGGCATTGCACAACACTTTCAACTCTCCCCGATGTCGGTTGCGGGCAAACGCTCGTTCCAAAACGGGCGACTCCAACACGAAAAAACGCTAAACTGTCCACAGGGCGCTTGCAAGAACCATCTACAATGAAGCTGCGCGTCGTTTAGGATAATTTCGTAACACACCGTAGTTTCACTTTCCGAATATGTGGCAGTTGTGAGTGACTGCGGAACTCCCGCGTTCACCAGCGCACGGTCTGCCGCTGAGTTGTGCTTTCTTCTTTTGTTTCTGTTCTCAGCACAGACAGGACCTTGCCTGTGACCGTAATGTGATTAACTCGGGGAAGTCATTATACTTCGTAACCTTGGTCCCTCATTAACGCGCCTGCTCATTAGGAGTCGCCTGCTAAAGTCTAATGAACAAACGGTTCATCCTTCATTGCATAAGGGTGTGCACACCTGTCTTGTCGGTGACGTAAGCCGACAGATCTGTTCCGGAGTTCTCTGAATGGATTACGCACGGCAGGCTCAGGGAGTCATTATTCGGCGTTGCAAAAGACCTTGCCGTCAGCAGGCCGTAAGCGGGACAGCTGACCAATGGGAAGATCGCAGCTTGGTGCAAATTATTCGGCTTCTACGCGAGTTCCTTCCAACTAGTGTTCGCATGGCCACTATCGTTTCAACAAGTCAACATCGTTGTAGTGTGGGCGAATCTAGGACGACATATTTCTGTAACGACAGAATGTTCCTAAGCTACAACATCGTAATGGCTTAACCGACAGAGCCCATATTACACGCGGAAATTATGCACTATCCACTTTGGAAAGCTCCCAAACAATACGCGGCGGAAAACAGTGGACAACTGACGGACGGAAACCGCGCAGCGTCACTACAGTCCGGAGGAATGACACCATTCCTTCCGGAAGGTCTACGTCGTTTGACGCATGATAAACTTGCGCACGATGTATTTCCTGCTGCAACTCTGCAGAGGCGTAATTTTCAAAGGTGAAATTTCCCCAAGATGCTTAGCGATAAGCGGGCAAACACGTCATACGCGTCTTACGCTCGCGGCCAGCCATTCAATTTTCTTCCTTGCGCAAATTCTTTTCTTCGTTTACCCGACCATGGCACTGGAAACTGCGCAGGCAAGGCTGCCCGCGCCTCACGTGAATAGTACCGTCGCGTGCCCCCATCTGCGTCGCCGTCCGCCACGCGCGTGGGCCCAGTCGAACACCGCGAACAGAAGGGCGGCATCCTTTCTCGCTGCCATTCCCCCAGTCGACCAGGCGCTTTTCTGGTTAGCATCCACGCCCCCTCTCTCTCCGTGCCCAAAACGAAAAGGCGAAGCACGTGCAGAGCTCATATCCTACCTCCAACTCGAACACTTCTCGACTGTTTCAGCTCATACACCGTAATATCTCTCAAATGAATGAGGACATAGGGCGACGCCGGTGCGACCGAACCACTTCGTCTCGTACTTGATGCGTTTCCATAAATTTTACTATCTTCAAGATCAGCCATTTGCTTAACACTCCACTCACGGGTGTGCCGCACTAACGTCAGTCAAGAGGGCTTCTTCCGCGCGCTTTCTCTTCTTGTGGAAGGCTTCACCCTTTTTCCCTTAACACGTTTGCCACCTGCCCTGCTGCTGCCATTGTAAACGGAACCTGGGGCCAGTCAAGCTGCTTTCTCTGCAACTTCCTTCCCCTTGTTTTTCCGCCACAACCATGTACCTCCTTGCTTGTGGAAACAAACAAATAAAAAAAAACACCGCGCAAGAAACCCACACTCGAACTGCGCTCAGACCACGTAAGCGCACACAACGCTGTTTCTCTTAGACTGTGATTAGCAGATAAAGCGGACGGCAAAAATTACGAGTAAAAACAGAGGCAGTCAATTGTGAAAAAGAATGACGCGGATCATTCTGAAGTTGGCATTTAGACGACTGCGAAGACAATACAAATATGGGTGCATAGTACAGCGAAATGAAATCCCGAGGTCGCGATGCGAGTTGTGCGTGAGAAAGCCAATCTCGCAAGCAGTGGGCTGCGCCGCGCTGCAGTGGAGCGCGCGGGGAAAGCAAAACCTAGGGGCAACAATGTGGCATAGCTGACAGACGTGCACGCGAGGCGATAAAGAAAAGCAGCGGGCTGTGCCGAAAGAAAGCGGCCGCGAAAGGCGCGAGTGGAAACACAGGAAACGGGGAAAGACACGGTGGAATGAACGGCTCGCCCCTTCGGCCGACGTGTCAGCTGTCCAATCGGGTCGGCTTTGCGACAACGCGCTGTGAAGGGCGAATTCGAAGCGGAACTCCTAAGACGAGGCGCCGTCGACGTGGGAGCTTCGGCGAAGGGCGCGAAATGTTCCTTACGAGCGAGCGCGGTTTGGCGAAAATTGAAGGCAATGTCTTCCGGAAATGGCACCCGTGACCGAGACAAAACAGGCGGAACACAACGGCTTCTTTCTGACAGCCTTGCTTTCGCTTCGCTCGACGCAACAGTCCGGCGCAAGTCCGCACTGCAAAGCAAAATGGCCCGGGGGGATACGAGCTCACTGTCTTACTGCGTTCACGCCTTGCGGGTGTCAATTGAGAAAATCATGTCTACGGATTTCAGGATGCCGTTTAGGTGAAATAACATCGAACACGCAGCTGATTTGGCCATAGCAATTTAGGTCGCTGTAACGGCGCACACGCTGCATTCGGTGCGAACCAAAGCGATACGCGAGTTATGCGTGAGTGGCCGCGCTGTTGCATGCGACACGTCTCGGTGCAGAGGAACGAGCCCGGCCGCAGGAGCTGCTTATCGCGCGCGCCGCGTTGTCGACCCAGACGGCCGGTGGGGCGCGCTTCTTTGAAAAATGGATCTCGTACAAGCGGGTGTACGTGGGCCGGACCACGCCGTCTGCGTTGCCGCACGGGAGCATGTCGGAGACGGGTATCTTTGTATCGCGGTCTCCGCCTGCGGAAGCCGAGACCGGCAGCAGTTTGGGTCTACCAGCCTCCTCCTCCTGCAGGCCGGAAAGACGACCGTCGCCGCCCCGGTGGAGAAGCCTGTCCGCGCTATCGCAAACTTGTCAGCGGCCCTCCGCAGAGGTGCTGATCGTCGAAATAAATTTTTGCTCTAATCAGCAGACCCGAAAGCAGTTTCTACACAACTGTGCAAAGAACGCCTATGCTCAGAGGCTTCTTCACCCACGAATAGGATCCCGTCTTTTCGACGTGCTTGAAACGAGGAGGCGCGCGATATATCATCCAACTGCATCCGCTAATCCTAGAGACAGCGGAAGAAAACAATAAAATAACGGCCAAAAGGGCCTTCTGTCCTAAAAACGACTAGCGTCAACGACATCCAGGCTCAAGTCAAGGCGACGGCTGGTTTATCATTGATAGATCCGTTCACTCGGCGCTCAGTGAGAACAGGTCTGAGTGAACTTCGCTTTGCCGAAGTTGCCATTAAGAGAAACAACGGAGGAACCGCGGAATCGCTTTCGGCATCGGCAAAAAATGTCGTCTGCTCCGGAAGCGTCCGATGAAGACGCGAGCCAGAGGGCGGCGGCCGCTCCGACACCCGGACATTCGAGGGTGAAAAATCGTCTCCTACTTGACCACGGACGATTTTTCAAAAAATGGCACGAGTTCTGGGTGAAAAATCGAAAAGGACGAAAAATGAAGGGAAGCCGTTCCGACTTCCATCACTTCCTTTACGGGACGTGAAGGGTGTCGGGAAAGTAGAACCAATGCTCACCGAAGCAGACTTTCCTGCGTGCCCCTTCGGTTCTTTCTTTTTTTGTACAGGTTCTCGAGAATAACTATCGATTATACGTCTGTCCGACTGCTTGCACGGTTATTTACATCGAGTTGAAAGAAACACCGCGATATACTTAGCGAGCCAGAGTTCTTCAATCACACCAGTCGTGAAACTCCATTGGGAAACCCACGCATGCCCATAGGCTATATAGGCTTGGCCATAGGCTTCCGAGGTTAGCAAGCCGACGCGCCACCTCTGAGCAACGAGAGAGAAGCACACGGCTGCTGCAGCTTCCGCTGTCGCAGCGCCTTTGCACGCTCGTTGCTCCCATAAAGCTGGCTCCTCCACAGTGCATAGACTACGAACGGTGCATGGCGCTGGCGTCGTCGCCGCGACTTGCTTCCGCTTTGTAGAGTTACTTTGCGCGGCATCGCAGGCAAGGCAGTACGGGAACGATGGCACCCGATCGCTGTGACGGCACAGGGAACCTGTCGCGCTCGTCGGTCTCTATATAGCTGTGGTCACGAGACCATACTACGGCAGCGAGGTAGCGTGCGCGCTCTGACGTTCACCGCATTACGAGGCGCCGACGGTGAGAACGAAGCGCCGAGCAGTGCCAGTTATCCTGCTGTCCCTTGCGAGTGATGCCGCAGGCGGTGATTCTTCGTTTCTCGTGCTCTGGTCGTGGAATCCCCCCCCCCCCACACACACACAGGAACTAGCGCTTGCAGGCGACGCGCTAGCAGCACGAGGCCCAGGTTCTCCGTTGAAAGCATCCTGCTGCGTTGGCAGACTGCGTTATGCATGCTTCATGTCCATTCTGTGAAAACAGTTCAACTTCCAGTGCGCACAGCCTCCGCTGGCCACCATAACGAGCGTTTAATGAACAAATGACCACACTAATGAACGTTTAAAAAGCGAATGAAGTGGAATTCGCATTATGCACCGTTTCTCGTCTGCATTGCGAGTGTTTTCGATGCGTTAGGCTGCGCGCGTTGTGACGTCATGTGCCTCCTCGGAGCACCGCCACGGCGAAATCGCAAGTTGGCGGCAAGTAAAGCTATCGCTTTAAAAAAGAAAGCAGCGCTGGCACAACGCCAGTGCATATCTTTAAGGTGTGTAGAAGGCATCAGAACTGCGATAAAAACGGCGACAAGAGCTTCTAAATGTTTGCCGCAACACTGTATAAGCGAAGCCTAGAACACTAAACGTGCACATATACCGCACGCCTCAATAGTTTTGCCAACCACCGGACCGCATTACATCAACAATTAGACGCTGTGATGATGAACGTGGTGTTTTTGGCGCAAGGGCCAAATATGGCAAAAGAGCGCTAGGCCGGTGCTAATGAGTTTGCAGTGTATGATTTCCGAGAGGTAGATGTTCTGTGTATGTAAGGCAGCCTAAAAGACAGTCGCGAATTATACGCGCGCAGTTGGGTATGATCAGGAGTGATTAGTGTGCCGCCACGGCTGCTAGGCCGCAAAAAACATTCATCGCAGCGCATGTTTACTTTGCGAAATGCGGCGACGCTTGCTGCCCTGTGCAACGCAACACAAACAATATTACCAGTTAGCAGCTTATCGCTTCACCAACAGGTGCCGCCACACTCGGGAGACCTCCGAAATGTTGGCCAATCAGCGTGTTGCATTCCCAAACATATACCGGCAATGGGGAGTTTCGCAGCAAGCACGATTGGAGAACTCTGTGGTGAATCACTAAAGTATAGGGGGAGGCCTTACGGAAGCACCTGTCTAGCTACACGAGGGTGCACGGAATAATGCTTCTCCGGACGACGAGCAAAAGAGGCGGCCAGAACTGAAACACTGCGCTGCGCTCGCAGAAAGCCGGGGGACCACCGGAGTTGCAACGGTAACGACTCGAACGCGCTGAGCGCCTTGCGTGGTCCTTTCAACGCCACCCTATAGATAAGCGAGAAAGGTCTCGGCGACGCACTCACTCGCACTTCGGGATGCATTCTCGGTTATTTCGAGGCGGACGTAAAAAGGGAGAAAGAAACAATAAAGAAAAGCCTGAGCGTTCACTCAGTCTATACGCCACGATCTCTCGTGACTGGTGTCGTGGTTTACGGCGCCATCGCTGCCGAGTGACGTCACGAGATTCGGTTCCTGCGCACCGTGACACGCTTTCGCGAACGCGTTATCGGTCGCCGCCGAGCTTCGACCAGCGATTGGGGAGGGCCCGCCGTCGAATGCGCGGCGCGGGTTCATGTGGCGAGACGGCCAGGAGGGCGCGCGCAATGCGTCCGATCCCGCAGCGCGAAACACCAGAAGAGACGCGACGTCTGACTTTCAGCCAAAAGAGCAGCGACGGCGGCTGCGTCCACTCGCGAGCAAGCAGGATGCCGGGCGAGAACCCGAGGCCGACGTTTGCGTCCTCGCACGGGAAGCACCGACCGTTCAGGTTGCACATATCACGCGAATGCGCTGCCAGCTATAGCCCAAACTGGAAACTATTTTTTGCCGCATGCGGTAGGACTCGTGCGCTTGTGAGGCGCATGTTCACTTCGAACTCGACGGGGACGACAACACGCTGGATGCCATAGCACGTCAATTGCAGCCGCCCTATATGGGAGAAGGGCAGACTGAAAGATACGCCCGACCAAACTTTGATCCTGTTTATTCGACGCTGACGGGTCCAAACGGCACGAATATGCAGGCACAAACTATACGCGATACGTGTGGAGCAGAGCAGCCGGAGGCCTATCGTTTCCAACATCCCCAGCCGGACTTCATTTAACTTTACCTGCTTGCAAAGTATACGGTAGAAGAACACTGTCACTAGGTGATCGTTTATCAACAAAATTTATCATCTTTTACTCACTCAACAACTAAGTGTTTGTGGAGAAACTAGGGACTCACCATTATTTCCCATTTGACACAAAAGCAATCGATAGATAAATCATTTACGGAGACAAAACAGGAAATGATTATCGTGTACCTGCGTCTATCAGCGAGCATTTTTGTGGTCGCGCAACCTCAATGCGTCGCTCAAGTAAACGCAAGTGGCATATGAGCAGGTTTTCTGTTCATGTTTTTTTTTTTTCCCCATTTAGCAATGACACGGCATCATGTTCTGTCTAAGCCCCAGAACAGTGCTGTCACGTAGCTTCTCTTTCTACTCAAACTTCTTTGTTTTTAAACATACGCCTTTTCCGGTTATTTCCTTCTCGTTCCTATAAATGGACGCATCCCATCTTATTCGCCAAATTGATCTTCAGGGAGCCGCCTTACGCCACGCACCAACAGAGGCCGGCTCGCCACAAGCCTGCACTTCCCAAAGTGAACGGCGCAACAAAAGAACCCCCACAGCGTAGTAGGGCCAAGCGCGCGACGATAAAATGAAAGACCAACTGGCGCGACCGCAAAGAAATAAAGAAAGAGACAAACGGCGGCATGCACTACATACGCGCCAATATCGACCCGACGTCATGCGGACACGCATCGGAGCAATTTGAGACGCGATATTGCTGGCTTCCGCCAGTCCCGCTCCGACTACCCACTCTTCGCAGACTTGCCTCCCGCCCCCGCCTCCCACTGTTTGGTCTATAACGATATACGTCAGATGGAACTTTCGATTGGGTCTCGGGACAACTTCCTTTCCCTTCGCTGCTTTGACAAGGAATGGGCAAATATGAACCGGAAAGAGAGAGAGAACGCACATTTCCCGGGCGCCTTTATTTTATTTTAGTTTTCAGCTCTCGAGAAAGTAAACTTTGTTATAACGGAAGCGACAGGGAAATGCTCTGGTGACGTCGAAACTATCGCTTCGAAGAGACCAGCCGCTGACCGCTGCGTCTCGCTGCGAGGGATCCTCGATCGGCAGCTCTACATATTGATGGCGCTCCCTCGGGGAAATCGCTCGTGGCGTGCCTCAGCCAGTGTACTAGGCTGGCATTAAGGTCTTCTCTCGAGGCGCACGTAAATGCAATATCCCCGCACCTAAAAGCTCGCCTTTTCTGTACATTGAACGCTCTGAGCTGGTCTTCCATGTCTGTGTACCCACTCGAGAGAATAATTCAAGTGCGCCGGCGAGGAAAGGCTGCACGTGACAACCGCGTCCATATACAGCGGCGCGAAGTCGCCGCTCTCAATTTTGTGTGAAATATGTGGACTGCCGGCGCGGAATTTCAAAATGAAAGCGGGGCTCCGAGCCGACCTCGGAGGGATACTTTGGTGCAGCGGCGCCAGAAGGGAATGCTTCGTTTCGTACGGCTGTACGCATACGCATGCATGTCGCCGGTCCGCATACGAAGGCAGCGCGACTGTGTCTGGCCACTTTGTGTTCCTCGAATGAAGCGTGCATACGCGCGCACCCAACGGTATCGCCCCGTGCACGTCACACAAGATCGATGCGTGTGGTTTGACCGACCGCTGTAGTGGCACCTTTGCCAGGGAGGTCGGAGGAGATCTTTCGAACAAAACTGGGTAAGAGCGCGATAAGCGTTCGTGACCACGTTCGCGATCCCACACATTGTACAAAACGCTCCCACAAGTGCATCTTTATAAAATGCCGCGTCAGAGTTCATTATGCCGTCGCGTAAATGGCGTATTCCGCTGCACGTTCGTGTTCGTTCATGAGGCAGAACAATAGCGACAGCAGTGATGACAACAAACGAGCGGCCACCGGGGCTGCACGTTTCGCGCACGCTTCACTCGTTCCCGTTTCCCTCGTGCGCCATCGTTGCCAGAAGCTGATTCGTGTGAAGCATAGGAGGGTAAACACGGCGACGTTTATTAGAGGCAGTCAGTGGAAGCGTTTTTTTTTTCTTGCTCTTTGCCGTGTAACAGCCGTGCGGACTTGGGCGTTCCTGTCACCTTCCTTTAGGTCTCGAGGCACAGGAAATCTTAATTCGAGCTCTGGAATGGGGCTGTATGGTTCGCCGATCGACTGCGATGTGTCGTGAGCGCGGAGGAATGAACATTTATTCGCGCGAAGGCGCTCACCACTCCCAGAGGAGCTTCGGCTGCGACCCGCCACTTAGTGGCTTTGACGTTGCGCTGCTAAGCGCAAGGTCGCGGGATCGAATCCCGGCCGCGGCGGGCGCATTTCGATGGAGGCGAAATGCACAAAAAAAAAAAAAAAAAACGCTCGTGTACCGTGCCTTGGGTGCACCTTAACGAAGCCCAGGTAGTCGAAATTTCGGGAGCTCCCCACTACGGCGCGCCTCATAACCGCGTCGAGGTTTTTCGCACATAAAACCCAAGAATTCAATTTTCTTTCAAATGCGTAGGCATTTCACCCAACGAGAACACTGTCCCGTAGGACGACCGCTTTCGGGATGCAACAGCGAGCGGGTCCGCTTTCGCGCTGCCTCTCGCCCCAAACCCGACGAAGGGTCGAGGACACAGCGCTCGCCGAGCTCTCAGCATCGCCCTGCCGCCATCGCAGATCGCCTTCGGGATACGCGCGCCTCCTTTCCACGCTGGGAGAGCGGCGAGAACACAGTGCGGGAGGGCATCGGCAGTCGGCACTCTTTAACGGCAGTCCCCCAATACGCCGTGCCTCACGTAGGTATCGCGGTTTGGGCCTGTAAAGCCAAAATTTAAATTTTTGAAACTTCAGCTGCGGTCAGCCCGGACGTTGTCGGCGCACGTGCGCTTATGCGACAGTTGTGCACAGCCTTGACAAACTGCGATTCACATCGCTCTGCTGCGACCGTCTTGACCGGAATGCGAATGGCTGGTACGCCCCCTCATAAGGTCCCAAGTTGTGCCTCACTTCTGCTACGCATCTGATGGCGAAACGATAGCTTAATCTGTTTTCTATAAGTTAAAGAAACAGTCGAGCTTTCCAAGCAGGGGAGCCATTAGAGAGTTTGGGGCCCCAAAACGTTTGGGGCCCCAAAGAAATAGCGTCGAAGCCACTGCGCATGCGCAAGACGCAAACTGCGTTTGGGTTTTGCGTTGGGAACGCTATTTCATCCATTTAGCGGCAGCCCAAATAGCGGCCCCAAAAGCTTTGCGTCGGCAAATATGGCGGCACTCCTCGAAGCGACGGCTCTAACCGAGCACAAAACTGGGTTCGATCCGCGGTAACGCGTGAAGTTCGCAAGCTAGGCGAAGTGACTGCGGTTATCTCTTTCTCTCAGCTAGCGTGTGTTATGAAGATTGACTCATTAGACGCCGCTGATCTTGAATGCGATTGTGGATTTTATGGCTCGTAGGCCTAATGCGGCTAAGCTTGGCTGGTGAAGGCTAGTAAAGTTGGTTTGCTCAAACCTAAGCGCAACTAATTGTTTGCTGCTTGAAGAATATAACCTCTAAATTGTAATTAAACGCGAATTCACGCAAGTCAAAATCATTATTCCTATCATAGAATGGTATATTTTATTTTATTATTTCTAATAGCTTTTCCTTGACGCCGTAGTGGCGCTGTCAGCGCAAGACGCTATCCGCAACCGTGAAACCCTATTCTAAAACTCTTCACTCCTACGTGCCCCAACGCTAACACCCGCAAAGCTCTTTGGGGCCCCAAACTATTGGGGCCCCTATTCTAAAACTCTCTATCTTCACTCGCCGCCCCTGGCATGGACGAACGCGTAGGAAAGAAAGAGCAGTGTGCGTCGTGCCAGTGAATGCGCAGATATTGAAAACTGTAAACCCAAGCGACAAACCGGGAGACAAAACAGGACGCACGTCTCATCATTTCGCGCTGAGTTTGCGAATTGGTGGACAGCTCGTGCAAATAACGGGTGGTACACAATCAATACCAGGCAACTACCGTCCCTTATAATAAATGTGATTAACTCCAGCGAAGCCATACATTATCCCTGTATGCGGTTGCTTGTTGCGTTATCTGCGCGTCACTAATATTAGGTATTAAGAGGAAGCTTTAGCTCGGGCCCAACTCCGACGCGGCCTATTCAAATACATGTAAAACGCAAAAACGTTTTTCTGAGATAACCCCTGGACCGATTTTAATGAAGTTTGTTGCATTTCAGAGAGAAAGTTAAATTCTAGTGACTGTTGGAAGCGGAATTTCGATTTAGGTCCTGGATCTTGTTAAAAGAATTTTCAAAAATTCGGAAGTGCGAAAAAAATAGAAGGATGAAGTTTACAAATTCATAACTCTGCATGAAAAACTGATATCGCGGTTCTGTAAACGGCATGCATTAGACCATTGAAAGCGGACAGATATGATATGTCATTTTATATATTAAGTGAACTTGTTACGTTGTTTACAAAGGTTCTGCAAAAGCTGTATTTCCATATTACTAAATTTTTTTAGATTCATGTATAGCATATCAATTTTGTCCACTTTAGATGTGCTATTAGATGCAATTAAAAGAATTGTATTATCATTTTTCGTTTTAGTGTTACAGAGTTGTAAACTGTATAGTTTCTTTTTTTTTTGAAAATTTCCGATATTTGTCAAATTTTACTAAAAATTTAACGACCTAAATCAGAAATTCGAAACCAACAGTCACTAGATTTTAAGTTTTCCTTTTAAAAGCAACAAACCTCGTCAAATTTGGTGCAGTGGTTGCCGAGAAAAACGAATTCCCCTTTTACATGTATTTAGATAGGACCACCCGAGCTAAAGCTTCCTCTTAAGCAATACAATTGCCGCGAAGGTCAACAAGAGTGGCAAAAATACATTTAAAAGGAAGAACATCCAGATATTTCAGTTGACCTGCAACTCGCTAGAGCCGAAGGTTGGACCTTCTTATACAGCGTGAAATTTTCGGCGCTCCTCTGCCGACGCCGTGGTTGCTCTGCATAATAAACTCTCACGAGAGGGTCGCGAAGGGCATGCGCGACAAGACGGAGGCACGTCACCTGTCTCGGATAACGTTGTAGGATCGGTTGGACTTGCAGTCGACGCTCCAGTCGAGGGTGCCGTGCTCGTTGCAGATGGAGATGGAGAAGCGGCCGTAGTTTGCGCGGATGAGCGAGATGAGCTGGCCCTCGGGGCACGAGAAGCCCAGCTGGCTGCCCTCGCACGCGTACGCCGTCTTGTAGAGGGAGCCACCACCTGCACGAGAAGCGCGGCGCGTGAGCTGCTGCTGCTGCACCAGTGCTGCGTGCCGTCGACATTGCGCACAGGTTGCACTCGGCCAGTCAGTCGGGCAGGCATCGATTCTATACTGCCAACTGAAGTTGCGGGTGCCGCGGGTGAAGTTGCGGGTGCCAAAACACTCGAGTGTGCCAGAGGGCCAGACGTGCACAAATGTACGCTAAAGGCGAACAAAATTCGGCAACGTCCTAGCTACTGGAGCAATTTAAGGCACGGCCGGCTGGTACGCACTGGCTCTTTGTTCTTCTCCCTCTCTTTTTTTTTTTTTTTTTCACTGTGAACAGAACGATTAACGGAGAAGTGGGTCCATCGCGTTATCGCGCTATGTCCCGCATCCCGCATAGCACTACACTAAAAAAAGTTTACACCCTTTGGGGTGTATATCTGCCACACAACAATAATCGTCATCCGCCTTGCTTGCGTTTTCTTTCTTGAAAACGCCGCGCCCGCTACTTTCCTGTCGGCAATGCTATGCCATGCTGATAACGCGCATGCCGTTCGTTACTGAAGGGCTCGCACCGTTAAAGAAAGGAAATGCGGACAAGACAGATCACGTTTATTGTTGTGTGGCAAGATGCGGCTCAAAGGGTGTAAACTTTTCTTATAGTGCATGTGAATTAAAACATATCCGCACAAGGATATGTAGAATGCAGCCAACCAGCACGGCCTAGGCTATAAACGACTAGGTCGCGGACGTCTTGCGCGCACTGGATGGCGCGCAGAAAGCGAACGCGATACTGCGGTCACATTAACTTCTCGCGGAATTGTCGGAACAATGCTGCTGGACTGCGCAGCAAAGCAGCAGCGCTCCTCTGGGACACCAGCATCGCTGTCCTCGCACAGCGCCTTTTCAGCACGCGCCGTGCCGGCAAAGCAAGGCCCGCCGGAGGGCGCTCGTTTCTCGACACTCCGCGCAGTTCTCGCGATAAAAGACGAGCGCGGTTTCGCGACGTGACGCACGCGCCCCAACTTTTCTGCGCCTCGTCGTAGCTCTCGAGGAATATCGGCAAACGAGGGAGGCGTGCAAACTTTCGCGGCAAGCAAGTGCCGCGCAGCACAGGCTCCGAAAGTGCCGTTCGAGAATCAAAATAATGCAGCAGCCGTCGTAGTGGCGTTACACCAACGCGCGCAGAAAGAAGGAGACGTGAAAATGCGCGTCGCAGAAGCTTCCTCCCGCTGTACTGCGGCATTCTCCGCGGCTAAAGAATCTCGACCGCCGGGGCGAACTAAACGCGTCTCTCTCTCGCCCACCTCGCGTCGTCGACGAACGAGTTTAGCGCGACACGGCAATGCGCCGGATAGGCCCAGTGCAGCCAGAGGCGCGAAAACCGCTGAGCGCGTTGTGGGGCTTGCTGACGTCAAAATGTGTCCTCCGTGTCCTCACCGCGCCGTATAGTCGCGGCAAAGAAGCCCAGCAATGCATTTTTCCCGTTGCCTCGTCACCGGGGCCTGCACGTGAGATCCGGGGCCGTGCGCTGGACGCGCCCGGAAGTGCTCACCGCGAGATTCGATTCCAGTACGCGTAGCCTATACATATAGCGGCAAGAGATTTTCATTCGCGCAGCTGCCAATGGCCGGCATCGGTTTGGCTGAAATTTACTCTCAAGGAACAATTCTATCGGAAGGGCTTTCCGTGACCGTGCTCTTGTGTCGGTACTATACGTAATCGTGCTTTCCTTTTTTCTTTTTTTTTTTCGTGACGCCACGTTATGGAGAGCGCTGCGTGTTCGATAAGGGTTCCTGGGAATGAAGCGCGGCGTGCGCTTGAGCAATCGGCTCTTCGAGTGTGCAATTCATCGCAGTCAGCGAAAACAAAGAAAAGAAGAAGAAAGCTCGCTCGTTTTACAAGAGCCTCGGTGGAACCTATTGCGATGTCGACGTACGAAGCCCACATAGAAGCAGCCGTGGACGCGCAGTACTGTGTTATAACAGCACGTCTGAATGCCCGTTATCTGTGCGTTGGGCGCAACACAGTGAAGTAAGTACGGTACCGCGAACAATCATGTAATGCCACCGTGTGAGAGGAAGTATCGGAATCGGCAACTGTGCTATTTAGTTGCAACGCCTATTTCTTTATACATAACGACCATTAGATAATGACATAACGATAAATAACTGACGTTGCGCCGCAAGTCAATTATGTATGAAATGCACGAGCATCGCCGGCTTCTAACTGAATCGTCAAATGCACCAAAACACACACATCGTTCTAATACATTATTAAAGACGACTGCCGACACAATATGCGGTAACATAATATTTCTTTTTTTGTAAAGTAAATAAATCATAGCAACAGTAACCCCTTCAGGCACGGCGTACGCGTTTGTGAACGCCACTTGTTTTTTCCATTAATGCGCGGCGTTTGCGAGGAATAGACAACGACTATTAGCTAAACTAAACATCGTGCTTTCCTGTAGTGCAACCATTTCCCTTCTGAGTGAAATGCGTCACCTCGGACGACTACTTTGGTGCAGCCACTGCCGTGTTTGACAGGACGCCTGAAGTGGAGCGCTTCGGTAGTGATTGGGATAGATTATTTCTTTCCTCGTTGTGATGCTTGCACCCAATAATTAAACTGTGCATGCAATTCGAGCGGGAGGTTCAATATTTCTAATCAAGACACGTAGCATAACTGAATGCACAATAAATGAATATTTATTTACTACATAATTATGACGGGTCGCTATAAATATGCACGAAGTCATTCCCCCACCTTGACTCGCTTTGTATGTGGAGTCCCCAGCCCCACATCGGGATGAAATTATGTAAATTTCACACATTCATCGACAGTCCACCGTAGTTCGCGACTGAAGGGGATATGCATATTCGCTGGCGCAAAGCCGCGGCAAGACGCCCCCCCCCCCCCCCCCCCCCCCCGGCATCGGCCGGCAGGTGCCGCGTCCAGATAACGAAGCGCGGCCATCGCGAAGGCGCCCAAATGCCCGCTTCCCGCGTCCCCGCATTCGGCGCACGTGCGAGCCACTTCGAGCGCGCGGTCCGCCGTTCGCGAGAGCACGCTGCCAGATTCACATTTCACGCAAGCATCGTTCCCGAGCGAGCTCACAAGCAGCTTCACATTGAAGAAGTAACTTTTTGCCACGCTCATTGCATTTAAGCCCGTTATTTATCAATTTTCCTTGATCGTGTTTTCGTGTCTCCAGCTGCGGGTACCTCAAGCCGTCGTTTCGCTTTGGCAGACCCGGTTTTTACGCTTCTATTGTATTCTAATAATAATAATAATAATATTAATAATTAATAGTAGTAGTAGTGGTAGCAGTAGTAGTAGTAGTAGTAGTAGTAGTAGTAGTAGTAGTAGTAGTAGTAGTAGTATTCACTTGCGAGCTTGAATCTATATGGTTCTGTAGTAAAATGCCTGCTTCCGAGAATTGTTGAGCATCGCGTCACTCGGCTCATACTTTTCTGGATTTTCTGTCGTGCCTTTGGGCTCTGAAAGTATTTTAAATAAATAAATAAATACGAGCGCAACTTATTTCCATAGCAATGTAGATATCATATACAAAATGTAAATGAAAGCGGACAATAAGGCAACTTTGCCGCACGTGGTAGACGAGGGCAGATATTTCGCGTTCCGCGCTCGATGGCTGCGTTTCTGAACACATAGTGAGCCTCTGATATAGCTCGTAAAGCTGATCATAATTGATTATGATGACGAAATTTCTGGCCTACCGAATTCATTAAAGCTCATGACTTGCCGGAAAGGCATTCTGCTTGCCAGAGCCTTATCAATCTATCGAAACCGCTGTGTGCACGTGATCATAAAGTGGCACTAAAAACGAATAAAAGAAAAAAAAGGGGGGGGGATGCACACATAAACGGACAAGTGACAAATCATCCGCCACATTTCGATGGCGTCAGCAATGCCATCCATGCCTCTGCCGACGAGTGCCGCTGGGAAGAGGCCCCGTGGAAGCCAAAGAAAGACCTCTGGATTAGAGCCAATCCAGAAGCCATACCGCGCCGGAAAAGGCAGCTCATCGTCGTTTGCTCTTCTCTCGTCGCTAGATCCATTCCGGCACGGCCTCCTGCTCCTCGCTGTGCTCTCGCTATTGATGCTTTATTTTTTCCCACGTTTGTACGTGTGTCTCCGCTGCTTCATTTCTCGTGCAGGGATGATTGCCAGACGCGCCGAGCGGAACGCAACCTCCCGCCGCAAACAGCTCGAGAGCGCGCCGAGCTGTTCCCGTGCAGCGGACAAATAAGGTAACGCCGGGGCGCGGCGCCGATGGAGCGGAAGTGGCTTCCGCGCGCTCATCTCGGCTTCCGGACCGAGGTCGCCGGGCTCATCCGTTGGCTCGGCTGCAGGAGCCGCAGTCTGCGACCGGCGCCCTGGGCACGAGCTGAGGGCCGGCAGGACGAGCGACCACTGCGTGTGCCAGTATCTACCCTGGCTCGGCACCCTATCTACCCTGGCTCGGCACGAGGTTGCAGGTTCGGTTCCCGCGGTGGTGGCCGCATTTTGATTGGAGGCAAAAAGAGCTACTTGGCACCGAGCTGCACGTTAAACAACATCGAGTGACCAAAATTAAACCGGAACCGAAGCCCCCCCTTCTCGCGACGGTGTCCCTCATAAGCACCAATTGATCTACTTACAATATGAGCAGCCAAAAGAATAGCGCAACGATGATTTTCCACTCAGCAGCACGTTACCCGATGAGTTCTCGGGGAGCTTCGGCGATCTCTCACAGATATCTCGCGGAACGACCGAGCATCGCCAGAAAAATATTACCAACGATATTGCGGACGCGAGAGTCACGCTATATCTGGAATGAATGCCACGGCAAAACAAAATTTTAAAGCCACACAAAGGATTTTCGAGCACAATATTTACGAAACGATTATTTTATTGCTCGTTTTTGTCTGCTTTATATATATATATATATACATATATATATATATATATATATATATATATATATTTGTCAGGCGACTTCGCCGTTCAAGGTGAATTCTGAGGCGAAACAATGTAGTCGTGAAGGTAAGTGTACGCTCTAGAAAGTGTATGCATTTAGGGCGGCTAAATGTGACTCCTTCAGCGATGCCGTACGCGCTCCGAAAACATTTGCGGTAAAAGAGTGTTAGGGTAACTGCAACTGTCACGGCTATAGTAAATGATCGCGAAAGTTTCGCGCGACGAGTGAGGAATATTGCCGTAGGGAAAGTGAAGAGTGAAACACAATAAAAGAGAGTCATGCAGCAGCTTCTGCACCGGAGGACGACTGGTGAGAAAGGGATGATGGGGAACTCCCAAAAGCCTCCTTGATCCATCGGGAAAGGAGGACGCCCAAACAGGAAAGAAAGCGGAGGAGGCCACCGCGAAAGGATGCCGAGGCCGAAGGGGCCGGAACAAAACGAGCTGGCAGCAACGTTGACTTCGAGAGAAAAGAAAAGAAGCTGTCAGGATGGCACGAAGCGCAAGAAAATGTACACCTACAGCGCAGAAATAAACGGATGAAAGCATCAAAAAAGACGCCAAGCCCGGTAGCGAGAACGAAAACCAGCAACGACAAACAGGAGCTCAGTTGTGGCGCTAAGAACCATTTGGATTTCGCGAGGAAGCGACCGTAATTTCTCACGCGCCAAACCATCCGTGGTTCCCCGCCAGGGTCCGCTAGATACCACCCACCAAGGGCTCCGAGGGGAGCGCGTGGCGCACTCGGCAGCTCTGGCGCCCTCCTCGAAGAATACTCTCGGAGAAGAGCGAGGGAAGACCGGCCAGTCATGGCCGCGCTCGCAGTGACGCCCCGAGCGAAGAAGCAAACAGCAGACGCCGAGCGAAGCAGACGACGCGGCAGCCAAACCGGCAGATCCGGCCGAGAAACAACGCCGCGGACGCTCAGCGCTGCTCCCCCTCCTCTCGGTGGCCCTAAAGACCGGACGCCGACTCGACTAACGGCGGCCGTCAGGAAAGGCACCCGGGCTTCCCGCCATTGTCTCTGCCGCCCCACTCCTGTTGGCTGTTTTGCAGCCTTTGATTAGCTCGCCTAGTGGGCTCGACTTTTCTCGGGCGCGCCAAGCTTGCCGCCGGAAGAAAAACAAAAAAGAGAAAAAAGAACTAGCGCTCTCAATCTCCGCTTAACTGGCTCCCATTCTCCGGCTTTGATGTGCTCTCGCCTTATTTACTTGTCTAAGTGCGCGTATCCTTTACCATGTAGCCTGGCCGCCCGGTTTATACTGACACTAGTGACCGCGCTATTCGCTGTGTGCCTGGCGCTGCGACTGCTCGAGAATGCAGCCTGTAGTGTTTTAGCGCAGAAATTTTCTTCCACACGGACACAAGAATGGAAACACAAGCGCTTGTGTGTGGCCCTTGCCGTTTCCGTGCGAAAAGAATTCCCGCGCCAAATTACTATATACGAATGATTTAGTAAAGCAATGAAGGGGGCTAGTTGGTGAACGTTCACGGTTATATTGCGCTCAGTTTTACAAACACGATATTCAGGAAGGACAGGACGTGGACGCACGTAGCGCAATGCGTCCACGTCCTACGTGCACCCACGTCCTGTCCTTCCTTAATATCGTGTTTGTAAAACTGAGCGCAATATAACCATATACGAATGATGTCGCACCCACAAGGCCACAAGTCAATCCTTGGTAAGTACAGCTTATTTCGTCATGTACGACGTATACGAAAGGATTCAACGAGCACAGAATATGCATGCATGTGTTGCATATTGATCCAACAGACTACAAACTGCAATAAGGAAAAAAAAATTAAAACATATGAACGAAGCAAACCAAAATCAGAGTTATAAATGGAAGAAAACATTTGTCACTGAGCGCCGATCCAGAATACGCGCAAGAGGTGTGAGTGCGAAAATTCCCCGAGCAGTTTAATTTGATTTGATGCAGAAATAGCTGCCTGGGGGGAAGGGAAACGGCGTCAGCTTGGGCAAGCACACAAGCTCAGACCGGAATAATCAATCTCCTCTGTTCCCTCTGCACTGGCCAATAATGGTGGCGCCGGCGATGTGACTTCCAAACAGCGACAGAGGCCATCTTTTGCTCCTAATAAAATTCTGACTGCCTCCCGCAGCTTCGACGACGTTGCAGACGGCTGCAAAGAGGTGGCCAAACAATCGAGCCGGGTAGGTGAGATGGCCAACGGATGACGGCCCGCGTTGCGTGCAACTTCTCGTCTGCGGACACAGGTGTGCACGCCCGGTGTGCCCCACCAAGCAAGGCGCCGTGCGCGCACTGTCCGAGCACGCTCGACAAACGGCGGACGCGGAGATGATGCCGGCGGGAAAAGGAGGAGAAGAAAGGAACGGATGGCAACCGAGGGCGGCGCGCATTGGTTCAGCAGAGGCCTCGTGACGGACGACACGCGACGTCTAGGTATACGCACACTCGTTCGCTTGCACCAAGCACAAGCGCGCTACTGCGCGGAGAAACGAAAAGCGCAACGAGCGGCGCAACAATGCGGACGCAGAGGGAAACTGCGTCCTCGCGGACCTCCTGGACAACATCAGCCATTGCGACAGAGCAGGGGGAGAAGCGCATTCTCGTGACTGGCGGGTAATGGGCATCGCATTCCGTTCGGCAGAAAAATGGCAAATGCTGGCGAAATTATTTATCCTGTTCTCAATTGGCCCCGCCATTTATAGTGAAGAATGTAACACTCAGGGCAACTGGCTCCCCGATTTCTTGATTTCTTGGTAGGCGTATGAAGGCACCCGACTTCATTTCTACATTTTTAATTTGGCAGCCCCAACAGAATAAAATTTCTCGTTCCCAAGAAGTAAAAGGAAAGTCTGGCTTAGATAATGTAAGGATTAAATTCCAATGCTATCATTTTCTCCGTTTCGTCAGTGGTTTGAGCGAATCTCCCCTTGCGTCGTCTCCTCGATTGACCAGCCGTGAATGGTAGGAGATGAGTGAGAAACGTAACCGGGCCAAATGAGGGAGGGCTCGTGAATGACAGCTGCATAAGTTCGCCTGGCGGCACGCTTAGCGTGGTGCTGCGTACTCCTGGGGCGCTATAACGTAAAGCATTGCATTCCTGCAATCCAAGCTTGGTCAAACATTCTTCGCCTATAGTCACGCGAAGTCCCAAAACCGGGAAAGATCACCACGTCAAAGTGACGTGTGCGCATGAAAGTCTGCATTAATATGCGGAACCGACCTCATTTTCATCTCTTTGTATTTTTTTTTCTTCTTTCTTTATTAGCCGGATACTGCCCCACTCAGAAATGAATAGAAGAAGGTCGCAGCCCGCCGATCGCTCTGGCACTGGCTACTCGGAGCGGCCGGGAGAATGAATTTATTTGCTTATAGCGCATTTCGATGGGGGCGAAATGCGACAACACCCGTGTACTTAGATGCAGCTGCAATTCCAGGGGGTCCAAATTTCCGGAGTCCGCCACTACAGCGTGGTTCATAGTCGTGGTTTCGGCATGTAAAACCCCATAATTTTTATTTGTTTGCTTACAATAAACGTTTTTTGGTGGCGGCATAACGTTGTCGAGCCACTTCGGCACGTACACGACATAGCTTTGCCAACTTTTCTTCGCCGAGAATCAATTTCAGCGGCGTATTCACCCTCCACTGACAGGCCGCCGAAAGTCTCTACCACTGACGAAAGCTTATCAAGAAGAAGCGGGCCAACTGCCGATGCCGGCACCGCACTCCCCATCTGGTTATCTACTTTGACTGCGCTAGCCCGACCCCACGAACCCCTCTCCATTTCTGCGTGCTCCTCACCTCTCGTCCACCAATGAGATCAGACCTGTCAAGGTAGGCAATGGCATTCGCTTTGAAAGCAAACAAAGGTGACCTCCTATAAGAAGGAGGAGAGCGCTTCGTTCGTTCGCCTGCTCGAGCAACAGTGCCGGTCACCGCCCGATGTCGGCAGTTGCGCAAGCTTGCGCATCGGGAGATTGGAACGGCTTCGCGTTGTGGGGCCCCTGGTGTAATACAATACTACTGGTGAATGCGATGATAAATGGCAAACATGAGGGGCACATTACCCGCACGAATGTTACACCGGCATCTATTCGCAACCGTTAGACGGGGAGGGACACAGTGAAACTAGAAAGACGAGATGAATGTATAGCCCAGTCACACACGGTCCTAAATTGTACCAGCAGAGAGACAATGTGCTCGTTGCGTAAAAAAACTGCAACATCGACATTACTGAGACATAAGCAGCAGCACAGGATGACAATTTCTTAGCAGAACGCGCGCCAACCTGGTAATGTACGCCACTACAGTTCACTATCAGTTCACTATTACTGAGACATAAGCAATAAGCAGCAGCACAGGATGACAATTTCTTAGCAGAACGCGCACCAACCTGGTAATGTACGCCACTACAGTTCACTATCAGTTCACTATGGCTAGTGCAAGTACTAAAGAAAGAATGAATGAATGTGTGGTTTTTATTGGCGCAGGGGGCAGGTATGGCCAAACAGCGCCACGCAAGTACTAAAGAACCGAACACTTTGAAAAACAATAAAGGTTAGGTGGAATAAGTTGCATATTCTTATATACAACTTAATGTATATAAGGGCGCGCGCGCATATCCTTCGCAGTGGAATGTTTGAAGGAACTCATAAACGCACAGTCATAAATCAAGTTTTCTACTTGAAGAGAGCCAGTATTCTTGCCAGGTCCACAATACTGCTTCGTTACAATGCAGCCGCAGTTCCCGCTCGATTAGATAAGACAAAACAAGGCACGTAAGAGCGTTATTGACAAGCTAATAGCACCACGTTGTAAGTCTCATAATAAAAAAGGCAATTAACAAAGCGCTCCATCGTTGCTCTTGCCGCTGCTACAAGTCGACAAACGAAAAGGCAAGTCTACACAATCTGATCAACGATAATCTACTACGAGGAACTAACGGCACGTAAGCACCTCCGCGCACGCGACCATAAGTTTCTCCTTTGGGGCGATGAGGAAAGGCCACAAAAAAAAAAAAAAGAAAGAAAGAAAGAAAGAAAGAAAAAGAAAATGATGGCGCCCATTGCCTGCTCTTCTCGTATTTTGGAGCCACTGCTCCCGTTTGGCTTCCACAGTTAATGACGCAGACACCAGCGAGCCGCCCTCGTGCAGAGGCGAAGCGAGCAGACGACCGGTGAGGTCCGTGTCGTCGTCGTGTGCTTTGGCGTCATTGCTCGCAGTGTCGTCTGCTCGCGGCTACGCTTAAGCGGTCGGTCACGCCCTCGGCTTCGTCGGCTCCTTTCGCTCTTGCGTCGCGTGACCGCCGCTATTATACAGTAATGAAACTTCGCGTCCCACGGAAAAGGTCGCCCATAAATGGAAAGCTGCGAGATACGAACAGTGCCACACTGAAGCAGCTGGAAAAGAAAGCCGGAGGGGGACGGAGCTGTGGTGCGTGAAGCCATTCTATTAAGTCCTCCCACTGACAGACAGGGAGCCACATGATAGAGGGTGAGGCAGACCTAAGACGGACGCCGCACTTCATGCCGTCTGTTTCTGATAGACATCTCGCAGGATCTCGAGAAATAAATGGCACCGGAAACAAGCGATAGCGATACCGATACGGCTGCAAGGTGTCCTCCCTCCTGACGTCTCGTCCTTACGCAGAACTTGGCGGTTTTTGTACAAAATCTTGTTACCTTTGTCTTTTTTAACTGTTCTTGAATTTCCATGCTGCCATTTCACCATTCTCTGTCCACTGTACTGACTTATTGCCTCACGCTAACCACGTAATGGTCTGCTCGGAAGCAGGTACTGCAGTGAATTGTCGCTTAGACAAGCTACCTCAGTAGTTTATACATTACAAAAGAATATTGCACGCTTCCGCCTCCCACAGTTATTCGCTAGCTGCGAGAAACGTCAATCGCTGTCATTTCACCGCTTGTGGCCTACAGAGGCATCGCACGGACTCAACCGAGATCGAATGCAAAGGGCCGGCACAAATTGTCTTTCGCAGACATGTCGCTTCAGCAAGTTAGGACATAGTTTCAACTTTCCCAGCGTAACTTCATCATGTCGGTACAGACAAGTACGGCCGATTCTTAAATTGTGCCAAAGTTTTAGCATCGCGCAGTCATTCTTCTTCGCCAAAGCGTACACCGCATGTCAGCTCCCGCCCACAGTGCTTGAGGGTGAAGGATGACTCAGCAGTCGTTCAGCTAATGTCTGCCACGCGGCGAAACGAGGCGCCCAGGGAAGCCAACGAGAGCGGCAGGGACGGCATAGCCAAGGGCGCAACCATGGGGGAACTCCCTCGTCGGTGAACACGAGCACAGGCACGCGGCCAGCGCGGAAGATGCGAGTCCTTCGCATAGCGCAGAGGTAAACGGATTGTGTGTGACGCGCAGCCCTCGGTACGGGAGACAGAAACCCCTTTTAGCAGAAGGCAAGGCCACGATAGTCGCCGTACAGTTCGCATTTTCCTTGGCGTCTTTCTCTCTGCCTGTTTTTCTACTCGCACTAAAGCCCACAGGTACGAAGTGGCCAAAGCAATGTAAAAGTTCAAGCTGTCTCCACGGCAGACTATATACAACGGAGAGCAACTATAGAACACACAGCCAGCATCGCTGGTTTCCTCTGCCGTCACAAATTACCAAGTGTCATACTCTAGTTCGTGTGCATGTGTTTGTGTGTGTGGGCGCGCGCGCATCTTCTCCGCTGTGGAATGTTTTCATCAACACGGGCTGTCCTTCAAACCCTTTTATAGCATCTTTCCCTCCTGGCAAGCGAAACACATACGGCGAAGTAGAGACCACAAGCAGTCCAAGCGCGGCATTCTTGTCTCAAATACCTAATTCAAGATGAAGCGTTCGCCGACTCGCTGATGGGCTTATTTTTCTTTCATCCCCCTAAGGAACGTCGAGGCTCTGGTCATTAATCACGGCGAACTGCAACCAAGACTGGACGGTGCGGCATTTCGGAAATTCCGTATCGCTTTCAAAGATGGATTTCTTTATACACTGCGGTTTCCCGCTGTCCATTTTGCCTTTTCCTTCGGACTCCGAGCGAGCAGACGACAATCTGCACACGAAAGAAAGGGGAGCAGACGAAACTCCGCGGTTTCGTCTGCTCGGAAACGCAATGTATAGCTGTGCGGGGAACAACGTCGTCTGCTCGAGCGCATTACAAATGAAGCGCGGCCCACTGCTGCTGCCGCTGATTTATTACGTTACGCCGACGACTAAAGTTAAAAAATGATGCCGTCACCGAGCCGCCGGGAATTTCATGTGCGCGTCTGTGCGCGCGACCTGTTAGGAGGGCGGCGCAGAAGGGCGTTGGCAGTCCTTTCTTTAGAATGGAGGTCACGCGCAGTTCGTTATGCACGTTTCCGCTTAAACGCGTACATTTTTGCAGAGATGCCATTAGCGAACTGCCTGTTCAACATTCATGATGCGCGTGTTCCGCGCGACACACCTAGAATTCAATAGTAGGCGCTGCGCGGTTAAAAGAGACCGAGAGCAACAACTGTAACATCGCCCGCTTCCTCGTTCCTGGAGGCGCCTACGGAAGTCATGCAAGCCTACGATGCATGGGAACTGTTCGCACCTGCGCCTGCATGGTTTGACGAAGCGGACAGCGCGTTGACCGCCTTGGTAACGGCGATGAACGAGACGTCGCTTGTTCGGGGCTCCAAAACAGGGACGGGCGCGAAAAAAGAAAGAGAATTAATAACAATATGAATATTAATAACATTATTGAAATATATTAATAAATAAAATTGCTAGTGAGTGTTCAGACACAGTCATCACAAAGAGCCACGAGCACTGCCGTAGCCAGGGCTGGGGGAGTGCTCTGCTTTAACGCACTGTATACAGTCACGAGCAAAAATTTAGGGACCACATTTACCGTGCCAAAAAATAAATTTGTATTTCTTCATCGCTATGTGCGCGGATCGGCGTTGGCTGTTCGTGTCGTGTGTCAGGAAAAGGCGTAGCTGCGCATAGCCAATTAAGGCAACGTACAGGAATAATCAAAGTTCGCTTAGGGAAACCTAGATGGCGGTACGTTTCAGCAACTCTCGAAGCCCGTCGCACAAAAATAAAGGAAAGCAGATAGTCGATGGCACAGGTGGCTTCCTTCGGACAAGAGCAGAGGGCCCCGCGTGACAAATGAATAGGGCTGGTTTACAGAAATGCAGAGGACGCCTACCCCGCAAGAGAAGTTCCCGGAAGCCTCGCCCACAGGTCTAGGAAGGGGGGCACCGGCGGAGGCTCCGCGAGCAGGCGGCTCATAAATCGGCGTCGCAAACGCAGCGGGTCGTCGCTGCAATTACCATGCGGGCGATGAATCTCGGCGCCGGACCCCCGCGCCACTGCGTCGTGTCACTCGGAAGAGCGTGAACGCGGCTGCGGCCACGAGTGCGCGCGCGCTGGCCGAGCCTGCGGCCACGGGGCCAGTTGCAGCACCGGAAAAGCCGCGGCACGCGAAACAGAAGAGCGCACGCGTTGCCTCTTCTTGCTCGTGCATGGCGCAAATGCTGCGTCAATCCAGGCACATACCAAACGTCCTTCATTTACTTGTTTAGCAGCAGTTATTATTCACCATACTGTCCACGGTAGGTTCCGCCATTCTGTCGCTTCAACTAGATTACATGCGCCCGTAATCGATATCAAATCAATATAGTGTGCGTAATCAGCTAATAATGATATACGTAAAATTGCAGCCGCCCTACTGTACTGCAACCGTACAAAAGTAGTTGGTCAGTACTCGAGGCATTTCTATTTAGCAGCCCTTCAGAACACTGCACGCACAATCACTGATTATTATTATTATTATTATTATTATTATTATTATTATTTGCTGTGCTCATATTGATGGTGGCGCCGGCTACCCCTCTTCTCTGATAACGTTGTGACGTGATATCGTTGTGGCGATATGTCACAACGATAATCGGAACTGAAGGAAGCATTAAAAATAATAGAATGACATCATTTCTGTTGTGTACGCGAATAAAAGAAATGCTTTTGCAAATTCACTTACAACTAAGGTAACCTTTGAGCGCCACGTTGCAAGCATAGCAGCGCTCGCCAACACGGACACAAGGGCCACAGAAAGACACACACACGAGGAAGCACGTCAACAAGCGCATGCGCGATTGCAGTTTACTTTTCGAACATTTAAACCGGCTAAATTGAAGAGCGTGAGCACTTCCACGAGAGCCACAACTAAGGGTTAGGAATTGACAACGGTGCAACAAATAAAGATAATGGAGGCAGGCGTTCTTGAAGTCGTTGTTTTATCAGAAGCACGTTGAACAGAAGTACACAGAATAGAAGAAAAAGAAATGAAGCGACCATCCCTCGGGGAACCGATGAAGCTCGACGCGAAGAAAACGGAGAAACCGTCACATGCTAGCGACCATCGCTGTCAAGAAACGGAGAAAGTGCTCTGCAGCCTTCGGCTAACACTTCCGGTGTAAGGCCAGGGGAGGAACTCCGGTTTTACGTTGTTTCCGGAAGCCAACTTTTCATGCTGTGGACGGCTGGCACTAAGACGCTTCTTTCACTATACTGACTTACGCAAACGCGGCGACAGTTCACCGTACCGCAGTCACGATATATGCTCACCCTTATCGCGCAACTGCGACAAAGCAAATGTACCGCAGGAGAAGGCATGCGAACGTCTTCAAGAAAACTCGCTCGAGGAGTGCCGACGCAAAAGACGCTTGGCCGCACGTACAGAGTCTGGGCGGCCACGCGCACCCCCCGAACGCGCACATATCTCGGCGTAAAAATAAGTCGACCCGAGCGACTATAGAAGAGGTTTGCGAGATGCCAGCTTCAAAAACTCATGCGCGGCCGCGCAAGAACATGTCAACCAGAACTGATTTCGGGCCCGAAAAATAACGTAAGCACGAAGACAGGCCACCGAAAACAAGTCTCCGGGGAGAACGCGTCATAAAAAAAAATACATGGCCGTGGGGTGAAGAGGGATAAGCAGAAGTGTCAAGAGACGCCGCAAAGAGATCAACAACAACAAAAGAAAGAAACAAAAATCACGAAAAGTTTGTACGCCAGCGTGCAGGGGGCGGGGGGGGGGGGGGAGAGCAGACAAAAACCGTGGATATGCGTATCTTCTGCTCGGAAGTGGAAAGCTCCCCGTGCCTAGCAGACGACGCGGAGCCGAAACAAGTTTCACGGCGCGGCTTTTGGCAATCTAGCCGTGGAAGCTGGCAGAAAGAGCAGTGATGCACCACTGAATTATGAGTCGCGTAAAAGACACCAGCAGCGGACGCCATTAACCCCGCACAGCCTCCCACTCCCCCTCAGCGCAGACGCCCTCTCGGCATTCTTTTCGCGCCAGGAATTTTCGCTCGGCGCGCCGGCGCAGGACGTTCCTTTGTCACCGAGATCGACTTCCAGCGGCTTATGACCGCGCTGGCAGCCAGGCGTCCTGGCATTGTTTTGCATATGGCAACGCGGAGTCAGCGAGCGCTTGCACGCCGCACTAGGAAGGGAAGCGGGAACGGGGCGCTTCTAAAATGGATCGAGATAATAAAGCAATGAGAACGGGACGGCTCACGCGCAAGTGTAGGGGAAGAACAACGCCAAAACCACGCATAGGGACGCAGTCAGCGTGAAACACAAGCACGCGCGCACATACGTGGGCAGGCGGGCCGGCACAGACAGACACAAGAAATAAGGTCAGCAAGTGAGCATAAGGCTCCGGGGTAACTCCATTGTTTGCAGAAAAAAAAAAAAAAGCTTTTGTTAAAGATTTCGGCTAGAAGACGGGCTGCTTAGCAGGGACTCGACGTCACAGGCGACCAAGTCTCAGAAGCCACATTGTAAAAGAAGTGAATATGCAAGAAAAAATAAATAAGAACTCGAAATAGTTCTGATTGATTTTCCCATGAGTTCGAAATGGAAGAAACCCTGGCACGTGACAACTAACATACACTACATGTCTAGAGAATCGCCGCTTCGTCCAGCACGCGTGCGAAGGAGCGTGTTGTACATACTACGAGTAGTAAGGCTGGGATGAAACTACGCAATTGTATAACCTCTTCTTAGCGCACTACGGAGTCCTGATGAGATGATGACTAAAATCCCTAAAGCTTGGTGACAGGGTGCCCTCGTTTTACCGCGGACAGACATCAACTCGGGCTGTCGCGCGCTTGTAAAGCACATCAGCGCACATAAGGCCGGCAGGTGCACCGAGATCACGCAAGCGCCCCTGCAGCGAATGCCACCGTGCCACGCACCTCTACACAGCGCCGGCGTTAAGAGGAAGCTTTAGCTCGGGTGCTCCTATCTAAATACATGTAAAAGGAGAATTCGTTTTTCTCGGCAACCACTGCACGAAATTTGACGGGGTTTGCTGCATTTGAAAGAAAAACTTAAAATCTAGTGACTGTTGGTTTCGAATTTTCGATTTAGGTTGTCATTTTTTAATAAAAAATTAGCAAAAATCTCAAATTTTCAGAAAACGAAACTATCAAGTTTACAACTCCGTAACCGAGCAAGAAAAAATGATATGGCAATTCTGTGAATTGTATCTGATAGCACGTCTAAAGCGGACAAAATTGATATGTTATACATGAACGTCGAAAAATGTGTCAATGCGTTATTACAACTTTTGTAAAACCCTCATAAATAACGTAAGAAATTCACGTAAGATGTAAAATGACATATCAAATTTGTCCGCTTTGAATGGTCTAATGGATGCCGTTTACAGAATCGCGATATCAGTTTTTGATGCAGAGCTATTAGTTAGTAAACTTCGCGCTTCTATTTTTTTCATACGTCTCAATTTTTGAAAATCCTTTTAACAAAATTCAAGCCCTAAATCAAAATTCCGCTTCCAACAGTCACTAGAATTTAACTTTCTCTCTCAAATGCAACAAACTTCATTAAAATCGGTCCAGGGGTTATCTCAGAAAAACGTTTTTGCGTTTTTACATGTATTTGAATAGGCCGCGTCGGAGTTGGGCCCCAGCTAAAGCTTCCTCTTAAGAGGAAGCTTTAGCTCGGGCCCAACTCCGACGCGGCCTATTCAAATACATGTAAAAACGCAAAAACGTTTTTCTGAGATAACCCCTGGACCGATTTTAATGAAGTTTGTTGCATTTGAGAGAGAAAGTTAAATTCTAGTGACTGTTGGAAGCGGAATTTTGATTTAGGGCTTGAATATTGTTAAAAAGATTTTCAAAAATTCAGAAGCTTGAAAATAATAGAAGCACGAAGTTTACAAACTAATAGCTCTGCATCAAAAACTGATATCGCGATTCTGTAAACGGCATCCATTAGACCATTCAAAGCGGACAAATTTTATATGTTATTTTACATCTTACGTGAATTTGTTACGTTATTTACGAAGGTTTTGCAAAAGTTGTAATAACACATTGACACATTTTTTGAGGTTCATGTGTAACATATCAATTTTGTCCGCTTTAGATGTGCTATCAGCTACAATTTACAGAATTGCCATATCATTTTTCCTTGCTCGGTTACGGAGTTGTAAACTTGATAGTTTCGTTTTCTGAAAATTTGAGATTTTTCCCAATTTTTTATAAAAAAATGACAACCTAAATCGAAAATTCGAAACCAACAGTCACTAGATTTTAAGTTTTTCTTTTAAATTCAGCAAACCCCGTCAAACTTGGTGCAGTGGTTGCCGAGAAAAACGAATTCTCCTTTTACATGTATTTAGATAGGAGCACCCGAGCTAAAGCTTCCTCTTAAGTGTGGCGACTAAATGCGTCCAGTCTGCCACAACCGACGCAATCATTTACGGATGATAATTGACTACGACGCCCCCCCCGCGTCTCGCTTTAAGGTACTAAGCTAAGCGAATGTCAAATCACTTTGTAACCATTGTATACGTAGCTGCATGTGTGCACAGGACCGATGAAAGGTAGGAAACTTATACACGTGCAGCATGGCAGCGATGGCTGATAAGCGGGCCGGCTCGCTCGTGCAAGCACAAGGGAACAGATGCGGCGAAGAGAACAGGGGGGAAACAAGAGCATCAATTATATGCAGGTAGCAGCACACCAAACCGACAGACAATGAGAGAGAGAGAGAGAGAGAGAAGACAGGGAAGGCAGGGAGGTTAACCAGACGCACGTCCGCTATGCTACCCTGCACTGGGGGAACGGGCTATGGGGATGGAGAGAGAGAGAGAGAGAGCACAGTTTCGCGCAAAGAGGAACATTCGCACCGAGTCTACACACGGTCCCCAAGACCTGCCGACTTGAGGTATTTCAAGAGCGCTTTCGTGGCTTCCTGTTCCATCGAAGCGTACGGCCAAGGTCCAACGATCTTCATTACGGGAAATGGTTACAGCTGGTTCAGTCCTGCCCGGAGAACTTCGCGCTCGACATCGTATTGAGGACAGATACATAGGATATGTTCGATCGTTTCTGTGGTTCCGCAAGAATCACACATGGGCGCATCCCCCCTTCCAATGCGAACGAGTAGGCCTTCGTAAATGTCACCCCAAGCCAGAGGCGGCACAATACTGTCGCCTCCGAACGGGAAATTTTTGATGGCACTTGTAGCTTTAAGGATGGATACAGCCTATGAAGATGACACTTCGGGAGGTTGGGAGAAGACCAGTATTTGTGTATCATAGCTTTAGCCACAATATGAAGCTTTCTTGCAACGTCGGTTCTTGATAAAGGGATTGGAACTGGTCGGGCATCCAGATGGGCAGACCGGGCGGCTTCGTCAGCGAGGTCATTACCAGCAATGCAGGTATGTCGAGGTAGCCACTGGAATATAATTTCATGCCCTCTAGCTTGATGGTGGTCTTCTCTTATTTCATATGTCAGCTGCTCATGAGTCATATGGTATGGGGAAAACAGCAGACTCTGAAGCGCTGCCTTAGAGTCGCAAAATCTGACCCATTTCTGAGGTGTCTCTTGCAGGAGATATTTGACAGCAGCACGCAGGGCAGCAAGCTCTGCCGCTGTTGATGTTATCATGCGGGAAAGCTTGAACTTGACTGTAGTTTTCGTAGCCGGCATGACAACGGCACCTGATCGAACCATCAGTATAGAACCGTACATCAGTATAGACCGTACATCAGTGTAGACCGAACCATCGGTATAGATGTGTATTCGGTCCCCGTATGTCTCATTGATTAATAGCAGCGTGATCTGTTTCAGAGCTATTGTTGGGTGATTGGCCTTCTTCTTTACACCTGGAATACTTAGGCGCACCTGAGGCTGTTGGAGACACCACAAGGGTAATGAAGGCCTTGCTCTTGGTATGTATCCTAATGGAAGACAATCTGTATGGGTGATTATAGCTTCAAAAAACGTTGCATGAGGTCTGTGCGAAAGCAAGAGCGCCAAGTGATGATCAGGGACGCGGGAAAGGTGACGGATATGCGTCCTGATACAATCCACAGGAACGTATGTTTGGATGGAATGATCTTTGGCGAGCAAGATTGTTGCAGCTGTTGGTGCACAGCGAGGAAGTCCCAAACACGTATGCATTGTTTGGCCTTGTAAGCTCTCCAATGAGCGAATATTTGACTTGCACATACTGGATAACACTGGAAGGCCGTAGTGCAAATAGCCTAGGAATAGAGCTCTGCGCAACAAAAACATCGAGCGCACAGATGTGCCCCATGTTTTCCCGCACTTGAATCTCAGTACCTGAGCAATGGACAACAGTTCTTTCTTCGGGTACGTTCAATGAGGAAAGATTGAGGAAGCTCCAATGAGGAAACTCCAGGAAAGATTTCGGTCGATTATTACACCCAAGAATCGATTAATCTTTCCGCAGGTGATAGCGTGTCCATTAACGGAGACTAGGTATGGTGTCATAGGTTTACATGTGAATGCAATCAATGCACATTTCTCGGTCGATACAGTCAAGCCTTGTGCTTGAAGGTACGCTGATGCCAAAGTTGCTGCGCGCTGCAATTGCGCGCGAACCTGAAGGCGAGTTACCGCAAGCGTCCAAAGACAAGATGTCATCAGCGTATATCGAGAGGTAGATTGTTTCAGGTAAAACTTCAGCTAGTCCAATAAGTGTCACGTTGAACAACGAATGACAACACATTCCAGTATTGCACTCGAAAATGCGGCGACCTGAGCCACTAGGCGCGACGGTGTAGCAGCAAAGCCAACTTTGTTAAAGCCCGAGCTTCCAATTGACAGCGGCAGCGAAACAGGGAACAACGGCTGCAGTAATCGCCACAGGGACTTGAGCACATCGCGGCGCGGTCGGTGCGGTAGGGTGCTGCCCTGGCGGTCGTGCGAAGTGTCCGTCTCAGCGCACACGCGCGACGGCGCAGCCCTCACCACTGCCACTTTCTCGAAGAGCGGTGCCTCGTCGAAAGCGCAGCTCGGCAGGAGTTCCGAGTCCTCCGAGTGGACCGGTCACGTGTCCCCGCGACTGGTCCATGCACGAGCATATTGAAATGCTGCGAGCGCAGCGCCACGTGTCTCCGGCTCAGTGAGCTTGGGCAGCGCCACAAAGCGCACATTCGAGCGGTTTAGGAAAGACAGCGCCTTTGCGCCAGGCTTAGGCGCTCGTCGAACGCAGCTGCGGAGGCATCGGGTCACGCCTGCGCATACCGTGCATGGCAGTCAAAACTAGATGGCCAGCGGCTGAACATTCACGATCACTGAGCGGAAAGAAAAGAAACGCGCCGAGGAGAAATCCCGCCGTCCTCCTTCGGGGCGACAACAACGGCGCTTCGCTAACCCGATTGCCTTTCGTGTGGCCGCAGCCCGGGAGATCGATGGAACGCAATTAAGAGGCGGAAGGCAGGACTGAAAGGCAAGAAAGAAAGTGCGGGGGGCTGTGCCCGAAGGAAAGTCGGGGCAAGCCGACACTAGCCGATTTTGTCATCGGCCATCAATACTTCGAGGCAGGAAGAACGAGGGAGCGATCAAAATGAAGGGAATATCTGGAACAAGCAATTAACGAGAAAAGAGTTCAAGAAACGCAGGTTACGAACGTGTATCTCAAGGAGCTGATGCAAAAGACTGCGAACTTGCCTGCTGCTCACCGTCGGTGCGTGGTGAAAAAAAAAAATGAGATGGATAAAAAGCGCCAATAATTTTCCCACCACGTGAGCGTGCCTTAGTATGCAGTTACTTTTCCTCACTGCGCTTTAATAACGCGCGCATATGAGCTAAAAAAAAAAAAAAAAGAGAAAACTCGTTCGGCCATACGTAGGGGAATGAGTAAAAACTAGTCAAAATGAGTCAGGAACACGAGACTGCTGGGAAACCTTGGAAGCAAGAAAGGTCATAGCCAACGAGCGCGAACACCTCGCTGGAAAAAACGAAAACAGAGGGAAACGCAAGAAATAAACAAGACACCGTCCGAGGCGAAACGCCAGACTTGGATGAGGCGGCGCAGAAGGTGAATATCGGATGTTCCCTTTTCTTCCGTCATTAAAGAAGGCACGGGGACGCCAGCCAGAGCGTAATTAAGACGGCAAAAAAGAAAAGATGCGCCATTAATTCGAGGGACAAGAGAAAGCGGGAGTGATAAGCAGGCGAGAGCGTATCGAGGGGATCGACGCGGGGTCGTAGCCGCGTATCTTAATTCATTAGAACGCAGTGCAGCCGCCACCGGTCGTGGATTGGCGGCCGGTGGAGCGAGCCAGTCTGATTGGATAAATGAGCGAAAGCAGCGGCGGGCCCGGCGATGGGACGCCGTTTGGGCGCCGCTGCTGCGAGGGAGAACTAATGACGCGGAATGATTTACTTGCCGGCGCAAGCTCTCAGCGGCAGATCAAAGCTCGGAGGGCGAACTCGAAACGCGATCCCTCGGCGACAATGTAATGGGACTTTTAACAGTCTGTATTCGAGGGCTCCTGGGAGTTTCGGGCAAGAACGAAATCAGACGGGCATAGTTAATTCGTACCAAGGAAAGAGTACCCGATCATCTCTGCAAATCGAAGCGAGCCAACAAAAAGGCGCGTTTGCCGACAGCGCCCACGGTTGGTGCACCAGCTAGCTTTGAATAAAAGTGAACATGACCGGGTATTTGGGTGAAATAAATCCTACAACCCTACAATCAGCAGGATCACGTCTCTAAACACGAACTAGCCAAGTATTTCGCGTCAATGACTAAGCATGCTCGGCGCGTGCGTTCACCGTGTCGCACCGGGCCGAGGCTACCGAACAATTCCATTCCGGGACTTATCACGCTTCGTCCGTGCTCCGGGGCGCCGACCTGCCTGCGTTATCACCAGGATCGCCCACTCCTGGATAAAAAGCCAGAAACGCAACCGACCGAATGCTTACGTTATGCCCGACGCACAGCAGAACCCACCGCGCTAGCCCACGGTCGCTGTTAGGTTTCCGTCGCGGAATCCGGCCGCGGCGGCCGCATTCCCATGAGCTCGAAATGGAACAATGCACCGAGATTCGGGTGCGTGTTAAAGAACCGCAGGTGGCCAAAATTCATCCGCTACGCGCTGCCTCATATTTAGGTCGACCATTTGGCACGTAAAATGACAGATTTGAATTTACAGCACCGCAGATCAGACGCAGTTTTTTTTTAATGCAGCGTTTTATAATACCCGGCAAAAAGAAAAAAAGAAGAACGACTTTCAACAGAAAGGAGGGAAAAATCTTGGAGCAATGGCGCAATTTATAGCGTCGCGTTCGCTCAGTCTACGCCGACTTTCGGCGACGTTAAACTTGCATCGAAACAGTGTTAAAATGTTGCGTTCGAAAGCAGCCCTTTGCACAGATCGGCCAGGATTTATAACCTGCACGTCAGCAGAAAACCAGCGAGCTTATAGTTGTTCCGAGCGCGCGAGGCGTGAAGTATATTGACCAGCGATTTCATTATGCAGCGGCAACTTGAGAGATGCAAAACCTGATGGAGGTTTCTATTTCCTGCTTGCGTGGTTTCATTCCTGCCGCGTAAGTTTTCATTCGCCGCGTACGCTTCGACTGACGTTATATCGGCAAGAAGAAGAAGCAGAAAGAGAAAGCGTGGCTCGTTCGGGCTCTGCTTCCTTTTCGGCGATGTCGTCACTAAAAGAAGAGGCGCGATACAAGCGAATCGCATCTCTCGCGAAGCAAGAACCAAGTACCTCTTCCATCAAGGTGCGTCTGTTATCTATCTAAACGCCGTGCTTTGGAAGACGCGCGACCACGACCGTTTAAACAAAGCTGAAAACGGAGATCAGTGGAGGAAACGAAAAGATCAAGAAATGCTTCGTCCTGCCAGATCTGAAGCAAAGAAGCAGATGAAGCGCACGAACAGACTCTAAAAGCACGATGAAAATAGGACGCTGACCAGACGACAAAGAACAAAAAAAAAAAAAAAAATTCAATGAGCGAAAGAGAGCGAGAGCCGCGACAAAACGCCGGAAGCGATCGGGGCAGCTCCCGTGTTGGCCGGGGCAGACGACGCGATCGCCATCTGCAAAACGAATTTTCTCCGATGGGCGTCTCTGATAGCGCTGCGCTTCGGAGATTCCACACGGCGTAGAGGGGATCGCGAGACGACGGCAGAGGCTAAGAGCTCCAAGGAAAGGCAAAAAAAAAAAAAAAAAGAGAGAAATCTACTGAGAGAGTGGGGCCACGCGATGGCAGTTCCTCCACGCGGAGTCGACACCGCCCTCCCGACTGACCAAAAGATCAAGCTGCTGAAAGGTGGAGGCACCTTATAAATATTCGCCTCGCCCGACGCCCTCGCACCTTTCCTGCAGCGAATGCGTTAGGATGGAATGCCTCTGCGCTATCGGACAGGCGGCAGAAAGGTCAGCTTCGCAGTGCGCCCGAACGCGGGCCACAGTTTTCGTTCAGAAGGGCGAATGCGATCGCGTCGAGCAGACGAAAATGAATCGGCAGACAACGCGCCTTTAAAGTGGCCCCAAATGGGCTCTCGATGGCACAAAGCCAACAGCTGCGACACCTCGAAGCCCGGGCGCGGTGAGCCGGTCTTTCTCGCGCGTCACCCGTGCGCGCGTTCTAATCCCTGCCGCTGGAGAGCTGCTGAGTGCTTTTGGACGAGCAAAAAACAAAAGCGAGGGCACGATGCTGTGCCCTGCTCTCTGATCTCAGCAACCGCTTCATGACCGCCCGAACGTCTCTGACCCTTTGTAATGCAAAGATATGGCCCGGTGTTGATGCCCCAGCGGCGCAAAGTGCAACCCGCTCTCCACCCTGCGTCGTGCGGCTCGCACGAACGCGCATAACGTATGCGCGTCCCGTGTTCGCGAGCCGCTATGATACCAGAAGTTATGGAGATTGAAGAGGAGATGCGCACGCGAGAGCTGGCATGGGGGGAGGGTTTTCCCGGCCCTGTTTCCTTTCTTTCTTTCTCTCTCGGAGACCAAGAAGGAAGCACAACTAGAGCAACATCGTAAGGTTTCGGCAAGAGCGAACCATCATGCAAGAAAATGTCCAAGTGTTGCGCAATAAAAGAAAGCCACAAACAACCGACGTTGTTCGTGGCGGCTCTTTCTTGGTCGTCGGTTTGGCTTAGTGCTGCTTTTGTACGCATGGCGCATGCGCCGACAGTTCCGTTTCGCACATTCCGTTTTGTTCTAACCCTTTCTGCCCTCTCCCCTTTTCTTGGTACCCGGTAGCCATCCGATTATTTATTTTGGTTAACCTCCTTGCGTTCCGTTTCCCATTTCTTCCTCTTTCTCAGGTGTTGCGAATCTTCACAGGTGAGAACCAACTCGTAGCAAGCGGCGCAAGAGACGGTGTCACATATATGCTGAATTTCTCGAGATTCTCTAAAAGGCAACGCCTCATTCTAGCTTCGCGTAAGTGCGCTCTACATTCACTACAAACGAAAACGAACATCTTCAGAGAGAGAGAGAGAGAGAGAGAGAGAGAGAGAGAGGGGGGTCATAACGGAAAAGCAGGGAGGTTAACCAGGCTGAGCCCGTTAGGCTACTCTGCACTGGGGAAGGGAGAAAGAGGACTGAAAGAGGAGAAGGAAGAAAGAAGTTCAGAGCTTGCCCTATTACACACACAACCGTTCATCACTCAGTCGGTCACAGGCGGTCATACAGGCTGGGGCATTTCAAGAAACGAACCAGCGCCTTTGTGGCCTTGCACATAGCAGACGCACGAGTTCCCGGGCCCAAGATATTCTCTTCTGTGAAACGACGGTCGTCTAAATGCTCCAAAGCTGTACGAAGGGCACTCCTCTCGCCTTCGTATGTAGGGCACAGGAGATGTTTGGTCGTTTCTTCGACACCAAATCTGCTGCAATTGGGACTGTCCGCTATTCCAATTAGGAATGAGTAGCCGTTTGTGAAAGAAACTCCTACTCGCAAGCGGCACAGTAGCGTCTCTTCCGGTCGTTTACAACCAGGTAAAAGTTGCAATGTCATATGAGGATCCATGGCATATATGCGCAGCTCGGTGAACTGTGTGTTCCGTTTCCTTGCAGCAATAACATGGGCAAGACCGCTGAGTTGCCGCGCTGCATCGTTCAAAAATTTACATAATAGTACCAGCTATAAGGTGGCATTTGCTCCAGCAGCAGAACGGCGCCGGGGCGTAGAAAAATATAAGAGAGCTGTCAACATCTCTCTCAGTCATAGGAGAGCTAGATGGCGCAACACTATATACTATACAGTTCGTAACTCTGAAAATGATCTCTGTATAGTCCCTCTGGCAGGATTATCGGTGTCTGTGTCGCATAGAAGTCTCATAGTCATAGGAGTATCGGTGTCTGTCGCAAGAGAAGCAAAACACTGCACAATCAACTACTGTTCAGCCAAAAAGAGTAATACATCTCAACCTTTTAATGTCATCACCCTAAAGAAAGCCTGTCAGGGGCTGGCTTCTTAGGCGTTCCCTGGGCTTGAACTACAAGCATAGTCAAGTAACAAGAGGTATAGAAAGGTAGCTTCACGCATGCGCCAATGAGTCACGTCTATCGATGAGAGCATCACGATGTCGTTAACTCTGACAGCATTAATCGCCAACCTCACAAGGCGAGCACCGTCTACGCGTATATATCAAGCCAAAAATCGTGCTTTCTGAAAGCGCTTTCAGCGTCCCTGCATTTTTAAACAAGCAAAGACAGAAGGAACGTCCAGGGAACGGCTCGCGTGAAGGTGCACAACTGAAAAGCTTGAAAGACACGCACGGATTGGCTCGTGACGTGCAACTGACAGCGAACACGACGCGACGCGACAGGCCAGAAAGAGAAATCTCTACCAGCGCCGCCGCGTTCGTCTGCTACGCGCCGCGGACGAGTCGTCTGCTGCGCACCGGGGACGTCGTCTGCCACTGCACGACGTGTCGTCTGCTCTCGGGACAATATAAAAGGACGCCGCGCTTTGACGCGCTTTCTCCCATTGCAGCCGCCAACGCCATAACTCAGACATTCGTTTCGATCAAGGCATGTCTTGGAAGGGCTTGCCGCGTCTATAGCGACGCCCTGCGCCTTTGGTTCAAAAGATCGGACAGGCGAAAATATTTTGGAGCGCCAGCGAGGCAAAAGATTTTACATGGGAGCGTTTTCAGTTTTCACTGTGACAAGCAATCGCGCGTTAGCTGCTAAAGAAAAGCGGCCTTTGTGCATTCGATTTGAACAACCCCTATCACAGCCCAGTGGCGCGAGAAAAGCTGAAAGTGAACGCGAAGTGAGAACAGAAAATGTTTTTGGATGCGAGTTCGAAGAAGCAGTTCGATTCACGAAGTGCAGGCTCTCGTTCCTAAGGCAGCGCGAATGAGTTGCGTAGATGTTGCGCAAGGGCGTGTGGGCGTCCCGCCACGCAGAAGGTGCTCATGGTGGGGGTCGGGAAAGCGCGAAGGGAGAGAGAAGGTGTTGGCACGGAAGAAACGGTTCTGAAACAAAGGAGCCAATGGTTCTTGGATGTTCTTTAAATTTATTTGCTATACTCGCGGAGAGCGGCCGGAGCTCCGGCACACGTGCTACCGCGCCAGGTAGTCCGGCAGGCAGTCGGAACATACGCGGAATCGACGCAGCTCTGTTTACCCAGACGAAGACGGGAAAATCCGCAACACCGGTGAACACTCAGTGGTGCATTGTGTCTTATTTGGCTGTTCTAAATAAGGCGCTTACGTTTTCTCTTCCACAGCTCAAACTAATGCGGCTGAAAATGTGGAACTCTTTTCAGAAGCGCGCTCGCTTGTGTATGCTTAGTCTCCGCAGCTTTCCTTTAATTGCCACAGAAAGTTCTACACGAGCATAACAACAAAGGACATCCACAGCGCTGGTAAAGGCAGAGCTAAACACCTTGCAAAATACGCTGGACTCACATTTCTTCACACTCTCACATTCTTCCCATTTTCTTCAAAAATCACCTCACGGATGGAAGGAGAGATTTTCAAGTCAGTGCAATATCTTAGCGCCGTTGTCACGTTGCGATAGCGTTTCGTACGATGGTCAAAGTGGCACGAGAATTTAGAAAGTTACTCTTGCGCAACTACATTCCAAGCGTCTATTCGTATACTATGTTTCCGACGCTAGAACCATGAGAAGTATATTCGCAAGAAACACATATACAGTGCCGGTCCCAACTGTCCCACAAATCTACTTCTCAGCAAGAGTTTGCGAAGGAATTATGTTACGTCACAGCGGGAGCGCTGGAAACAGCGAACTCGGGAGCTCTTGAATGAAGCAATAAAAAAAAAGGCGATACGGAATGTTTATGGTGGGGGGCGCCGTATTTCTTTCTGCAAAGAAGACGGGAGCACGCGACGTTTATTTTAAAGACGTCGTGCAGCCTAGCGGGTATAGGTAAGTAACGCAACAGAAAGAAGGTAATAAATGAAATAATAAATAACGGAGGGACAGGGGGAGAGAAAAAGAATCGCACCTGCCTCGATAGAGCGACGCTCGGCGCACAGCTTCCGCCACCGAAACACCGGCGCGAGGTGAGCGGGAATCAAAAGCGAAACAATGAGAGCAAGACGACTCCTCAGCTTTCAGGGCCCGGTCGACAGATGGCAGGTATAGGAGCGAACCAACTCTCCTGGCGAGAGGAAAATATATGGCGGGCACCTCGAGCACCGCTTCTGACTCGGAAGCTTTCTTCTGCGACGGCCGCAGACGACGGAGCGAGAGAGAAGCCGACGATCAGAGGTGGAAGCAAAGCAGAAACGCACCTGCCGCAGCGAGCGCGACAGAGATTAACGGACGCCCAACAATGGCGGAGAGCAGAGCACAAAAGAGCAACGGAGTTAAAGGCACCGTTTTCGGAGGCGCTTTGCTTGAAATGCGCTCCAGGCGTGCACTCGGGCGCGCGGAGGCAGCTGCTGTCAAAGGGCGAAAACTCTAAATTGAATAAAAAAGAACAAGGGGCGCACTGAAATTGCGCTCGGCTTCCTGGCATCGTACATTCTCCCTAACTATATGGCTGATGGCGCGGACCTGCTCTACATTTGCAGGTTTTGGCCACCAGACGAAAAACGAAAGAACACCCGCATAGCCTTCGCGCACGTGTTGATCGCACGCGAGTACAACGCAGCAGTGCTGAACGTACAGCAGCTCCGCCCACGGAGGGCGGCAGCGAAAGTTGCTGACGACGTCGCGCAAGAGGTAACGGATGCTGACGACGCGCACCGGGCGGCACATCAAACGCGACACGGGACGTGTGGGCAAAACTGTCCGCGCTGGCCGCTTGCCTGTTGGCCTTCAACGCAGAAATAAGGGCGGCGGGAGGCAGACGGCTGCTATTAATAATGAAACGTAACACGGGGCCGAGCGAGCCAGATGGGCGTGTCCCATTGTTCCAGGTGTGCTTAGCAACGAGGCTGACCATTCTTTTTTTTTTTTACTTTCGCAACGCAAGGTGGCCCATGCCTTCAAACGAGCGTGCATGAATAACGTAACACTTGGTAAGCTCCGTGTCCGCACCCCCCAACCCTCTCTCCTTCCAGACACACACAAAGAGCCTTCGTGCTCTTTATATTTCGATTATCAAGGACAGCTTGAAATGTGTCGTCGCTCACAGCTGCTGTCACTCATATATTTCGCCCAGCCCGGGTATATTTTTCGCAATAAGCCAGTAAACAAAACCAGCTCACCCATTTGTTGGCCTCGCTCATGAGCCATCACAATAATGCGCACGGTGGCACAAGGCAGACCGAAGCAACAACACGAACTCGCCATCGTACAAAGGCAGTATTTCTGCCAGCTGTATCCGCCAGGCGACTCCTGCACAAACGCCACTAAAGGCATAAAAGCTACGGCCTCGATCGCTTCATCGACTGCGCGAGAAGCCATCACGCCCCCCCGCGCGTTACGGCTTCGCGCGTCGTGCCAACGGCAAACCGTATGAGCTATCGCACTAATGCATGGGAGATACAGGAGGGGAACCGGTACAGTTCATCGCTGTGCTTGTATACATTCGCTGCATTTCGGACGAAGGCCGGGAGGCGAGCCGCGCACCACACTACAGGCAGACGACCACTGAAAGAAGCACGGAACGCCCTGGCGGGAGAACAAGGAGCGCGGTCAAATCAGAGGCTATAAAGCAGCGCACTGCCCGCGTGCAGCGCCGAGTCCTGATCATATTAGCGAGCGGGCTCACCAAAGAGTGCGCGAAGAGAAGAACTGGGCCGCTGCACCGGGTTCGGCTGAGGGGCTCCAACCAGCGAGACGAGAAGGGCGGAGCCGCATGACCATCTTCGCTACAGCCTGTTGTCTCGCAGCCGTCAAGCAGATAAAAACACATAACCTCGCTACAGCAAAGTCGTGGAGACAGGAAATGTACCGCGAGATATTTCGGCAAAAACCAAGAGTCTCCAGAAGAGCCTCGTGGCAGGAGCTGCACTCTAAACAGCGCGGGAGCTAGCGTGTCCCGCGTTTATACTCAAAAAACGGCCGCGCTCGACGTGTTCGCCGACGTCCGTGAACGGTTACCTCGTCTGTCGGTTATTGTGATGCGATATAGTTGGGCCTAAGGAGCCACGCGGTCTCGCCTCTGATAAATTGATACGAAGCAAGTCAACGCGTATGCTAAAGTGTGTGGAGAGGTATTTCGCACTTCGTGTTAAGCGCAGGCCGGCACCACTGCGCTTCGAATAATCCGGCCTAAAATGGTTGCGCTAGGGTTGGCACTCCCGGAAGCTTCGAATAAGGTGATAATTCGTGACAAAACGATTTCGTTATATCTAACGTTCTCGATATAACGAAACTGCGCGCTACGAGTCCGCAATGCGACTGAGGTGCCATCTTAACGTCAAATTATTATTTCAATCATTCAGATCAGCCAAGCAGTATAGAATCTATGCACTTGAATAAAGCGCAATTATTGTTGTTCTTAATTATAATAATTATTATTACTATTATTATTCACTTATTGCTGGTATTTTTTCTCTTTCTCTTTTGATACAGCCTCTTGTGTTTTGTTGTTGTTGTTTGGTTTTATTATCTGCGTGCGCCAGCAGTCAGACACACATAAGGTTTGTTCCTGACCACGCTAAATAAATGACGTACTGATTGATTGATTGATTGATTGATTGATTGCAATTTGTGTTTGTCGGAGAGTAAGGGATCATGTGCGATGCCTGCTACTCCTTCTCGTTTAGTCAAACTGTGCATATCAAACTTATATTGGCTCAAACAAAGGAACAATACTCGAACAATAATCAAACAAAATTTACGTAAAGCTATGATCGCGCTAACGCACCGGTCACAGAAAGCTCGCGTTCGCACACAGCCAACGTTCAACGCGCAGGAACTTCGGCTGTTCTCCGCGGGCGTGAACTCCTCTGGAGGGTAACCTAGGGATCACGACCGCTTCACTGCAACTCTGTCGCCATCCCATTCGGTTATGATAGCCGAGTGAAAGGAACAAGCTACTCGTGACCAAGCATGAGATAACGTGCGTCTGAACGACATCATAACGGCTACATTAGCAGGTACACCAGTGAATGCTGGGAACTTGAACGAATGGATGAAACCCGTTTTCTGCTTTTCGGAGAGATCGAAAGAGTGGTGAAATACGAGTCGCAAGCTACGTGGTAATGAAAAGCCAGACAAGCATCAACTGCAGTAAAAGCTCAGTCGACCACCACTATACTTGGCATTTCGAATCCACAAGACAGGCGCGCACCAACTAAGCGGCGTTCTTCGTCCACTACCGAACTGTCCGCATTACCTTCTCGGAAGCACTCTGACCTCAGAGCGCAGTCTGGGGCGGCCTGCAGCGTTGTGCGTCGAAAGTAGAAGACAGGCGAGTGAGAAACCGGGCGAAGTACTGCCGTCGCATCACTCTGGCGTTTTCACCCTCCCAAACACATCCCACGGTTTCTCCTCCGCGAAAGATGAGCCGTCACCGAGACGCAAACGCCGCGCGTGTACGCGAGAAAGAGGGCGCGCTGCCGTAATCGCGTTTGCAGCTTCATCGCCCGCCATTTTCGCCCAAGTGCTTCGGGGCTCGGACTATAGCTGGCGGCGCTCGGCCGCTGGCGGCCAGAGCAGGTTCCCAGCCAATCGAGTTAGTAGCGGCGCGCGCTTCTAGCCTTCTTCCTACCCTCGGTATATTTTCGTCTGTTCCGCGCTCCTCCTCCGGAGCAGACGACGTTCCCGAGAGGCCGTTACACCGAGGCGTCGGAGCCCTGCTCGGCGCTCGCGTTGGTTTGCTTTCCTCGTGTTCTTCAGCATTGTTGTTGCTTTCTCTCGTTCTCCTTCCTTTTTTCCATTTGTTCCGAGAGGGCACTACACCTGCACGAGCGTGTTCCAACATCGACTCCGTACAGACAGAGGCAGTGTGCGACGGCTTGTCTACGTCACGAGGCTGTACACACGTGTTTCACACTGAAATGGATGGAGAAAGAAGTTCGGCGAAGAAACTAAAATCTAACTGCCGAGCGCCAACAAATAAATATACGCGGGAACGCTGGACGTTTTCTTTGTTCTACACTAATGCACACCGCAAGAACACTACGGCCGCGACCCCCACCGTTACAGAGAGAGAAGGGAGGAAGGAAAGGCGGGGAGGTTAACCAGACCTAGTCCAGTTTAGGCTAAACCCCATTAGCGCGATTTTGTGCGCGACAGCGACGAGCGACGGGTTCGCGCGACGGATCGGGCCGTCGCTTGAACAGATCGCTCGGTCTTGTCGCGCGATCGCTCGGTTTTGCAAATCTGGAATTCGTCGCTCGTCGCCCGGAAGTGCTATGAGCGACTAGCCAATAGCGCAAAGCCGGAACTGGATGTACATAACTCCAGTACTTCCGATTGTCGCACGGAACGAGCAAACGATTGAATTTTTATACGTGCAAGGATAAGAACCTACTGCAAGACTTTCAGGAATAGTTATGCTGCTTCTTACAGTAAAATACATCAACTTAAGTTAATAAAGCACGCGTCACGCTAGTTTCGGCGCCTATATTGCTGCCCTCATACCGGCAACACTGGGGAGACGTCGCTCGAAGTCATCGCTCGCATGGGGTGCAACTTGTAGGCGACGAGCGAACGCGACAGCCATCTCCATCGCGTCGCTTGTCGCTGTCGCGTGCAAGATCGCTTGCATGGGGTTTATACTTTTCGCTGATACAGAGCATAACGCGGCACACGTGAGAAGGGAACACGATGTGCACATTTTTGCTAGAGCCCGGCCTGCGCCGCTGAACCGAGAAAGAATAACACAGCGTCGGCGAAGTTCAATAAACAGAAAGTATTAGATGGTGAGTAAAATATGCACAGCCACGACGTGCTTCCGCCTCCGTAAATCACTTCTGGAGCGTGCACTGAGCAAACTCTTAGCCTTCGAGATCCGTTTCTGCTACCCCGAGAGAGCTGTCGCTGTTGCGTAGATTTGAAGACCATGTGTGGCCCGCGTACCTTACGCGTCACGCTGTTCAAACGCGTTATCTCTCAATCCAGCTAGGAACCCGAACAGATCGACTTCTTTGCATCCGAGCGCATGGCTTCAGCCCTCTAGACGGCAGTCTGAGGTGTGTCATCACGGTAGTATGCCAAAATGTCGACATTGCCTTTCTTCGAATACGTAAATTATTTCGTCGCCTTCTTCCCACTTAATTGCTCTCGTTGTGCACAATACAAACTCGCAAGTGTTGCCGTACTGAATTGTAGAAGCGTCTCCTTGCATAGTTATTGTACAGGGTCGTTGAGAAGATGGAAGGATTCGTAGATTATACCGCGATTTATATTTCTATTCTTATATATATATATATATATATATAGCACGACAGTATTTTATGTTTGGGTCCACTATCACTGATGTGACGTCTGCGTAAATATGCTCTTTCTTGACATATCTTGACGGAGATGGCGCCGCCATCTAGGAGCGGTGAAACGAACTACTGCATGATGACACTAAGGATCGCCGACGGTGAGCGGGTTGGCTCGGCGTTCTCAGCGTAGCGGGGACTCCAACGTACGCGGTGTTGCCTGGTGTAGGTCTTCTGCGGTGGTGACGACGCTGTTTCCGCGCACGGTTTGTCGTTCGAGTCCGATTAGACTGTGTCGCCTCCGGAGCGCAGCTTGAACATGCAACTGCTTCGCCTTGCGATTGCACCTACTAAGAAAAGTTGTGCGCAAAGCGGCGCAGAGAGGCAACGACCCTCTACGGGCGAATCTCGCTTTGGTCCGGCGAGAGACTCGCCAGCGTGTGGAGCGGAACGTCTTTGCGGCGCACGCTGCGAACTCTGCCACTCGCATTCCCGACTCCGAGATGCCACGGAGCCGGACCAAACAACATGCTCGTACCTTCGCCGAAGCGGCTCGCCAGCGCAGGACGCCGCGCGCCAAGCAAACCTGCACGACGGTCGCCGAGCCATAAATCGCGCTCCTCTCGCTGCAGTGGGCCGCCAGATCGCGAAGCAAACGTGCAGCGATGTCAGTGCAGACACGTTTTACCTGCGTGTTCCGCCGATTCCTATGACAAATGGAGTGACCGTATATGGCGCCGTATCTCGTAATGCTTATTAACTATATTATTCAGTGCATTTCCGCGGGGACGAATCTTGGAGGGTAGCCGAGTAACTTGAAAGGAAACAAACACGACGAGCGAGGGAGCGATAGGAAGGTGGCAGAGTATCGAAGGGGTGGCTGACCTCTCAGTTGTTTTGCAAGGGCAGAGCTTCTGCTTTGTTCAGATGCCACGCGAGCTGGTACGTAGCGCAAAAGAAGCTTGAGATCGGGAGAGAAAGCAGGACACGCGCAAGCGTTGCAGTGTGCCACGTCTTTTGTCCTTGTCTGGAGTTCCTGTGATATATCTGGATTTGGACAGCCGAAGTAAACGGCGCCAGAATGGGTGCCACTAAATGCAGTCGGCGACGTCATACGATCAGACGGTCTCATCAAGTTAGGAAATGTGCAGGCACTGCAATCAGCTGACGCAGGAGAGGTGAACTCGGAAATCGTTGTGACAGAGTTTTTCGTCCCGCAGTGGGCCGTAAATGAGTTGACAGTGGGTTTTCTACGCTGCTGACGATGACGACGACGCTCGTTATTGGCATCCCCTTTGAAACGGCGCGGCGAGAAACAGCCGCCCCATCCAACCTGCTTGACATAATCGAGTTTCACTAAATCCATCGCCGTCTACCATTTTGCCTATGTTCATCTCCGTGACTCTGGCCGTGTTCGCCGGGCCCGTATCGAATTAGAGCGCCACCTAGGGATGAACGCAGCGAGAGTAACGGGCGCCAGGGAGCAGCAGCGCTAACGCCGGCACAGAGTCCGTTCAGCTCTGGCGAACAGGTGAGCGCAGGCGTGGTGGCCGCCGGAAAGGGGGGGGCGCCTTTGGCAGACCGCTCTCCGTCCATTCACGCGCCGTCAAATCCGCGAGACCGCGCTCTGCCCAAAGCGGTGGCGGCGTCAAGCAGGCACTCTCGGCGGCGAACTCCATTGTTCGAGCGAGGCGGCCCCCGATGCCTAAGTGGCCCCGGGGGTATGCGGCAACGCGTGTTTGCGCGTGTGCGCGGGGCCCGGTGAAGAGAAAGCAAACAGGTCGAAAAGACCGGAGGGCCACAGAAGATGAAAAGCGCGCAGATTGGCGGCACTGATGGAGGCGCTCTTCGGCGCGGCCACTGATGGAGTCCGCCGCGTGGCCGCGCGATCGTCGAGCGCGCCCGAGTAGACGGATGGCGCTGCCCTTAACGCCACACGAGGGCGTCGAAACAACGAACGAACGCAGAGAGAAGACATCCGACGGGGAGAATGTGAAAGAATGAAGCACACATACAGCAGCGTACGTACACGTAAATACAGCACACGAGCGCAACAACCGAAACGCTCACACGCTCCAAGTATACAGAGGCAGTATCAAAAGAACACCAAAATATGCGCGTATCGACACTCGTCACGGAGTAGTCGAGCGGTCGGCAGCGTACGAAGAGCGCGCAGTCAAAGCACCATACCTTTTGCCTCACCACGTAGAAATACCGCAAACAACACAGGAAGAGCAATTTCAAAAAAAGAAAATACAGTCAGGCTAAGCACCAGTGGCATAGCTAGGTCGTCTGGCAGCCGGGGTCCACAGGTCTTTTATTTGCTGGCGTCACCAGGCAAGAGAGAAGGCCGCCAACAAGCCCGTGCCTGCCAAAGCTTGCGCTACTGTTGGCCTGCACTCGCAATGGATAGGATCGAGGGATCGAGGTGCACCATTTCATATTTCTTTCGGTACTGCCGTACTGACCCACCCGCAGTGCCAAAGTAGTGCATCAAAGACGATTTCGTTTAGAGAAGTTTTTGTTGAGTTAATATACCTTTGGGTCCTCAATTCCCGAATTGCAAAGTTTCCTCTTAATTCCTAATTAAACAGTTATTTAATAAGTCATATTTTAAGATAGCGCGGACTTAAGGTAGCTACGCGTGAGCGCACCGCACATGAAACGTTCCGCTAAGGTGAGTAGTTTATCGACCACTTTGCGAATTAAATTTTTTCTAGCCTGCACATTCGCTCAGTTACTACGTTAGATGTTGATAAAGCTGCAGCCGACAATTCTGCGGCACTGCACATCTGGTACATAGGGTACACGAGCTCGGGCTGCTGGTTGCCGGAGCACTCTTTATCATTTACGCCCAGTCAAGCCAGGGGAAACAGGGGAGTCTTCAGATATATCTGACACGCACCCCCCCCCCCCCCCCCTCCTCCCTGTTTCTACGCCACCGCTAAGCACTCCGTACAGATGGTTAACCAGCGAAGCCGAAACGTATGGCCCCGCCGTTTATCACTGGGTAAATCCCGACGATTCGTTACAGTATTTATCAATTATTGGTTACATCATTCTATTTCTGAACTAGTGAATGAATGAATGAATTGGCGACGACGACGAACGCGGGAGCAGCGGCACGAGCGCGTCCGCGCAGCAGCGCCGAGCGGCGCCAACGAGCCAGCAGTGCAAGGAGACTTCGCTCGAGCCATTGCTGGCGATGATGGTGCTTTGTCTTTTCACACGCGGACACGACGGTGGGGAAAGTGGCCCTCCACAGCCCCGCTGTGGAGGGCCACAGCGGGGCTGTGGGGCTTACCACAGCGGGGCTGAACAAGCGCTTACCTTGCAAAGGTAAGCGCTTGTTCGGGAAGGGAGCCGAGTGCCTAAAACAGGCAGGCAGCACTGAAATATTTTACTAAATATTTTTCGACCATACCCAAACAACCATTAAATAAGGTTTTGGGAAAATTAAAAATAATATTTAGGCGGCATGAAAACTTAAGAACAAGGAAGAGCTCAATTTGAAGACAGAGCTAAGCCGAAATACCACCAGGCTAAATCGCGAATTTTCCGCTAACGGTGGGGTTAGCCCGTAGCGACAAGAGTTCTAAGACTTCAATTCGAGAAGACGTCGCCAACGGGGTTGGCATGCTCGGAAAATCCATCGAATACAACGGAAACTCGATGCACACCTCGTTAAGGCCAACGTACGTAAGGGGTTACGATCGAAACGTATACCCCCCCCCCCCCCCCCACCTTCCGGCCTCACACAACGCGCACGCACACAAATGGGGCTGGAGAACAATCGCCCGCAAGTTCTTACGACCGACGTTGATTGATTAAATGCAGGACTCGGCAGGCGAACACCCAGTGGACAAAAGAAAACAAAGGAAAATAAAAAGTTTTTTTTCGTTGTAGACGCAGCAAGCGTCGACTGTCCCAGAGATCGAAGCTTTTGCTGCTCATTATTTCGGGGACACACGTGGAAGCCAACGCTGAACCGTGGCGCAATAACAACAAAACGAGTTCATTCGGGAACGAGCGTATTATAATAAGACCGGGATTTTTTCGCGAGAAATTCCACAGTCCGCACTGCGCGCACAATTCTCTCTCGAGTCGAGACGCGGACTCACCCTTGCGCATATTCTTTTTTTTTTTTGTGTGTGTGCGTTGCCTTATGTTGTACTTCTTCGCTTTTAAAATGAATATAAATGACCTCTTTATTAAAAACTCCAGCGTCAGGAAAAGAAAGAGCGCCAGTGGTATGGGGATAAGTGCCGAGAAATGGTCGGTACCAAACCTTGCGCGCAGTTCTCCTTTCTCTGTGTAAAGTGAAAGATTAAAATTGGAACGAAAAGAAGAAAGCAAGAAAAAAAAAAGAAGCTAACCGCGTTCCTCGCAGCGATAACCGGCAGAACAAGAAAAAAAAAACAAATAAAGGAAAGACGTCAGAAGCGCTAAGGATAAGAGGAGATAAACGTGGCGTGTGGGGGGAGCGGGGGGGGGGGAAGCCTCTCCGAATATGAAATTTTTTCGGGACACAGCGGAAAACGGAATGGACGGCGGTGAATTCGGACGCACAAGCAGTCGTAGTGGAGAACCGGGGATTACTGTACGACCAGGCAATTCTCGAGATTCACAAGAAAGCAAGTTAGTGCTCTTCCACAATGTGCAAGTGAAAAGAAGAAAGAAATATGGGGGGGGGGGGGGGGGGGGGGGCTGCCTGCAGGGCCTAACGCCGAAGACATATCTCGCGTCTCAAGTTTCGTCTTCACCGACTCGGAAGATAAATGCTGTTTTTCGATGCGCGATCGCCTCAAACTATTCTTTTCAGTACACGGCATATGGTCGGAAACAGCAACTAAGTGCCCCCACGGCTATAATTCTCTATCCCACACAATCTCTTTACCAGGGAGTTTAAGCTGTGAGTGTCAGTATTACCAGTTACGGAATACATGCAGGAGTATACAGGGTGCCCCAGCTAAGTTTAGCCAGAGTTTAAAGATATGCCAACGCACTTCAATATGGCGCGAAAAAATGCATGTTGTTGACGATTGTATGGAGGAAGTCGCACTACTTTTGTATTCTGCCTAATTGCATAATTAATGAAAATTAATTAACCAACTTCGGAAGCAACAAAGTTAGGCAAGAAATTCCACTTACAAATTTGTAGAGCGCTTTGCAAAACGTCCAATTAAGACAGTTTCTAATTTTCCATCTAGTAGACATTAGTGTTCCGCCCCTTACTGCAGATGCCCGCGATATACAAAAAAAAATACCACGTGACATGTCCGCTTGCGCGCCGTGATTTCAGCGCTCCCAAGCACTCCGCCTACAAACGAACATAGCATTCAGTCGGGTGACCAGACAACAGAAAGAGGGAGAGAGGGAGCGCAAATCTCGGACGCCGTGGCCAGTCTATGAATGGTAGAAACGCTGCAAAAGTGGTTTGTGCTTTAGTTTCCGCGTAACAGAATTGTGTTTTCTCGTATATTCAAATTACCATCCGACGCTATCATGTCTGTTAGGTTCTGTGTAAGTCGTAGTTTATGATTTTCTGACGTATATTACTTTGAGAAATTCAATTAGTTCAGTAAGTTCTTCGCGCTATAGATGCAGGGTCTGCGTGGTTGGGTTTGCGATACTCGAAATTATTTTTGCCGAAACGAAACGAAACGCGGGGCGCCCACGCCGGGCTTTCTGCGACACGGGGCCCTTAACGCTCTCGCGTCAAGAAGGTCAGCGTCAAACTGCACTTCACCGATTAAGACTTCCTTTAGTGAACACTTGTAGTCACGAAACCCATTACAATGTACAGAAACATGGAACTGTACCTGCATTTCTTAGTCTATAAGTAACGAAGTCTGGAACAAGCAAAATACAAAGTATAAGAGTGGGCAATCTGGAGACCTCCCATGCTGTTTGTGGCAGTGCTGACAGAAAAGCGGAAAGTGCGTGCGCGAATAACGCTGACTGCTTTGATTCCACCGTCCGGCTCACGTTCGGACAGCTCTAGCCTACGTGTGACTGTTACGGAACGACCGAAACTACTGGGCACATTGTGTGCCTTCGTGTCCGCTACGACGTCGAGCGGGAACCCCGCTGGACTCTAAGCCATTTTCGGAAACGGAGATCCTCGGACCATGGCCGTGCGCGTCGCACAGAAAGCCTTATTGCAGTGCCTCGAGTCGACAGACGTCTGCAACCCTTCACGTGTATAGACTCGGTGCGCATCTTCATACATGCGCGGAACTGTGCCCTCTCTCTTCGTCCTCGCACCCCTTCCCCGAGTGCAGGGTAGAAAGCCGGACGCGCGCCTGGTTAACCTCTCTGCCTTTCCAACTTAGGTTTTTATATCTCTCTCGTTGTTACCATGACGGCGCTTTTCTTATTGCGCGTTTTTTCGCATATTACTCTTTCCTAACCTGTGGATGTGCAAGGTACTGCCTTTACGGTTTTCTACGTTGCTGTTTCTCTCCTAACTCATTTCAGTGCTTACTGTAATGGTATTGTGTTTCTGTCAATTTGTATGCTCGCTCACCTCTCTTTACGTAAAGCCCCTCCAGCAGGGGTTTTTGAGGTATTGTAAATAAATAAATAAATAAAATAATAGTATAAGTGGCAGCTCCTTGGAGTCAGCGAGAGTCCAGCGCACCTAAACGATGCTTACTATCACAGCGTGGCGATTGCATGTTCACCGGAAGCATAGACACGCTAACGCCAACGAGCGACGCGCTGCTGGGGGCGCCTCTTGACTTTCTGCTCAACCTTAATGCGTTAGCGTTCTCACCGGGCATGATTGTGTACTTGGGAAAAAATAAGGGAGACGGGGAGCTAGAATACCTCCTTGATGACCACGACATTCTGAAACCGTTTAAGTTATCATAAAAGGGGAAAGAAGTTGGTAATTGCAATAAGAGTTCAATGTGCCATTGTCACGGAGCCTCACAAGCTGTCCAGTGCGGCACTCTGTGTCACAAGGTATTTAGGAATGAGTTCACTGTCTCCCGATACGCACAGCTACGAATCTATGACCGAACGAAACGGCTCCATACATTGGCCAGTGTTTGGCAACCTATCCGTGGCTTTCACACACGCTCTGTGGCACGTGCACAAGAAGGCCCGCGACAAAGTGTGAGCGCCTACGCTTCGCCCATCCGACATTGGGTGAAGCTCCGTCTCTCTCCCTCTCCAGGCCTGGGCCCACGAACGCAGCCGACGGAGCAAAGGCGCATCCCGCACCAGCAATGGAGGCGGCCGCACTTGGAGCGCTGCTTACACGCGCGCGTAAACAGTGCGGGTTCGCGCGCCAGTGCGCAGGCGCGTGCACAATCGACTAACCCTATTATTTGCGCGATAACTAGACAGTCTAATCTTTTCCAACGCGCTCCAAACGGAACGGCGTTAAGTCGGAGCCTCACCGCTCGATCGAATGGAGCGATGTCCGCAGCACACCGTCCGCTATCGCAAACTACGCCGCGTAAAAATCGACCCCGCACGGCACCCACCTCGGAGAGTCCGTGGATGGGCAGGGCTGAAAAATAGCCGCTTTCTGCTCGGCTATTGAACGAATTTATATGAGCTGTCAGCCGCCCCGTTTCTTTCTTCCTTCCCTCGCCAGCTTATGCGGCGCACGCTTACTGCCGTACTTCTTTTCGAAACAAGCGCGCGCTTCGCCTACCGTTACGTACGGGGGAGGGGGCGGGGGGGGGGGGAGATACCGCGGCGAGACCATTTGCAATCGACCAATTCATTTGCTGCACGCAGCGGGAGCGCTTGCTATCGGCATCGATTTTGCGGGGAAGGGAACCGATGAGTAGGGGGCTCTCTGTTGCTACTTTTGCTCGCGCGTCATAAAATGTAAACGACTGGCACAGCCAGCACAGCACTCTAACCCCGGGAAGATGGCCGTGCTCGACGCGGTTCTTTTAGAGCGTCACTGCGAGCACACGATCGGAATAACAAAAGAGGCAAGAAGGTCCGCTGATGTGGGTTGATTGAGCCCAGTGATACGGGCACGCGCGCTCATCTCGAGCGAGAACGAAGTGCCAACGACGGGCGCCGCGGCCTCTTTTGAGACCACTTCGGCGACAGCGCGTGGGCACGCCACAACGCAACGGGAAAGCCGTCGGTGTTTCGCCGAAGCCCGCGAACGCGAGTGCGGAGCGAGCGTACAGATCCTGAACAGCGACGAAAACGAACGAACGGATCGATGATGAAATACGAAGGTGCAAACAACGGAAAACGCCGATCAACTCGCAACGTGCAATCAGTGCGCGCCTACGTCCACACGTTTTCCTCTCGAGAAGAACGGTCCTCCGTCGCGCATACATGTGGTTTCCACCGAAAACCGGCAAGCCATCCTACCGAGGGCGCGTAGCGTACTCGGCCCTTTTATTACTCAAGTCGATCTCGACGTGATCCAATCTCCACGTGAAGCATCTATACTTAGCGCTCTCGTTATGATCCATTACAAGTGGCCAACCAGTTTCGAGAAACTCAAAGCCTTCGCACAGCAACGTACTTAGTAGCGTCATGCACACTACACAACCAGAAGAACCCTGCGTAGCAAAACATTACAAAACGATTAGGGGTGTGCGAATATTCGGAAATATTAAATAGCGAAACGGGTAGTCTCCTATTCCGTTCGGTAATAGACCCGAATGGCCGCTCTCAGTGGCTACGGTGTTGGGCTGCTGTGCACGAGTCCGCGAGATCGAATCCGGGCCACGGCGGCCGCATTTCGATGGGGGCAAAATGCGAAAACACCCGTGTACTTAGATTTAGGTGCACGTTAAAGAACCCAAGGTGGTCAAAACTTCCGGAGCCCTCCACATACGGTGTGCCTCATAATCAGAAAGTGGTTTTGGCACGTCAAACCCCATAATCTAATTTTTTTTTCGAATGGCCGCTTTTCGTAAACAGGAATGTTTTTCGACAAGTTTGCGATTACTTCAAAACGGTAACTGCGCCCTATTAAACATAAAATGGGAGCAAATGTGCCGTAAAATTCCACACCAGCGGGCATATATATATATATATATATATATATATATATATATATATATATATACACCGACTCGTCGCTGAAAACGGTGTCCGATGCAGGCCGATCGAAACGCCGCCGCACGTGCTCCCACGCGCCGGCGCTCTTTTTCGAGACCGTAATTGCGAACATTTTCGCGTGGGCGCAGCAGCTGCTCCCAGCCAGCGCAACCCCCCGTCGAGACAGGCGGCGCAGGAAGACGCGATGCACGCGGTCACCGGCCACGTGTAATCGCTTTCGAGTTGGAACTGCTCCGCGGGAGGGCCCGTCGAGCCACGCGCGCCCAACTTGCACTGCGTCGGCCCGTTATGCGCGTCGATGAGCAGCGCGCGCGAAGCACCGCCACACTCGTCCATCAGACGCCAACGCCACCAGCGCAGGGTAAACGGCGGCGGTTAACGACTCGCCTCCCGGCTCGACGCCGGTGCAAACGCAGACCGCGGCTTGGCTATCGGTGTGTATACCGCCAAGTTTGCGGCGGTGGCTCGGCCTTAGGAAACGCGGTTCCACCGCCAGACCAACAGAGTTTACCGAGTGATGCTACGCCGGGCCACCCTTTATCCTCAATGTTAGATATCAGCTACAGCCGCTGGAGAGCTAATGTGATTTGCGATATTTTAGTTCGCACAAAGACGTTCGTGCGGAGTAAAGACGCTGTTGCGGAGAAGAGCATTAGCAGCTACAATAGGGAAACGCCGCAGTCAAAGCAGTGATATGGAAACCTGCAACCGTCGGCTGGAGTCGCTGAGGGAAGAACAGCTCAAAATCGCTGGGAGAGCCAACAGGTAAACTCAATTGATAACGACGCATTCACTCGCTATATGGAAACGCGCGCGCGAAGATACAATAGATCGACAACCCTAATCTGCAGGCCGGAGGGGCCAGACATAAGCGACGAGACTTGCATGCTGCATCTTAAAAACGTCGCTGTTTATCATCGCAGAATTGTTCACGACGACATAGCGCGACGCCATTACATCCGGAACACACATTTAGGGCAAGCAAAACGTTGGCTTCGGAAGCACTTCCCTACACTCTTGGACAAAGGCACACCCTTTGGGGTGTATATCTGCCACACAACGATGATCGTCATCTGCCTTGCTTGCGTTTTCTTTCCTGAAAACGCCGCGCACGCTCCTTTCCTGTCGGGAATGCTATGTCATGCTGATAACGCGCATGCCGTTCGTTAGTGGGAAGTACCGGGCTCGCAGCGTTAAAGAAAGGAAATGCGGACAAGACAGATGACGTTTATTGTTGTGTGGCAAGATACAACCCAAAGGGTGTAATTTTGTTTTACACTCTTAAAACGGTTGCACCGTTTGAGGTGTATATTTGTCCCACAACAATAATCGTCATCTGCCTAGCTTGCGTTTCCTTTCTTGAAAACTCGGCGCTCGCTACTTTCCTGTCGAGAATGCTGCGTCACACTGATAACGCGCGTGCCGTTCGTGACTGGGAAGTACAGGGCTCGCAGCGTTAAAGAAAGGAAACGCGGGCAAGACAGATGACGATTATTGTTGTGGGACAAGATACGCCCCAAAGGGTGTAAATTTTTCTAAGAGTGTAGGTTGTACGCAATCGGCCAGCAACGACGCATTGTCGAAAGAAGAAGTCCTAAAATAAGGAAAGGGCTTCATCCTCACTCTAGGGCATGCGCAGCCTTCTGCAGCTCCTGCACGGCTGGCCAATCAGACACGAGCAACAGAAAACACGAGAAGATAAACAAGTTTCCGACTTCTAAAGCAAGGCCACGAGGTGTCCTACGACGGGTGGGTCAGTCGTCGCTGCTCGGCAGACGTTGAAATTAGGCAGATGGACGGGAAGCCGTTGTATGCGTTCCAGCAGAATGCGTCTGCAAGCAGACGACAACGGGTTCGCATTGGTCGAGCTATCCGCGAGACGCCCTAGGTCGTTGGCGGACCGCTTGAAAGCGGCGGGGCCTGGTAACGTTGAACTTGAAAAAAGTCTGCCGAGTCAAGCGAGCAAACTTCGGAGCGAAAAAGACTTTCAAGGTGACGCTCGCAGATAAGTCGCTCGGGAAGGGTCGAACGCGCGGGCTTAAGACATCATAAAGATAGCGGCGACGGAGCTGGAAGGCGCGAGGCACTTCCGCACAATTGAGCGTCCTTTCTTTCGGAAGGATCGGCCGCGGCACCACGCGTTTTGCTTGAGCATTCAAGAGACCACTACGCTGCCCGGTGGAGCGGGTGTTAGCGTACCGTCGGCGCTTTCCTTCCCCCATCGCTCAAAGCTTTTGGCGATGTCTTCCCCAATGCGGGCATTCAGCGCCGATCAGTACTGAAGCGACTTAAACACTCGGTCGTCATCTGTCACGCGTCCCCGGCTATACTTGGCCGAAGGTCTCAATTCGGGAACGCCCGCCTTTCGGTTGCAGTGCAGACGCCCGGGGAAAAGGGGGCGCCACACTCTACGTCGCCATCTTTTGTCCAACCACCTTTTTCTAGAGGTCACTCTTTCTACGCTCCCCAACTCCCCTTCGCTGAACCCACGCTTTCGACTCCCATCCTCTCGCCTTCTATTTCGTGCCGCAATCTCCAGCCAGAACTTGGCGAAGCCGCCGCAGCTATGCAGCAGGCACAGAGAGCGACGTCCCTTCCGAAAGCACACCGCGAGCTGGAAGAAACGAAACAACAAGCAGCGCAGCGCGCGCCGAATTCAATAGGGCATGAGGGACGGATGCCCAGGACAGGGCAAAGCAAACCTTCCTGCATCCCCTCCATTCAGCTTTTCTTATCCGCGTTTTCCCCCCGGCGGCGCGAGGACTTTTCAGACCTGCCCTCGGCTTTGTCCTGACTGAGTCGCACCGTTTTGTGCTTGTCACGCGGGACTCGGCCGCTCTTTGCGGTGTCCGCCAGAGGCGAGAAGGAAACGCGGAGTGAGCTATCTTGATTTCCAGCTACACACATATTTCTCGCCGGCGCCGGCTCTGTACGTGTCCCCTGCCCTATGCCGCCACCGCGGCCTCTGTCGGGCGAGAGGGCGGGCAGCGGGAGGTAACGCTAGAGACTTAAAAGTGCCACCGGCCTGTCCGCCGTCTGCTGCTGCGTGGGCAGACGACGAGAGGCGACAGAGGACACGCAACGAGTGTGACGTCTGGACTCTCGCGGAAGTGCAGACGACAAGCGGTGGCGTGCCTACAACGTCAGGCCCAGTTTGTCCCCTTGGGTGCAACGCACCTTTCAGCGGTTAGGCGGATTACCAAGTTGCGAGGAGGGAGCGATGAAAAGCCCTGTGGTCTATGTGGGAGTTAGCTGGGTGACCGTGGTGCCGACGACAGAGGCGAGATTTAAGAGAGCGGAATGGACTTGTAATAAGGGCCTTTTCTTTCGCCCGTAAGGGATTATCGGAGGTCCTTATTCCACATTGTACAATCGGAAGCAGCTGCGGAGACGTTTTTCTTCGAGGTGCCGCATTGAGCGAAGTCCCTAAGTCACCAGCGTGGTGTCAGCTATCGGAGCGGGGTAGAAATTCGCGGGGGTCACCTGTTCATTTCAGCTAGGCACGACAGTTGGCAGACACTTCCATTTGAAGTCGCGTGCTTTTCTTAGCGCTGAGGAACCGTAGTTGTACGAGTGGCTCAGGTTACATTGTTCGCGATAGCAAAACCGACTGGACGAAGAACGGCACGACACGAGCGCTCGCTCACGACTGGAAGTTAATTGCTAATAATTCGCACACAAATGGCAAGAACTCACACATGTCCAAGCCAACAAAACTGTTCCTTATATACGATTTATTAACAATAAACCTGCACTCGCGAGTCGGTGTTCGTGTTGTGTCGTCGTTTCCTAAGTGTCCTGTCGGTGTCGTTCACACTGTACTTAGGTATGCAACTTTCTTAAAGATGACGCATAAAGTAACCGTATGCATCGTTAACAAATGCAACTACGAACAACAGGCTATACATGATTCAAGGAATCCCATTGCCAGAAACGTAACTCGAGTGTCCATGATCCGCCGGTGGACACTGGGTGAACTCGACCTGCCCCAAAGAGGGCGCCGCACGTTGCTTTCACCTGGACAACGAAAGAGGACCAAGCGCCGTCGTGTCGCTCGATGTGACACAGGTGACTCGGCATTGGCTAAGCGATGGCGCCCGCGCGTTCCAAAAGCACCCGCGACATCGACGGCCTGTATTCTCACGCGCGCCTTCCCGTTTAAATGCTTCAGAGCTGTGACTCGGGAATAAATCTGTCCTGTGAAAGGACGGCGCTCGCACTTACATGAGTATCGGTAGCAGAAAACACGCGATCGCTCGTTTCGTGTCCCCCTCGCGTTCACCCTTTCTTGGTTTGTCTTTTTGTTTCTTGAAGCGCACAGCGCAATGACAGTTCTTGTGCCTTAAGAACCATCCGAGAGAAAACCGAGTGCACAGGAACCGGAGCCGCAGAATGACCTTGCATTTCCTCTGGAGTCGAGCGCGCCGTACAAGTAGCCGAAGTATTCAAATCGCGCTCGGATTCAACGACCTCCTTGCGAGGCGAGTCATCGAAAGGAAACAAAATGGTCGGCGAGAGCGAGCGGCGTGGACGTGGACGAAATGGCGGCCAAGGATTCGCCACCGAGAATGAAAAAACAGGCACGAGCCGCGCCTCTCGCCTTTCAATTCCTGCGCTGTTTCGGTCATATCCAATCCCCTCACGTATAGCGCTCCCCTTTATGCAAAACATATTCTCTTCATTCCTCGTCCTTCTTAAGCAACTTCATTTTATTATTTCACGGGCACTCCAACGGTCGTGGCCTTCTCTAGCGGGATCGCGCAAAACAACGCCATCTCCACGGGAACGGGAGTTGGGGTTCCCGAGATTTTATGAGCCGCACGGCGAAGAAGAGCCCAGCCGCAGAAGGCTCTTCCAGTCCCGCCATCGTTTCGTATCCTCCATATTCGACCGCAGACTCTGTCGACGGATCTTGCGGAGAAAGCTCGACTTCGAGCGCTTCATTCGGACCTTATTTCGCCGCCGTTTAAAAGCGAGTCTCGGCGCGTGCCAGGTCGGGCGATGGCGGCGTGACTGCGCATACACCGACGCACACACGTCGAGCCGCTCGCGATGAACTCGGCCTTCTCGTTTGACGCTGCGCCGCCTCGCATAGCGCTCGATGTGTTTCGTGGCGCGTGCTCTGCGTACGCTCCGTGTCGCACGCGCAGTATACGCACACAGCACAAACTGGCCACGGATCCGAACAAAGCCCGCGCAATGCTTGGCGACGTTGCATACGCGCTTGCGCGAAACGGTGGAAGGCGCCACGGGACTCCGCCTTCGGCTGCAGTTAGCGCGTGCTTAGAATAAAGGAGACGGCGTAAAATAATCCGACACGACGCTGCGCATGTAATATGATCTGCTGCTGTCTTGCGTTTTGCCTGCGTCCTGTTCGTGCCATAACGACAACGTTTGTTCGCGGTTATATTAATGTTGAAATTTTAAAATTGCAGCTTTCTTCTCCATCTGGTAACAAGGCCCAACAGGAATCATCGTAAGGAGTTTCTTGTGGCGCTGCACGGACGGAGCCATGTTAATAGTAACTCGCTATTTATTATGTATCTCGTGTTTGGGTTTTGTGCTCGTATGCACTTGTCTACTCGTGTACAGCCGGTATGCACTCGTTTTCGGCTAATCTCGGTGTGTCACGAAACAACAAGAAATTTAAGCCTCGTGGCGCCAACCAGGGCTAAATATAGAAGCTAAATATCCCAGGCCGATTTGGGGCCAACCACTGCCGCACAATAGAGGGACATGATTGCGCAGTCGCCATGCGTGCGTGTACATAATGCCACGCGGTCGCCAAGTACGGAACCCATGGTCTCCGCATAACCATCACAACCGTGTAGCATGCGTCGGAGGATGCAACAGTGAGAGTTTCACGTCAGCCCAACCTTTAATGGTGAAGAAAGTCCCGCGCACGGCGACCTATTACACGCCAAGAACTTTGCTGCCGCCGAAAGCTTTACGAGGCTCTCCGAGTTGAGCGCCTTTAGTAGGGAGAACGAAGAAGGCGGAAGCGAAGCGAGATTGAATAAAGAACGCATCGAAAAGGACGCGCGTAAATAGTCGACGCTGAACGCTAAATTGCGACGCTCTTCAATTGCTGTTTTTTTCTTTTTTTGAGGCCTCTTCGCATCGCTTCGCTCAACGTCGTGATGTCGAATGTAGGCACTTCGAGACCATGCAGACTGTAATAATGAAATGCATCTAAAACCTGAAGGCAGCTGAAGTCGCAAATAGCGTTCAAAAAACGACACACGGCAAGAAGCCGTAAGAGGCACCGGACTCACCCGAAACTAAACGAGCCGGGAGAGTACAGATACCAGCTGCGAACTGTTGGTTGTTATCTGGGTTCACTTGCGAGCCGCGTTGCATTTTTATACAACATTGACCGTGCGCTATGGCGACGGAGCTTTCGCCTCGACCGCCAGGTGGAGCCGCAGTTGCTCCCGGCCGCCGCTATCAGTTGCTGCCGCCGTTCATTGAATCACTGATAGCGACTCCTAAGTGCAGGGAAGACTCGTTCTGTGCGCTGTGTGGCCACTTTTTTACTGTTTTTACGCTTGCTGGTGTCTTGCATTCTTTTTTTTAGCTCGCGTGAGTACGCGAATGAAATGACAAACACGGCATAGTATATCCGGGCAGCGCGTCGGGAGAGAAGCGACCGCTGACGTCGCGGACAGCGGGACAGTTCGCTGCTGCAACGCGCGCGTCTTTCGCGGCATCGTCAGGCTCATTGGGGCCGCTTGTGGAAATATGCGTGGCCTACTTTACAACGAAGCTAGTGTAAAACATGCCGGTTCGTACTTAAACAAGTGAGAACCTTCAGCAGTTATGTGCGGACATTGAACGCAATTGTATGGCGGTTATCCTCTATACGTGGGGGCCAATCAGAAAGTTTCGGCCCTATTATATCTTTTTCCACATTGTGGCTGTAAATGCCAACATATCCATTCCCAGCGTTTCTTGGAGCGGCTTGGCCTTATCTGCCGGCAGCTGCGTGGCACGGCGCTGCCGTCAGTTGTCGAAGATGGCGGTTGTGCTTCACACGTGCACGCCGTACGAGCAACCAAGTGGGATTCGTTTCCACTGGAGCTAGGGACAAACGCCCGTCGAAATCCACAGGGAAATGCAGCCCACGAACGGGGAACGGTGTGTCGCTTTGAGAAGTGGCAGGTGCTGCTGTTGGGAGCACGCAAAAGTCCGCGAAGACTCGCACCAGCGTGGTTACACAGTCAACCGTACAAATTCTACCACATGGGCATATCAAATTTAGTGGTCCGATGGAGTCTGAACCGGTGTGGGAAATATGCGAAAAAATAGTGTGAGGTACGTATATATTTCATTACCCGTGCGTACATTATTTTGGCCAATAGACAACAGGGCGCAAACACTTTCCGATTCGCCCTCGTACGTGCACGCGTCGATCGTCTTCACGCACCGTTTTTTCCGAGAGCCCGTTCTGCTTTGTTTCCTGCCATGGCGACCGCCACAAGAGCGAGGCCAATTACACGCTGCACGCAGTTCGCCTAAACACCCAGAACGGTGCAGACGCGTATCCGACCGTCCATCTACGGTGAGGAGCCAGTGTACCTCAACAACGTAGACCCCACGTTTTATTCAACGCCGCGCGTGCAATGATATCCAGTCAAGAACGGCACGTGGGTCGACAGCGTTAATGGAACCAGGTGCGCACGACGTGCACGGTTGTTGCAGGATGTTACTCCCAGAAGGGTACGCGACATTTGAGCGCGGTTGCAGCTCGCGCCGGCCTACATCCGTGGTACACGCGGCCAGAGAGGGGAGAGCCGCCATAGGAACAAACGCAGCTCCAGATGCAATATGCGGCTGCACCACCGAAACGTCGCGTAGTCGGTACGCAGAGCAGCGGTCGAATCAGCCGACCGATAAGGACGGCCAGGTGGTACCGGCACCCGCGCTGCAAACGAAAATTTGCAAATTCTTACGCGATACACGGCCGCCTACAATACGCAAACAGTCCCACCCGTGCAGCGCAGCGCGCTCGATCGGATTGGCTGGCCTAGCAGCAGCCATATTCTCGAAGCTTTCGCCCCTTCCGCACCGACAAAACGGGCGCCGTGGGACGCCCGCGCAAGCGGCGATCTTTCGCCGCGCTCCGCAACGAAGCCTCAACGAATGCCGCATCGTTTTGTTTTCCAGCTTCCCAAATTTTCCCTTTATGCTGTTTCCTCCCCCCCCCCCCCCCGCCTTGTGGCTTCCTTTCCTTTATCTATTATTTTCCATCTCCGCCGCAAGCTCTGGGGACGACGGTCTCCAGCGCAGCGGGGAGCGTAGAATTTATGTCCGCCACCTCCCTCCCGCATGCGGCGACCTCCCCATTTGTACCTTCATCGCCCGACTGTCCCGTCTAACTCTACGTATACAGCGCGGAGAGTGGGAGCCCCCAAAACAGGCAGACATAAGTGCGAAGGGAGCGGACCAACAAAGGCTGGCACAAAAGCAAAGTCACGAGCTCTGCCCCGGGCATGCGTCCCGGAATGCGCGCTCGCTTCCCGAGCCGCGGCCAGGACGGCCAGAGGCGCCGCTCTCGTGACTCACGGGTGCGCACCGCGGTCGCAGTGTGCGTCTCCGCTTTGCGCGCAGCTTTCGCCGAGGGACGCGGCACACGCCGCTTCATCGGGTATCGTCTAAGCGCGCGCGACTTCGCAGACCCAATTAGAGGGCTGCTCCTGCGAGCAAACAGGACACTTGTCTCGGCACGGGCAGTTCGTATACGCAAACCACCACCTGCGCCACTTCTGTCCGTGGGTTTCTCTCTTTCTCCAACAATAATGGCGCAGGCTCTCTTTCATCCTTTTCTTTATTCGTACATCTTTCTTTTTCATATGTGACAGCGCTAACGCAAGTCTAAACGGTAGGGTACAATAAAAATTTGCGCTAAATAATACGCGACGTATCTTGTGGCGCTCCGCGAAAGACTGTCACACAGACACTCCTGTTCGCCGAGCGCATCGTCAGATTTCTGAATATTGTCTAGACTTTCCCCGCGGAGTATAGGCAAGAGGGACACCCACGCAGCGTGACTTACCCAATTTACCAGCGGCAGGCGTCGGGTAAAATTTCCGGCATTGCCCAATGCCGAATCCGCCATTTTGACTGCGCTGACGCGCCGACGGGCCCGGCCAGCATATCTGCCCGGGATACGGTGACGAGTACGGTATTGCGTCATCGACACTCGAGTGCTCCCGGTCCCTCGAAAGCACGCGCATCGACACGCCAGACGTTCTTTTTTAGACGCCATCGAAATTAGCGACGTTGCCGAATTCCACAGTTTGAGCCAAACAGACCGCACACCGAACGAGCAGCTGTGTCGAAGATACTTTGTTCGGCGGCTTCGTTAAAATATTTGTTCTGTTTCGACGTCAACGTTATCGGTGGTTCCCCGTCCATGCATGAGCAGGAATTAAGAATTAGGCGAGCAGTAATTTCAAAGAATTATCAACGTGCAGCTTACCTGCGTCTACAGTGGGCGTACGTACTGTGCGCGCTACACGACGCGAGAATTTCGCAGCGCCTGCCATCGAAGCGAAGCCGGCCGGCGCTGTCCGTGCCTTATCGCTTCGCGCCCGGACAAAATGCGCCGCTTCGGGCAGCAAACATTTTCGCCCCTGACACACGGGGGCTACGCCATTCTATGGCGCTCTTTGCAACCACTGTACATTTGCTTCCCGAAGTCCGACGGGCGAACGAACCCGCGCTCCTTCCCCCGAGGTGTACCGCGTGCTGCCCCGTCGCTGCTCTGCGAGCACAGGCGTCGCGAGCTCGGCGTCCGGTTATTTGTCGTTCCCGCAGTGGCGCGACCGACCCCTTATCGCGCCCTCTCGTCGCTTCCTTACGATCACCCACATTCCAATCACCGGACAGCGGCCTCTCCGCGCGTCTAGCTGGCCGGCCTTTCATTACAGCTTCGCCGCGGCGGTCGCCACGATTGCTATTAGCGCGCGCTCCCTTCCGACTGGAGTTGTCCCTGCGTGCTGCGAGAGGTATTCCCGAAGCGGGGAAAGAATGCCCCGTCACCTTGCCTCGTCTTCAACGGCGCGGAAATCGGAGGCGCAGGCAGAGACGCGCGCAGTGATACGGAAGCGGCGTGTCGAGTGCGTGTGCTTGCAACATTTGGTCGCTCATGAAGGGAGTAACCGCAGAAACGGCTAACGCAATCATCAGCGATGTTCCTGCGTCTCGCCCCCTCTCTCTCTCCGCCTCTTCGCACCCTTTAAGTAGCACCGTATCACGCCATCCCAGCGTCCGTGCAATGTGAAAATAAACAAAAGCAAAGAGGGGCTGTACCGGAGGAATAGAACATACCGGAACCCAGGCACAGCCCGCTGTACAGTTGTGGCGTCATCGGCCCGAGCGTCCGCACCGCTGCACTGTTCTGCAAGGACTCGGCGTCCCGAACGGGACCGCGGGGGGAGACAATCGAGCGGGGACAGAGGCGGCACTATTCCCAAGGGGCCTCTTTTGGGGAAAGAGGCACGTGTGCGGAGGAACGGGCGCGAACCCGTATACCTCATTTCGGCGAGCGCGAGGGGACGGCGAGCCGACCCTTCGGGGGAGTTCCCGGCGCAGCTGCGGCCACCGAGTCTGCGCCACGGTGCGAGTACACCCGACCAATAAGTTGCTCCCCGCTCACGTAAAATTCGTCTCTTTCTTTCTCCTCTTTTACTTGTTCGGCATATCCTCATATTCGAACGCCTCTTGTTCTTTTCTTCGTTCTTCCTGTGTCTGCGTGCGTGCGCGTGTGTCTGCGTGTTCGTTTTCGTGTTTTATGACTCGAAGAAAGCGGAATCACGGTCTCTCCTTTTCCATCGCAAAATCATATATATTAAGCGGCAGTCGTGGCCGAGTGGTTAAGACAATGAACTATAATATTGTGTATTCATAAGTAGACTTTGTGCACGTAGTTCAAACAGCGGAGAGCACAAATCAAACGCACGCTCCCCTCCTCCCTCCCTCCCCCGCACCCGCTGCCAACGAACACCTACTAAGAAGTATTTCACACACTGGCGAAGTAGCATCACCAATATAGACAGCATTGTCTCTAATTCATTATTCATAAACCACCGCCTCGCACTCGCTTCAATCAGCGATAAGCATTGCGCACACTATCTGCAGGTGGTCTTCACAACTGCTTACAATATTTTTAGTGAGGATAACAACGGTACCCCCTCAGAATAGTGTTTTCCCGAGCTCGTTGGTTGCAGACAGCACAATTGGTTTCCAGCAGGACGCTCTGCACACTGACGGGAAGAAACGACGACACACGCCGGAATAGCAACTCAGCGTTGATTATTGATTTCCTACACTGGACGAGACCGCCGATATTTGCTTTTTGTGTCATGCCGATTATCCGACTCCTTAGGTTGAGACATATCGCTTCTGCGCGAGTAGCCCTCGCATTTTCTGTTGGCGATGGCGTGCCGGTGAAAGACTTGTGTGCTGGACGCCATGCAGCGGAGTGCTCGCGAGTCGCACCGTATACCTCGCAGCGGCGGGCACAAGGATTAAGGATACCTTCAAGGAGAACCGCGTTCTAGCAGTTTTTCGCTACGTGGATGATTATGTCGTGTTATGCAATTCAGCGGACCCACCTATAGAGCTGAACAAATGCTGTCCTGACCACTTTCCACGAAGCATGTGTGGGTTTAAACTTCACCTTTGAAATGCCAGAAAGAAAAAAAATTAGGTTTCTTGATTTGGTCATCACCTTGAGAAAGCTGGAAGTACGAAGCCCACTCTTGCAACGGGTTCCTGCCATGCGTTTCCGACCATTACAAGAATGTAAAACGACCCATCGTGACCACAGTGATACAGGCTGCCCTAAAAAAAGTCGTGTCATCACGTAATGGAAGAGAGCTTTATGCACCAGGTAACCAGTCACAACACAAAGCTGGCTACCCGAAAGTCCGGCTCACAGCGGTCACCGAAGGGTCGCTAAACAAGACGAGACTCCTGAACAGCAAATTTAAACATGAAGAAAGCATTCCCCAGAAAAGCAATAAGGTCGCCGTTGTGCCTTGTGTACCCACAAGCTAAAGAAGATAGCCGCAAAGGAAGGCATAGCGGTTGTATGTTCAGCACCAAACAAGGCGTATTACGAGTCAGAAATGGCCAGAAAAGTAAGCAATGCGCAATAAACCACAAGAAGCTCACTAAATGCAAGACGGGGTGACAAGTGATACACCTTTATTATGCGGCTGACGATATATAGGATAAAAAGGCAGGTGTATCAATCACTGGACAAGAGACCATGCAGCATGTCTGGAAGGAATCTCCGCTGGGAATTTCGCTTTTCATCGTCGCTAGCACCAGTGCACAGTTCGATTTCACGACATGAAAGTTTAAGGAAAACATAAAGACAAACTGACATGCAAAATTTTAGAAGCCATGTCAATTGACAAAAGCGGGAAATCTTGCATCAGTGCACCATCAATACTACTAACAGAAAAAGAAAAGGGCTACTTGTTAAAAGGCAATATTCCAACCTACGGAGTCGGATAATCAGTATGACACAAAAAAGAAGTATTGGCTGCCTCGTGTTATAAAAAGTGCAGGAAATGAATAATAAAGATTCACTTGCTAATCCACCGTGTGCCGTCGTCTCTTGCCGTCTGTGTCAGAACGTCCTGCTGGAAGCCGACAGTATACCACCTCTTCATCGGTTTTCTTTCTCTTCTACGAGCCGTTAACACGTCGTCATGCACTGCGCTCGCTCGCCGTGCACACGATAACTTTATTTTGCTTACCTTTTTTTCTTCTGCTGATTTAGTTAATTTAGTTTTCTTTCAATCAGTTTCTTTGTGTATCACGGTGCTGACATTTCAGATGTCTGCGACAATTCCGAGTGGCTAGGACCATAGCCGGTAATGTGAGCGCACTCGATTCCGCGTAAAAACTGTCGCGTGTTGCCGATTGGCGGAACGGCACTCCTCACCCAAAGTATATCTTTCTGTTTTGACAGTGAAATCAGTGTCTCAAATTCATGCTGGCGATTGCCAAATAACAAGAAAGTGTGGGTCTGAAACGATACACCGTTATATGAGATAGAAGAAAGAAACCCAATGCACGGCTGGTAACCAGGGCCGGAGTTCACACGACTTAACATTCGTAAATGATATTTGCCAATGGCCGGTCTCCTTCGCTAACACACTGCAGTATCGGGATTGGCTGAAATTTGCTCTTGCGAACAATTGACCAAAAGTGGGCAACTCGGTCCGCTAACACGGGCCGGTTACCCTTGCTCCACTTGTGGAGTATTCCGTCGTGTTCTAGCTTATTTCCCGATGGTTAGCGTATTGCTTACTGCACAGGAAGACGGCTTAATTTTGCGTAGAGAAACACGCATATGTCATGTCATAAAGCTTCAATAACCTAAATGTCTCGCTACAGGCGGCTCGGGATTAGGTGCATGACATACTTGGAATGTTAGCACGTTTTTAGGTATTTCTTTCTTTTTTTCTGGTTCCTCAGAACACAGCTTTTCTCAATGGGTTGAGAAAAGATGTCTTATTTAGAGGTGAAGTGCATACACACATAGCGACTAACGCTCGGACAAACAGCAGTAACTTTCTGCCGATTTCGGAAGCCGCTTGTCAAATGTGAAAATACAGCGGACAAAGAAGCGTCCGCATCGAGCATATCATCTTCTTGCAACAGCAGCCAGGTTTCCGTCCCATCATGCTTTCATTCATTGCTTACATCAGACAACAAAGAAAAAAAACGCATACGTAAAGTCCTTATATATAAAGACCTTGCTATCGGCTCCCCCTCCGTCGCCTCCCACAGCAGAGCCGTTCCAAGAGAGCTGTCTCGTACACGCTGTTTGACGAAAAATGCCCCCTCAACGCACAGTGCCCACAGGCCTTTTCCTGTATGTGTGTGCCGTTCCGCAGACAGGCCATCCTTAAGCTGCGCGGGCCACGTTAGGCGAAATCACAGCCGGCCTACGTGGATGATGCATCCCTTCTTCCCTAGCGTGTGCTGCGCATTCCGCTCACGGATGTTCCCCCAGGATGACGTCGTCCGGCTTCGACCCCTGCTCGAAGCGCAGTTGGCGCAGAGAGGCAGCCCGCCGCCACGTGTCGCTGATGAGCGACCGCACTGCACTCGGCGCTCCGTAATGGCGTCGCACTTTCGCGAGCAGACGACGAGAGGAAGGAAGCAGACGGAGCGGGAAAAAGACGACGACCGAACAACTCCGTAATGGTTCCCGGCTACAGCCTCGACGGGTATCCCTGGCGGAAAGGAAAGGCCTCACGTTTGCGCAACAACTCGCGCAGCTGACAGGCAACACCACGCACGCCTACGTGTATATATATATATGTTCTGGCACTGCGTAGTTTGTGCGCGCTTCCAGGTTTCACGCGTTCGGTGCTTCGCGCTTATACATGCAGAGCTGACTGCAGCGCTATGCCACGGATTCATGGCCGACGCACACTGATTTCGGCGCTCTCTCCCAGCAAAGCCCGCAGAGGTCCCATTCATTGTGTCTTGCAACACTGTGCGGCCGTGAGCCACTTTCCATCGCCCGCTACATAGCAGGCGCAAGCACGCGCGGCATATGCATGAAGAAGAAGAAGAAGGTTACTCAGCATACGCACATACTTGCACGGTTCACGTAAAGGAACAGAACAAATCAGTGGCGAGACAGTTGACGACCTTCCTTGCGCTGAACGCTCAAAGAAATAAGAATAAATAAATAAAGGTTGGGCCTTATTTGTGCGTAGTTATTTCCGTTTCTCTTTGTTCTGTTTTCGCCGCGAGTACACTGGGGTTACGCAATAACCACAGGTCACCCTGCCCTGTCGAGATCTACTTCTTTTACTCGCACGACGTAGAAAATAGTTAGTACCCTGGTTAGTGCAGTGCAACACAAAGCAGTAGATATCAAGCACTCTACGTGGCATATCAAGTAATAAGTGCGCGCATGATTGAGCGAAGCAGGCGTCCGGCTCGTGAGAGCGGCCCCGGAGTTGTGAAATACGTCGAGATCGATTGCTTGGCCACGCGCTATATATGCCTCGCATTGCCCGTGGTTGCTCCTCGGCCGGACAGAGTCATGTACTGTGACGAACAGGGCGAGAACCAAGTGTGGACCCGCAGAACTGGTATGCGTGGAGCCTACATGTGCGCAACGCGTACGCGCGTTGCAACCTCCGCCTTACGTAACACGATCCCGAGGCCGTGCCTGTACGAGGGTTTTAACATCAGCCGGCGCGAAGATAGCTTCTCGGCTTACTGCGCCCGGCATCCGTAAAGCACTCGATTATGTTATGCACGTAAAGCCGCGGTCGGGCCTTTGCTCTTACGGGTACTTCGACGACATCGGCTATAATACGCCGACATGCAATGCGTCGCCCGTAGGGAGAAATGCAGATGGGCGCCAACAACTGATACACTGTCGAAAATATAAATAAGCTCGCGCGAACGTCACGTTGTACGCTCGCTGTCTATGCTGTTGTTTAACGTTATTGTCTTTCCCGACGCTCTGTGTGTAGACCTCCGTATTATTTAAATGTTAGCTAACTGGGCGCAAGGTCGTTGCAAGTAACCACCGCATCAACGCACATCGTTTTCCTTTCAAAGCAAAAGCTTCAATGCCTGCATTATGACTTCCGAAGCACTTACAGCATGCAAAAAAAGAAGAGATTACGAAGTGAGTCCAAGTCGTCCTTGATCGTTGAAGTGGCGTCCACCCAGTGGCGATGGGCGACATCGTCCCCTGGCGGACGTGGCGCACTGAGAGCAGCCACGAAATCGGGCGCCGGTCTTTGCCGGTGGCTTCGAGCACAAAGCTTCACCTTCGCGTCGCTTTGTCGAGGAGTGTGCGCAGTGCGTCGTTCTCGCAGAATGAGCAAGATACAAAGATACGCAACTTGCCAAACAGCACCATATACGACGGAAGAAGGCTCAAACTACGATGATCCCACTAACCCATCAAAATGGCATGTGTATTACCTCAGGTGTAGAGTTGGCACGAGGTTCGTTAACGTTGCAAAAAGGAAAAGAAGAAGAAAAACGAGCAAATTGGACGACGCACGAAATCTCGTTTTACCCGTGCAGAAGCAGCACTGTGGGAACAACCACGGGTCGGTCGAGCGCGTATGTGTGCCGCGCTCAAGTTTCCTTCCTGCCTTGCGTCAAATATCTCGGCACTAACAAATCGCGCCGGCACGATCTTCTGCGCAGCCACTGAATTAGCTATTCACTTACGTAAATTTTTAATGCACGAAAAGTTGCCGACCAACGTATTTTCGACCAATGAGTTAACCAATGAGTTAATGAGAGCAAAACTTACTTTGTTAGCCATAGTTTTCCCTTCGTCGATTAACGGCGTCTCGACATCCTAAAGGGCGACTGGTAGAGAGAGGGTCGTTACAAGTTCTAATTATGACAACAGTTCGCGCCCTCGGCACAGTACCCGCTGATTGATCTCTCGAGACCTGTATAGCGATCACGTGCGGCCACGAAATGACTTGCGTATCTCATGCAAATACGATCCTTTTGCCACGAAATGTTGCGCTCATTCTGCTCGCGTGTTGCATCATCTCTTGTCAGCAAACGGACGCGCGGAAAGGTACATAAAGCGCAAGCAAGCAGACAGTGCCTGGCCATAGCGCCACCAACCACACCCAATCGGCCATGTTAAGAACGGCCCGCTGACGTGCAAATTTTGCCAGCCAGTTGCGACAGCGGGCGTCAACTTTTCCTGGAACGCCACCGCAAACCTCTAGCCACGGCGTCAATAAGTCGACTGTGTGTGGAAAACAAGAGGCGCGTCCTCGACTCTCCGTCGCTGGAGCCAAGATGAGTGCGACGAAGCAGGCTTTGTGCCTGAACCCGCAACCGGCAACCTGGTCTGCTGTGAACGAGGGAGTAGTCCCCAAAGGAACGTAGTTCGAGGCCCCTTCCCACGCGCCGTTCAAGACGCAGAATAATGGGCAACCGGCGGGCGCTCTGCGGGGGTCAGCTCGGGGAATAAAATGAGCCTTTATTGACGTAAGCCACGAGTTCTGCGAAGACCATCTGACCTCGGTTAGAGACCGTGAACCCGTGCGGAAATGTGTGTGTGTAAGCGCTCCCACCTACGGTACCTGGTCGCCTCGCCTACGGTGCCTGGTCGGCTCGCCTACGGTGCCGGGGGTCAGCTCGTCTACGGTGCCTGATCGAACGTTTCCCTCACCTTGGGATCGAGGGAGGACCGAGTGTTTATAAACCTCTGTTGTGCGGCTGCTCAGTGCACTTTCTCTTGCAGTCATGCTAGACTGATGAACTGCAACGTCCTTACGTAGATACTGTAAACCCATATTCCTCGTTCTCGGTGAGAAGCAGTCCTTCCCTTCAACAACGTCCTCAGCGTGGATAAGTTGGACGACGGCATGGGTCAGCTACCTTCTAATTCATGCCAGACTCCAATATTGACAACTAGTTACGAACGGTGGGATTCAGCCCCCAATCCTTACAGCCGCCAGAGAACTATTACGTCGAATGAGCGGAGACCTCGGCATTCCTTTCCGGTAACCGCACAACCATCGGCTCCGCGAGGAACGCGATCGTCATCTAACCCCTTTCATCCGACGGAGCAGCCGCACTCTCGTTAACCAGCTGGCGCTAATCCTGCGACTGCTTAAGCGAGAGCCAAACAAAAGGGCGCGCTGCGCCTTGGCGAGAAATCACGCGAGGACAACGGCGCTGCTCGCGCGCCCGGGCGCATCGTGGCCGCCCATCGATTCTCGCTAAACGCAAAGCGCCCGGGCCTTGTGCCCGAAACAAAAGGCACGGCGAACCCGTGTCACCGATTCGGTGCACGCGAGACGGGCCAGTCGGCCGACGTTACAGCCCGTCGCGAGATAAGGAAGCAAGCGTGTCCGAGGCTGTAGGGCTGTCCGCAACCAATCAGAAGCCAGGCGCACGACGCTGCTCGACTGCACAATCGGCTCGCGATTGGTCGGCGCAAGTTAGCGAAATCATACGGCCGAAAATGCGACAGCCAGGGTCACTGACCACGGCCACTTACAGCGAGCCTTCTCGCACGCGGCGCTTTCGTTCGCTGCCGGCGCAGACTCGGCGTCCGCTGCGCGCTACTGACGGCGCAGGGAGCGCCTTGGGGAAAAAAGGACGGCCCGCCTGGCGATTGTCTAAGTCGGGACGGTCATTAATAAGCGCGCCTCTGGCACAAAGGACAGGCCGGAGGACCGGGCTTCGGGAGAACGCATTCCGCAGCGTGCGCCCAAAGTTCGGCGTCGCTGAAAAGAAGATGGCGGCCGCCGTGGTGTCAGAAATGACTTCAGAATAACCTTCGGCTCTTTATGAAAACGCGCGTCCACTTTCTGATCTTAACGCCTCCCTGGTGTCGGGTGGACTCGCCTTGTGGTTTTGTCTCTCTCTCTTCTTCTCATTTCCTTCTGTTTCACTGCCAGGCGGTTCCGTGAAAAGCCGCCAAGTGCGCGCTCACACTAAAGAGGTGCCAGACAATGAACCGCGCGCGAAGGAATCAAATTGGGTCAGCCGGAAGATGATGCGCTCAACAATGCGAGTGCGGCCTGTTGGAGTCGCGGCCTTCCATATCGCCTCCACCGAACCGCGAGCGCACGAACGCTGGCAGTGTCCCTTGTTTCACTCCGGGGAGGGTTTCGCCTGCTGCTGTGCATCGTCAGTTGACCTTTGCGCTGCGCCGTGCTCCCATATGGGCTGCAGAATTGAGCGTATTTTCCCTCTCCCAATCACGAAGAAGAAGAAGAAAGCTAGGCCCGATTTACACGCTCTTTCGAACGCATGCGTCACGCCAACTCTTCAAGCGAAAGCACGAGGCCGTGTCAGCGGCACAACTGTAGCGCGCGTCAGAAGCAATCCCTCATAATATCAAGCTCGGCCCCGTGCAAAATAGCAGACAACTCACTGAGGCAGCTAGTTGAATGCTTCGCATACAAAATGACGAAGGCTTCCAAAGCCAAACGAGCCGCGTTGCTTGCACATCTGACATAGAATTCCTGTCTCACGAAACCGCGCGTCGCACCCACACCCCGCAATAAGGGTCACTCAGACGTGCAAACTTGTCGTCTTCCTCCTTAGCTTTTAGAGCATGCTATTTCACTCCTGGGGAGACCCATACGGGTTCGCATCTTCGTACTATAATTCAGGTGGGTGCCCCAATTTTTGCCTTTCATGTACTTTCCTCCAACTTGCGAGCTTCCGCCGGATTGATCTGCCAATCCTGGGAAGCTTCGCCTACTGCTGTGCCTGACGCGCACGCAATACCCCCCCCCCCTCTTTTTTTTTTTTTTTTTCGGGGCAATGTATACGCATATTATTGGGTAAATTGGTCCCTTACTGCCCCTGAACATCGAAGCGTGTCAAATCCAGCGCGTGCGGTAGCGAAGCAAAATTTAGGCGCTAAAGCTACACAAGAACACCGAACCACTTGTATCCGGTAACCGGTATCCGCAATGCCTCCCGATGCGAGCTAGCGCTGAGTTGGGGATGGATGGATGGATGCAAAATTTTAATGAAGGTCCTGAGGTACACGACTCGGCGCGCTGCGGGCCGCTCCCACGTTGGGACAGTCAGGTCATGCCAGACCGCCGCATCGTGGGCCCTCTGGACAGCCCATAGTTGCGCCCCGGCATCGGGGCTCTTGATAGCGGAGAGCCACTTGTCCTCATTGATTTGTTCTGTGCCTCGAAACGAGGGGCAACGCCAGAGCATATGGTCTAGGCTAGCGATGTCATTGCAGTGCCTGCAAGAACCAGTGGCATAGGTGTCGGGATAAAGCTTGTGGAATAAAGCTGGGCTGGGATACGAGCCTGTTTGCAATAATCTGAGGGTCAATGCCTGCGCTTATTTAACTTCTTGTGTGGAAGGGGAAAGTCTCTCCTGCCGAGATAAAAGTGCTGCGCAATTTCATTGTATGTAGTCGGTTGATCCCTGTTCTCCACCACTGCGGGCCGGCGTTGGAGATCTCGCGGAAAGCGAGACCTCGCGCCTTGGAGTGGGCCAGCTCGTTGAGGTTTGTGGGGCCTCCCATGATGGATACCATGTGAGCGGGGAACCACGTGAGGGTGTGGGTGGCGATGCTTTTGCTGTCGAGGATGCGACAGGCTTCCTTACACACAACGCCAACGCTGAAGGCGCGGATGGCTGCCCTAGAGTCGCTGAAGATATGGGCATGTTTGTCGTCCAGGAGGGCCAAGGCAATGGCCACTTGCTCTGCCGCACGCGACGACGTGCTTCGTACCGAAGCGGCGTTAACGGTCGAACCCCTGTGGTTGATCGACACTACCGTGACATTGTTGCTATTGCCATACTGGGCCGCGTCAACGAAGCAACTGCCACCAGGGAGTTCTGTCGCGCGGCGTAGGAGCGCCACCGCCCTGGGCTTCCTTCTTACTACGTTGCACTGGGGATGCATATTGCGCGGGGCAGGAGATACGATGATGCTATCTTTCTGCTCTTTCGGAAGGCCCTAATAGGCGTCTTCGACAGTGGCCGGGAGGACGCCCATCTCTGTTAGGAGTCGTCTGCCTGCCCTGGTGCCGGAGAGCCTGAGAATCTGTGCCCTTACTTGTGCTTCTGCAATTTCTTCCAGGGTATTATGAATACCCAACTGCAGGAGTCGGTCGGTACGTGTGTAGTTTGGTAGTCCGAGCGCGCTCTTGTTCCCCCTGCTTATCATGGCATTTAGCTTGTCTCGCTCGGCCCTCTTCCAGACGTGCATGGCCGCTACGTACGTGAAATGGCATAACAAGAAAGCGTGGACTAGCCTTATCAGATTCTCTTCGCTCAGGCCTCTCCTTCTGTTAGCTACCCGCCTGATTAGACCGATGACGCTATCCGTCTTCTTTGCTAATTTGTGAATGGTGATGCTATTCGTGCCCGCCCCTTCAAGTGTCATTCCCAAGATTCGAATGGACGCGACTTTGGGAATGGGATCTCCGCACTTGGTGTAGAGATTAATGTCAATGTCAGGGGGGGGGGGGGGAGGGTGTTCCAGTTCTGTGGTTTGCGGCCCTTTCTAGTAGGGCTGTAGAGAAGGAGCTCCGATTTCTTTGGAGAGCATCGGAATCCTGTGTCGGTTAGAGAGCGCTCTGTAGTGTCGACAGCTTCCTGGAGAGCGGCTTCTACTTGTCCGTCACTGCCACCCGCGCAGCAGACAGTGATGTCGTCTGCATAGATCGTGTGACCGATGCCCTGGACCTTGCCTAGGTACCTTGAGAGGTCGACCATTGCTATGTTAAAGAGGAGCGGTGAGATAACTGGCCCCTGAGGGGTGCCTCTTCTGCTCAGCTCCATTTTCTCCGATTCCAAATCTCCAGCCTTGAGGATGGCGCATCGTTTGCTCAAGAAAGATCTGACAAAGGATCTGATCTGATCTGACGAAAGATCTGACGACCTAGGACGAGCCTAGGTCGAGTTTGGAGATGGCGTCGAGAACGAACTCGTGACGGATGTTATCAAAGGCCTCCTCCAGGTCCAAACCAAGGATGGCACTCGTGTCTCGAGTGCAGTGAATCTTGTTTCTTTTATTTTTATCCATCGATGTGGTTCCTTTGACGCGCTTATAAAGACTGTCGTTTCTTCATAAGTCTCAACTAAACGAAGAGAAAGCAGACAATAAAAAATGCTGTAGTGCTACAAGTTACGTGACAACTCTAGTCTCTTACATTGTGCGCAACTTTAACATGGAGAGTCGTCCATCAAGTGCATACATAGGCTCGTACCCACGCCGGCAGCATGGGCTAGATATTGCACCCCGACAGATGCCGAGAATACGCGTCAATCACAAAGTTGCACCGGCTCTTGGCGCTGAACGGACGTTGTATGGAAGGAACTGTAGGCAACAAACAAGAAGCTGCACGCGTTCGCTAAACAAACAACGTACATCGCAGCAGGAAACGGCAACGCAGTAACTTTAACATTACTCTGTCGTCTGCTTCGCTCCCTTTAGTGTCGTCTGCTTCCTTTCTCCTGGCGAAGGTATAAAACAACTCTACGCAAGTACTCCGGAGCGCGCGGAGAAATAAACGACGCGCAACTGTGTGGAGGGTACTTCTCGAAAACACCGCGCTCGAAGAAACAGGTATAAATTGAGAACCAGAAATAGCCCCAAACACAAAACCGCACCTCGTTGTCAGCAGGCTCCTGCATTAGCTGCCGTTCAGCGGCCGCGAAGATCGTCTGGTCTGGAGATGACAGCGCACAACGTGAGAGGGAAAGCAGACGACGCGAAAGACTCTGTTCGCTTTACCGATATGCGGGCCGCGTCTGTAACAGCTTTCGAGCGGTGTAGAGCGGCCCACGCTGGCGATGAATAATGATCGTGGGACCAGTCAGAGCCGAGCAACCCTGATGCATCATCCGGCCGCCAGCGATAAAAAAAAAAAAGAAAAAAAGAAGGTGTTCCTTCCACTACATAGTTTAACATCCCCCCTCCCTTACATCGAAACCATAGAGGAGTAAAAGCCGTTAGAGTACTGCGGTTTCCAATACGTCGTATAAGAGCCGCATCCTTTTGTCGTTTTCAGCCACATCAGTTTTGTGCTTTATTTCTTAGGATTCCTCAAATTTCGGCTCACGTATTTCGGGGCAACTTTAAAAGGGAATCGGGTTGTGGAAGTTCTGTGCATATTTATTGGTTAAACAGAGCGTACGCTCGAAGCAATGCCATATTTGTGATAATTGTGCAGAAAAAATAAGAGCGAGAGCGAGAAAATGTTCATAAATGCTCAGATACAAGTAAAGGTGTGCGAAATCCGAATGCACACTCCGTTCTGCACTGTGCTTCAGCTGTTTGCCTTGATACGCCGAAGGTTTCATGCATTGCCTATTAAATACCAAGTCTAATGCGATTGAAGTAATCATCGCCACCGAAGTCTGAAAGCAATGGGTCTTCGAGGCGGTATGTTTCAACCAGGGATGTAGTTTTACCCTTCAGTATGCGCCGCCTGAATCCTGTTCGAAACAATTTCAAAGAAAGGTGCGAAAGTAAAATGTTCATGCAGTAACTTGCTAATTTCCATGCAACCCGGTGTAATTGATCTTGATCCGACCAGTATAAACCTTTATCAATACTCATCGTTCGTTCGCTCGCTTGTCATGTTCAATAGCGAACATGATAAGGCAGGTTTAATTATGATAGGGTTACTTAAGGCACTCGAACCCTCGACCTTTAATGGAGTAGAGCCCACGACCTTTGGTGTTAATTAAGGTGAATTAAAGTTAATTTAGCGAAGTTGTTGCAAAACCACCACTACACTTGCTGAGAGAGGCATGCAATGTTTTATTGATGGTTCGGACGGTTGTTTTGAGCTTCTTCTTTATTGAAACGCATGCTTCTCTGTGTGTTGTACAGGTGATTTCAATGAATGTATGAACTGTTCGCTTCACTGTGCTGAGCGCTTGTAGCCTCAGCCTTACGTTATGAGCCATAGCAATTCTTGCTTCCTTGCGGGGGTATGGACCATTCATTGCCTTACGTGACGGACGAATTTCTCGTTGGGTAGGTATAGGAATACTTACGGATTTAAAACAATATGTCGTGCACTTGTACTGCATAAAGCAACGAACACCTGCAAAAGTAGGCTGCGAGAGAGCCGCTTGTCCTACAATCAACTCTAATAACACAGCTACCTACAAGAAAATGAGGACGTAAATGTAACTTAGAAATAAGAAAGAAAACAGGGATGAATGAGAACGCACCTTTATCCCATGCCGAATTTGAAGTATGGCCTTTGTAAGCAGCGTCTCACCTAAGTCGCGCACGGTACAAGTGCTACCTTAAAATCTCGCATACTTTTCTGCCAAATATAGACGCACACACACACACACACACACACACACACACACACACACACACACACACACACACACACACACACACACACACACGCACACACACACGCACACGCACACGCACACACACACACACACACACACAAAGTAGTTCCGGTGAAAAACACGGCGGATGCCAACAACCAGCCCGGACGTGGTATTCAAGGGCGTGTGATGGGCGCTGCAAAATCAGTATATCGAACGGAAACATCAGCAAGAAAAAAAGAATTGTTACAGGTTAGCTGCGAGTCAAGACTGCTTCGTTCGCTAACCCGTGCCAATCGGCAAACCTCAATTGAACGGCTTCGTGCGGGGCGAAGTCCCACCAACGCAGTTCGCGGCGCGGTTATTGATTCAATTTGCTCTTCGCTCACTTATGCCAGGCACAACAGAAACAAAACAACAAGTCGACGACGCGCTCGAGAGGAGCACACGATGCGGCGGGGGTCGTCGAAGCGTTTTACACAACCAATTAAAGATGAACGCGGGGCGCCGGAGATGAATAGGCGCGGGCGCATAAACATATGCGAGCACCCCTGCGAAACAACTCGAAAGGGAAAAAAATACATAAACTCAAGCTCGCCAGTACCGCGGGAATAACCACTTTCCAGCGGCGAGCGAAGACGGATTGGTTCGGATACGCACACGGGCTTCGCGAAGAGGCCGTGTTGCTGCGGCGCCGGCGCAGACGACTACGCATCGGCTTGCAGCGTTGCAGACGATCCTTTTTACTTCTGCCGTCTGCACGCGCGCAGCGATGCCTGTTGTGAAGCCTCGCGCGTGCTTTCTTGGAAAATACAGTATGCGCGGCCTAAGCAGACGACACCGAGAAGACCACGATGCCAATGCGCAGGCGAGGGTCATTCTTTAAACGCTGCACCACTCCTCTAATCTCCCGCGTCGGCTGACTTTTGGCGATGCCTGTTTTTTTGCTTTCCACGCGAAGGTTGTTCCGTTTTCCGCGCAGTCGACTCGTTTACGTTCTCGCGTCGTTGCGACGCCGCGGGCAGGAAAAGTTGCACGGCCTGCAAATGAAACAGCTTTTCTTCCTATTTGCATTTCTTTCTCCTTCACATTGTTTATCCTCCGTTACGGTTGCCACTGCGGACTGGCGAATCGGGCCAGGATGAAAGATGGGTGAGTGCTGAGAAGTTAATGAAGTGCGGATAAGTAGACGGTCCGCTCCCCCCCTTGCCAATCTATCCCTCTCTTATGAAACCAAACACTGCGAAAAGAGACTTGCAGCGTAATGCAGCGGTGTTTCCGCAGATCATAAATGCGACAAACCACTTTTCAAGGTTCGGTAAGAAAATATTCACAGCTGATTCACACTTGAACTGAAACCGCGAGAGTGCACGAGCGTGGAACATCCACGAAGCACCAAGAGCACGAAAGCGCGAGTTCGCCAATGCAAGATATTCCAAAAGGACTTCTTGGGCAAGTTGGTGCTTAGATTTCATAGGTATACTTTGTGGCGCAAAATGCATTTCTTGAAAAGGGACAGACTGCCTTCCTTTCGTGTCTTCCTTTCTTCTGTCCCTTTTCAAGAAATGTATGTTGCGCCACAAGGTATACCTATGAAATTCGCCAATGCACGCTTTCTTTGGTAATACAACATTTGACTACAAAAACTCGGAGGGCGGCTACGTCGCCATACGTTCCAGAAACAAGGGCATTAGTAAATATGCCATGCGACATCACGACAGAAAGTAACACCAGTGTCGAACAAACGAAATAAGGAATTAAGGAGAAATAAAAATTACGCACATCTAACGCACACTCAGGAAGCTATATGTGAAGCGAAGCTATCGTGAAACGGGTACATTCCTGCGTTTCTGGGGTAGAATAAGCTGACGCGCGCACGCATGTGCACTATAGCACACACGCACTATACGCAATGTGACGACTCGTGTGTTTCCTTGTATTTCTTCATTTTTTAAAAAAATTATGCTAAGTGTACCGTGCAATTCTTGAACAAGTACTGAAGTGGAAAGACATCTCAAGTTGCCTGAGCATTTCTTGCCCACAGGTACCAAGCTTCAAAAAAAGACGGTGGCCAACGATTACCTACTATACGAAATTTTGAGCGCAGTTGTATACGTGTTTTCGTCTCGCGATATATATTGGCTGGCGCGGATAACCTGTATCGTGCGGCACGTTGCAAATGGAACTAAGTGTGGCGCGAATGCCTCGCTAATCGGGGCATCGCGAGAGGTGGCACGTGGTTGACGCGTGGGCGCGATGCACGGCAGCCGCCGCAAACAGACCTCCGCTCATGCAGCGCTTCCTTTCTATGCAGACGACGCGCGCTGCTCTGGCGAAATCTCGTACCCATCGTCGCTACAAAGACCGTCTTGCGCGGCACTATACACTTTCCTGTTCCCGCTTTCGCCATACCCTCCTCCTCCGCTTTCCTCTTCGCGCTCTCTTCGCTATCAACATATTTCAACTCCTGGTGCGCACCGCGCACGCTTTCATACTTCGCTGCGTTACTTCGATCGGTTACGAGAAACAACGCCGACGCTCACCGCATGGACCGGGCGCCTAAGAGCTGAGCTCTAAAATGGCGGTTTGGTGAAACATTGGAAGGACGACCGCAAATCGGAAGGCGGACAAACTATCGCATTACGAGTGACATACACGCGAGCCAAAGGACTCGCGGAGTTGACAGCTGACGCCAGACCGATATGCGCATGACCTATCTCACATGTGCGCAAGAACTGTCATACAACCGGTTCAAGAAGATGTTAAGACTTGCAAGCATAATTTGACAGCTGGGATGATGAAAAATATAAGTTAAGCTTCTGGTACGATGCAGGAACGACACGTTCTGTGACCACATGACGTGTCGTTCAGCACCTGAATCACCGGCTCTTTCCTAAAAGGTGCTATTCATTTTGATTTTACGAGCGCTCTGCGTCATCTGTTATCTGCTAAAATGGTCAGGAGCACGTACTTTGCATTAGATATCCCATCGGATTGTATCGCAGAATAAATGTGTGTAACAGTAGCAATCACATTCGTGTGAGCTGGGTACGCGATCTCACCGTCACAAAGCGAGCAGGCGACGGGACTTAAGAGACAGGGGTTCCGTATATGAGGCAAAAGTTAGACATTTGCGCGAATCACTTTTTTTTTTCTGAAAGGGTGACCACGTAAATAAAGCTTCCATGGGAGCCTCCCATACGCTAACTGCCGGTGTACATGGACGCAATGCGAACACACAGCACCCGCGCTGAGCCAGCTACATTATGCGTGCAGCGCCCTGGCGCTTCCGCACTGCGTGGAAAGAGGCCCAGCTTCGGGGCCACGGCGACGAAGGCGCACTGTTCCGCAGTCCGTGGCCGAGGCAAAGGCGGCGGCCGACAGAGGCAATGCAGCGTGCGCATCATTACTAGCGAGGGGCGATGTTATTTTGCGCGCCACGCCGTGCACTCGGTGCGCGGGATAAATGCTCGAAGCGGCGCACAGTCGCGGTGGCGCGTATACCTCCTTCTCGGCGCGAAGCGAGCAACAAACAGGCTCTTGGCATAAACGCAAGCGGTCGTCGCGGCCCCAGCTCACGCGGCGTTGCCTTTGGCGGCGCCGGAAAGCCACCCGCTGACACCGACTGGTCCGACCGCTGCTGACCCTGGCTGGAAATAACGAGCAGCACCCGTGAAGCGGGGCGCGCTCGCCCCGGTGAAGTTTCCGCGCAGCGAGAGCGTGCGGCGGCGCAGCTGTTGCGACAGGCAGCTTTGGCAGCCCGGACAGGCCAGGGCGCAATGGCTATGCGACAAGCTAGGGATGCGTGGTCAAGCGCGAGGCGAGTGTCCTCCGATGGCGGAAGCCAGGTTGTGGAATGCAGCTACGTCCCCTGGCTGCAAGCTCCAATACTCGCGCGTTCTTGTATGTCCACTTTCATCCCGCGTCATCACCCTTAGCTCATCCTGCCCATTGCGGGTCGAGAGCCTCTGCCAGCAATCTTCAAGGATGGCTGGTCGCGTCGGCCTACTGAACCTCGCTCCCATAGAGCTCGTCACACCACATAACCGAGGTAAATGTAGTACCTGGTAGCGAAGCTCCCAGAGAAGCTCGTACATTCAAAACATGGCGGTTCATCGGTGGTTCGTGGGGCTTAGCGCCATCCGTGTGACGAGGCAACACTTCTGGCGAAACAAAAAATGTTGTGACGCCACATCCGTTAAAAAATGTCCGACGATTACGATACTCCCCAATGCAAAATTTCATTCCAGCTTTATGCGTGTTCTCATTTCGCGGTACATTGAGACAAAGAATTTCGGACCGAAATCACCGCTCCGACTCCCAGCGGACCAGTGCCGTCGGCGGCTTCGCAGAGGCACGCTCGCACGACGAGCGCCATCGGAGCCGGCTGTGCAAGGAGACGACAATTAGGCGCGAGCCGTGGCACGGTTACGCCCACGCTCAACCCAGGAACGGGGGTCTGTAAGAGCTGCGCTCTCAAACAGAAGTACCGTCAGTATTGTTGTCAAAGGCGCGGAAATTGTTTCCGCGGCCTACCTTTAGAGCTGTATTTTCTAATGCCACACACTCGACTTGGTGGGCGTTTCAAGCTTTTAGCACGCAAAACGATGGAGTAAAATGACAGTTGCACGGGCGTCGAAATGGCACCCGTGCAGAAAACGTCGTTTCTTCGCAAGCCGAAGGCAGCTTTGGGTGCTGAATGCTGGTCGCATCGTCGGACACTCTAAGCCCGTCGGCCTGCGCAGCAGCACGAATTCAGGCAGAGCAAGCAATTATCTGGCGGTCGTAGCTCATTACTTTCGACTGGACAAATGGAACAACAATGAAACAAACCGCGCCAACATAATACGGAGAAACGTTGACGAGCACGACACGAAAACGTAAAGGGTGCGTAGAGCAGCAGGTGAACTTTACGAGCGCGCCTTTCTGAACACATCAACAGCGGCAACATATTGTAATTGATAGCGGCGTAAACGCCGTCTTTTATAGGGAGCGCTCAAGAAGAGGTAATTATTGGGAATAATTAATTCAATACAGCTGCATTTCATTCCTCCCCAAACTTATGTAACATTGATTATGGGAATAATACTTTCGTTGAATCAAGTCGAACTTTGTCCTTCTTTAAGTAAGGGAAGCTTTTTCCTTCTGTTTGTTTCCTCCTTACATAGTCTGTCGTCAATCTCTCCTCCCATAACCCCCTTGCTCATGTCGGTGACAATTGGTTCTGGACCGCTTGCCGCCCGAAGCTTCGCGAATCATTTGGATTGATTTTGACATAACTTTCGACGGTCCTCGACTTCCTTCCACCGACACCAAATCTACGGCTCGAACAGACCAGCGGTTGTGTGCACAGACGAGTTTGAAATTTGAGCAGCCCCAATGAAACACGGAACAAAAGGAGACAGACAAGGACGTACTGATAAACTACAACTGACTTTTTTTTTTCACCAGCAGGGGTAGCTTGGTGGTCGCGGCATCGTTGCGCTGCTGAGGTCACGAGTTCGATCCCTGCAGCGGCACGCATTTCGATGGGGGCGAAATGCAAAGACGCTAGTGTACTAATTCGACTTAGGTGCACCTCGAGAACCCAAGGTGGTCAAAAGTAATCTGGAGTCTCCCACTAGGGATCGTGCTTTTAGCTCGTAAAAACCCCGAAACATTTCTTTTTTAACAACTGACCATTGTTTTCGCGCATGCGTACATATTATAGTAGGGCACGCTCAAAAAAGTATACGCGGTTATACTTTATGCGTATTCCGTAGCTCTCAATCCTCATCGTCCTCCTTTAAATGTCGGCCATATCGGCTACACGTGCTCGTTGTCCCGTGCTGTCTGCATTACAATAGTAGGCTTGTTGGTTTGACGTTATTTTTGGAAAGGGGAACGCGGAAAGAAAGGGGAACGCTTCTGCGCTTTTCTTTGCAAAAATCACTGTTTGTAGCTCATAACTCGGTGTTTTCGGCTGCGTAATATTGCACCGACTGGACCAGATCAAAAGTTATGAAGCGGTCGTTTCTGACACAGCAGCCGTAGCTGAGACGTCCGATGAGCAGAGACTCTTCCAGCAGCTACCTCGTACTCAAGTCCAGGTGCCCGAGCACCTAATTTGCGCGCCAAGTTGCTGCCAGAAGCAACACTGTCAGGCAAACCACTGCTTCGTGTGTGTGTGTCCAATCGTGTGCGTCTCCTGTCCCTGCATTGTACAGGACATCTAAGCCACCGAGAAGCCCAACATTCCGCCCTGTCACTGATTTCGATAAGGCCTGCGTGCACACGAATTCAAGTGTACACGATAACCTGCGGACAGTGGTGCTTAGCCGAAAATTACTGGCACGGGAGTCCAGCGCGTGCACAGAAAAGGCTAACGCGCCGGCCCGAGTGGCCGTATCAACCGGCTACACAATCGCCCGCGACTTGGCTCCGTAAAACAACGGCCACGGCAGCTGTAACACGCCTGCACGCCACCGCGGTTCGCTGACTCACACGTGATTCGAACACTTCTGAGCTTTCATACGCATCAAATGTCACCCACGACGAGCTGCCCACGATGCAGTTCACCGCGATGACGCTTTCGGTATGATACACAATGACGCGCCAGGTGACGCACACTCACGCGGCGATGAAACGCTGCTACCTCCTCAAATAATCGAACGCCACCGAGCGCCACCTTAACAGTACTCGACCGTGTTTGTTATTGTCAATTGACAAATCTTATAAACCTGGAGTCACGTAGTCACATAGCCACATATGGCACGAAATTATTTCAAGCTAGCTAGGGTATACGCAGTATAAAGCTAGGCGCACATTATATCAAAACTAAATTATGGGGCTTTACGTGCCGAAACCGTGATATGATTACGAGGCACGCCGTAGTGGGGGATTCCGGAAATCCGGACCACCCGGGGTTCTTTAACGTGCAGCTAAATCTAAGTACACGGGTGTTTTCGCGTTTCGCCCCCTTCGAAATGCGGCCGCCGTAGCCGCTATCCCATCCCGCGGCCTCGTACTTAGCAGCCAAACACCACCGCAACTAAGCAACCGCGGCGGGTCCACATTATATCAATATGAAACGCCCTTATTAAACATTCGCATATTTGTCTCCTTTTCTAAAACAAGTATCAGCGTGGAATAACATGTGAAGATATATAAAGGTGCACTTTATACAAAAAAGTTAATGCAAGACACTTCCGATATAAAGCTGAACTAGGGGCGGGGAGTGGACGTCGAATTTTCGAAATTCGGGCACCACGCGGTATTAAATCTCCATGACTGAGCAACAAGGAAAATGCGCGCCTATTACGGGAGGCCCGCAGAAGGCAGGCTGACTTTAGCTAGCCGTGAGGTGGAGACACCAGAGTAGGAAAAAGCATGCAGCAAGAAATTTCACGTCGGTCGCGCCTTGAAACCTCCCCTATATTGCGGTGCACACGTCGAACGAAGTCGAAGGTAATAAATTCACGTCGAGGATAAAAAAAATCTACAGACGAAAAATAAATACAACGCCGGAGCTCATTATAACCGCCGGCTGGAAGCGAATATCCGAAGACCAAGTTGCGGTTTCGGGAGAGAGCAGCAGCAGCTCCAGTATACACTTCCTCGGAGTCAGCTTAACGAGCAGCTCGATATATGCGTGCACGCGAGTTACACGCGGGTACCGAAGTCGTGCTCCGGCCAAGTCGTCTGCGAGCATGCGGCCCGAAAAGCAATGCGGCCGAGGTGGCCGCGCGGCACCGTCGACGCGGACGAGGCGCATTGCGACGAGAAGTGCGGACGCCAGTCGGAGGCGCACCGGCGTGGAGGCGGCCGCAGCGGGGGTGTTCGCAGAGAGACGGCCGCGGCAGGGGGTCGAACGCGAGACCAGATCGAGAGAGCAAGCAGGCGAACGCAGCTGCCGCACGTCCGGGGTGATATCGACACTTCGTGGAAATGCTTCCGCCGGGCACGCATGCGCAATAGGCGGCGGCTATTACGCGCAGCCTCTGAACCGGTCGAGTCGACGGGCATTTCGGAATTTAGCCGCGCTGTGCCCCCTCCATGTTGCGGTGGTGTCGTCCTGTACTTGCCTTACGGCAGGGGGGGGACAACCTTGAGCGAGAGTAAGCTGAACGTAAGCTGGCGAAAGGCGTCCATGTTTGTCGCGCTGCGTTACCGGTAGCCTAGCTGCAACATGATTATTTTTTTTTTTCAGTATTACGACTACACGATGCCATTTCCTCGTTTTACGAACCACGAATAAGATTCGCATTCGAAATTGTCAACACGTACGTTCTACGACAGAAGTGACACACTATTAGCGTGCACGAGCCGCACCGACCAGCACAAGCGGGTGCCGGAACAACTTAAGTGCAACATCCTGCGCGCATAACAGGATCTTACTCCAACTGCAAGCAAATTTTGCTTTGGCTAAATGCGGTATAAATGAGCAGTACGTACCAGTGAAACAGTGGAGAGAGATGCAAATGAGAGAAAGGCAGGGAGGTTAACCAGACTTAAAACTTCCGGTATGCTACCCTGCACTAGGGGAAGGGAAAGGGGAAGTAACAGTCTTGGCAAAGCCGCTAAGCTAGTAATTGTGTACATTTTTGCTTTCTTAAGCAGCACCCACAGGCCGTCGACGCTTGCGTCTGGTGGCGTCCCTGTGACGCCCCTGTCGAGGTTTTACAGCGCGCCGCGGGCTGTCTCGGGTCGCTGCACCGCAGAGACTACTCAATCACGGCACGCGGTCGTCCGAGCGTCTCGCCGGCTAGAGAACTCGTCGCGGCTTCCCCCGTCGGCCAGGGTATCTACGCTACGCTATAGCGTGGCCTCCGTGATTCCGTGCACGGGTTCACCACTTTAATCTCGGAAGTCACGTCGAGGAGCCGCGTTTAAGGCTGTGCGTCACTTCCGCGAGAGCTAATGGCGGCACACTTCTTCTTTCCAGTTTTAGTATAACAAGAAATACTGCTATTTTATTAGCTTCCCTTGGAGCTGCTATTCCAAACGTCATACTTTGCTCGAAGGCTCCTCTTTGTCTTCCTTGTGTGAAACTGGGCGTTTTTCATCGCACTTGGGAACAAAACGAGCTCACCAGATGTTAGCGAACTGCGCTTCTGCGATACCGAAAAAGCTCCCCTTACCGGGGAGGAAGACTTACAAGCCAGAAAACACGCAAGAAAGAAACACGCGAATGGACGCCGCCTTGAAGTTCCCGCACCAGCAGGCCGCGACGTCAGATTGGGCCTACTGGGGTCGGTAAAGAAGGAGCAAGCAGTGTTCTGACTGAGCCAGACTGAACTTTCGTGCAGTTTCGTGGATATGTGCTACGCCACAGCGGCCCAAATACGACCAAGCACAAGGAAGCATAGTTGGAAATAAATGGCGTCACACCGACGCTCCGGCGCCGGCGGTCTGGCACGAAATTCAAGAAGCGCAAGTCTGGCTTTTTTTTTTTTTTGCAGTGTCGAGTTTGCCACAGCGAAATGAACGAAAACTGAGTTTTGAAACACCAACCAGTCTAAAGTGGTCTGGCGCCTAATTTCGCTCAAAGAAAGCTTCGAATGTCGCCGGTGTCTCCTGCAGGGCGCACATTTCCGCGGAGACCCCAGGCATGACGCACGAGGGCTGAACGGAAACCAAGGTCACCGGCAGCACCTCCGACTGCAGCGCCGCCTATAGGAAACGCGCGAAGGGAAATTACCGGCGGGGGGAGGGCGTTCCGAGAACACGCCGGGGTCCGAAGGTACGTGCGCACGCCAGGGCTGAGAATAAGGCCAGCGACACGAAACAAAGGGAGCCACGCATGGCTTCTCTGTTCCAAGGAAGGCCGTCTGTCCTGCAGGTGACACTGCGATGTTAACGACACACGCGCAGTCGGTGCAAAAGCGAACCGTGGTGACGGCGACACCATCTATCTATCTATCTATCTATCTATCTATCTATCTATCTATCTATCTATCTATCTATCTATCTATCTATCTATCTATCTATCTATCTATCTATCTATCTATCTATCTATCTATCTATCTATCTATCTATCTATCGTCCGTCCGTCCGTCCGTCCGTCCGTGCGCCTGTCTGTATGTCTTGCACGCTAGCCCGCAGAGCCTTTGCGAGACCGTCAGATCGGACATGAGGGCGTAATAAATTCGACTGTGTGGGGCTTGTGACAAAACAAAAACGACGATTGGGTCTAGCTGTTAGCCCGTATAGCCTTTAGAATTTTAACGCAGAATGTGTTCTTTTTTTAGCGTTTTCCTCTCTGTCATCTTTCTAACCACATCCCCCCTCCCCAGTGTAGGGTAGCAAACCGGAGACTCGTATCTGGTTAACCTCCCTGCCTTTCCTCTTCATTCTCTCTCTCTCCCCCTCTCTCTCTCTCTCTCGAACGCGAAATGAGACAGAAGACAGACGACAAAACAGAGAACGATATTCACAAGCGCTAACGTTTAACTGGTGTTTGATGCCAGACACCTTCAGTATATAGGCACGAGAGCAAGAGGGAAAATATGTCCACAGATAGAAAGCAACCTTCATTAATTCAAAGCCGTATCACATGTGTAATGGCGAAAACTACAAGTTAACGTACACAGAATTGCTTTTTTCAACACTACACATTTTTTATAAAAAATGCTATAAGCGCCGTCAACATGGCGTTCTTGCAGACGAGTTCCTAGGCGAGGCGTACTTGCCTTTTCGCTAAGAACGCCAGCTTCGGATGACTAATTAAACGCATTCATTAATTAACTTTTTCCTTAGTGCCTTGAGGGCAGTTGCATAAATGGCGATTTTGAAGGCAGTCACATTTCAAAGCACCCTCATTGTTTAAATACTTTTGAAGCCGCACCTGATTGGAGATATTTAGCATCGAATTCCACCGGTAAATCGAGGCGATATGGAAACCTAGCGCCCCGTGAGGACCAGCGCGATTAAAACCGGCCACTCGCGGCACCCACCGATACGGCTTGGCCTGGCAAGCGTGTCGGGTCAGCTGCGCCGTGGCTACCATTCACATTTCTCGAGGGGGCGTTGCCGGCAGACAACATATCCTAGACGAAGAATTGGAAACGAACTGGAAGGAGAAGCAGCATTATCCGAAAAATAACAGCCGAATCTTTCCAAGGCAACGGCGAGGTTGTATTTGAAGAAAGAAAGAGCACGAAAGAGAACCATGTGGAAAAGGAGCTGGTGAATTCTTAAGAGCACAGCCACAGGGCTAGACGAGGTTTCAGTTAGGCTGATAAATTATCTAGGACCAAAAAGTAAGTAAGCTCTGGTGAAAGCAGTGGAAGAAACTTTAGACGAATACCAGACAGTTGGCGACAAAGTAGAATGAATTTAATTTATAAACGTAAAAGGGAGAAAGATAGAATTAACTCGTAGGGACCGTTGACCATTACATCGGAAACATACAGGCTAGCAATGCAGGCAATAAACTTAAAGCTGCAAGCATGGGCAGAGAATAATGACATTTTGGGAGAACTTCAGATTGGCTTCAGAATAGGTACGCGTACGGATGACAACTAATTTCTTCTTACTCAGTCTATTGAAATATCGAAAGCAGAAAACAGACATTGTATATGTGGCCTTTTTAGACATTACAGGAGCGTATGACAACGCGTAGACCGCAACATTTTGTGGGATATTCTGGAAGGGGAAGGCTTAGGCGACGATTGTCTACAGCTTTTGAGAGAGATTTACCTAGAACATACCATTTTCGTTGATTGGGAAGGGATGATGACCGAGGAGAAAGTTGATATCAACAGGGGACAGGGCCAGGGGTGCCGTTTATCCCCGCAGCTGTTTATGATGTACATGGTGAGTATGGAGAGGGCGCTAGAAGAAAGTAACATCGGCTTCAATCTTTCATACAAAGAGGCGGGTACAGTAGTAAAGCAGCATCCTGGTTTATTTTTTGTGGACGACATTGTGTTGCTAGGTGACAAGCAAAATGATTTGAAACGTCTGGCTAATATCTGTGGACAGGAACGTGAGAATATAGGTGTGAAATTTAGCGTTAGAAAATTAGGTGTTATGATATTAATCAACACTGTGAATAGGCAGTGGCAATAGAAAGCAAGGAAACACCTCGGGTAAAATAATATAAATATCTTGGTATATGGATAAACGAAGGCAACATATATATGGAAACACAGGAAGAAACAATAACAGTAAAGAGGAAGCGACATGCAGCCGTAATGAAGCACAGAGCGCTATGGGGATACAATAGGTACGAGGTGCTCCGGGGTAAGTGGAAAGGTGTAATGGTACCAGCACTTTCGGAAATGCGGTTGTTTGCTTGAAATCAGGGGTACAATCAGAACTCGACGGGAACCAAAGGTCAGTGGGTCGCCTCGCATTGGGCGCTCACGGGAAGACTACAAATGAAGCTGTGCAGGGTGATATAGGCTGGACTAGTGTTGAAGTGAGAGAAGCTCGCAGTAAAATTGAGTATGAAGAGCGACTGAGGAATATGGAAGAAAGTAAATGGGCTGGGAGAGTGTTTAGGTATCTGTACAGGAAAAACGTTGATTCACAGTGGAAGAAAAGAACTAGAAAGCTTACCAGCAAGTATGCGGCCTGTAGGGTGGGCAACAAAGCAGCAAAGAACGTCAAGGGGAAATTCAGAGAGGCTGAAATAATCTAATGGGTGGCGGCAATAGAAAGGAAACCTGCCATGAGTAACTACTTAAGACGAAAGAACGAAATCAGGAAGGAAACAATCTATAATAACTCAAAGGGAAGCCCATTACTTTTCGAAGCGAGGTCGAGATGCCTTAGAACACGCACCTATAAAGCGAGATATAAGAACGAAGAAGAAGCATCTGCTTGCTGCGGTAAAGCTAGGGAAACGATGGAACATATTTTATTAGAATGTGAAGATATCTGCCGAGCGGTCGATTTAGCCACCACTGGACTCCTTGAAGCCCTTGGGTTCAGTGAGAGCAGGGGGAAAGTAAACATGTCCGCAATAGGGATTAGTAAGAGGCGATTAGAAGATTGGTGGAAGAAAAGTAGGGAAACGGCAAAAACCGGAGACGTACTGAAACAAAGTTCACAATAGGGGTTTAGAAAATTTGGTTATGAGAATTCATGGTGTTTTTTTTTTTCTTGTTTAACCTAGGTAGGACATTAGGCAGTATACTAGCAAGAGCTTGGTGGCGCAACCCACCAAAGGGGACGCTCATAACATCCATCCATCCATCCGTCCGTCCGTCCGTCCGTCCGTCCGTCCGTCCGTCCGTCCGTCCGTCCATCCATCCGTCCGTCCGTCCGTCCGTCCGTCCGTCCGTCCGTCCGTCCGTCCGTCCGTCCATCCATCCATCCATCCATCCATCCATCCATCCATCCATACAATGTGACTGCCTCCAAATTAGCCATTTAGACAACTGCGCACAAGGCACTGATATAAAAGTTAGTGAATTTTGGTTAATTAGTGTTTTGGAGCTCGCGTTATTAGCGGCGAGCCTCGCCTAGGAACTCGTATGCAGAAACGCCACGTTTTTTGCGCTTAAAACATATTTATAAAAGATCTGTACTATCTAAAAGAAAAAAAAAAGAACTGCATACAACGTCGTCGGCCTAAAAAATAAATGATGGTTAGTTGACGAATTCATATGATCGATACCGGCGATACTGTCGCTTTCGCGTGACTTATGCTGAGCCAGCCCATAAGCGCGCACTCAAAGTTATATCGCCGAAAGCGATCGTCTGCGAATACGTCCCCAGCATTGCAGCTGCTTCGACAGGAGTTGGAAGTTGGCGCTTGTGGCTCTAGGCATTGTCGTCTGTCTTATCCTGCGCTAGATTCCAGGTGTTACAGCTGGTGCAACGGATAGTTGCAGCCCTTGGCCGTCAAGATAATCGGCACGAATCAGGACGCGGACCACCTGCAATTGATGCCATTTCAATAAAGAGTTCTTAAATTGCGGCAAGCACTGCGCTTCCCCCTTTCCGCCCCTCTCCTCTTGAATGTGCTAGACCCAAACTCTTTTCGAAACAATTTATATAGCGCCGGTTAACATAGCGCCCGTTATTTGCAAAGCTCTTTATTCCAGCTCCGTCGTATACATCTGTTCATCAAAGGTTTAAGAAAGGAGAGGATGTGGCTTATCATCCGCAGCCTGAAGTGCATAAACGTTTCGATTGCCCCGTGTCATACTCAAGTGAAGAATACACACAAAAGCAGTTCAGCTTTTCTCGGATTTTATGAACTGCAAAGCTATTCGACAAGTACATGTATGCCGTGTCACAAAACATCAGTAATCTAAACGCCATGCACGGCTGGCCTCTAGCCAGTTTTCTTGCTGTGTAACGACTCCATTGCTGCCCTCAAGTGTACCATCGTGGAAAAATTATGCACGAACAAGAAACCACGAAGTATAACACCTTTCGCAAGTAATAACTCGAACATACTGTAGAAGCATAAGGAATACTGTAGAAGGAGAACTCGAATGTACAACTCCATAGCGTAACCTATCTAGTCTCCGTAGATGGCAGGAACTTGACGCTAAGCGGCATACAATCCGAAATGATGATCCTAAGTATTGGCGAAAGTAGACAAAAAAATGCTTGCTCTATGCAGTCATGAATGTTTCACCAACACATGAATTTTTCGCGTCCGCAATATCGTACGTTGTTCGCCTTACTCGAATGTTCTAAGTGATTTGATATGACTTATCATACAAATGCTGCCAACATGAGTTCGGAAAGCGGAATTTCGCGGAGGGAGCGACAGACACGAGTGACGAATGCGGCGGGCGACAGCCTGAAATCTCGAACCAGCAAGCACAGCGCAACAGCGGCTCGCTCATCGCGGCCAGCGAAGGAACGAATGAGCGAGAAAAGCAGCGCGTCGGTTGACGCGGGGCCGAGTTTGCCGTCAGGATCATTGAGGGTCGAGACAGGTGTCATGGCAGGAGGTGCGAAACGATGGATGGCGCCGCATGACGTTGCCGCATCGTGCCAAAAAGTTCCAGGAGCGCCTTCCTATAGGCGAAGACACGCAACATAACACCATGGGCGAAATTAGCGCGAACCATCAAATGCTTTTCTTTCTTGATTCAAACTGGCAGTAAGAGAAGATGCCACTCATCGCGTCTCTGAGTGCGTTTCTCGACGCATGGACAGTCTACAGCAGTAAGTATACCACATTCGATGGCCTGTGATTACCTATCGCTCCATACGAATAGAAATATACCGAATCATGCTAAGAAATACTGGTATCTCCCCATATCAAATAAACTGCGCTCTCGTGACATCTGAAAATCGGCAACGTAACGTGCAGCAATAAGGAACAGGAAACAGTAGTAAGAACGTCATGTACGTACGATGCAGACACTGCAGAACAGGGAGGAGAGAAAACGGACAAGGAGAATGTAAGGGCCGGCTGGCCATCCTGATATAGGCAAAGGGGCTGCAACATAAACGCAAGATGAGGACCGTGTAACAACGCGCATACGTCATCGATGACTGGCACCTCAGAATCCGCATAGGACGGCACCGGCAGCAGGGGCCGAGTTCTCGACCCTGCATAGCTGGCTCGAACCGTGCCTGTGCGCGACACTCGTGTCGCTGCAGCGCACGTGTTAGCGCTGAGCGTCACAACAGCGTTAATTTGACAAAGCGCCGCCAGGCGAAGGACTTCGCTCGCGAGGGCGCCGCGCATGCATGAAACCACGGGCCGGTCCCCCGGGCCCCGGGAACGCAGGCCACGCAGCTTCGGCCCGATAACGGCCTCGGCACGTGCGCTTTGTAAAGAAATTGAATTCGGCACGTGGCACGTCACGAACTTTCTCCCTTCGCGCCCCGTCCCGGCTCCAAGCCCACCCACTCGTTTCGGCCACGTGACCCCGCGGGGAGGCGGGCGGGAAAACGAGAATTAGAGAAGACTCCATCTCGCGCATGACGTCACTGCGCATCCTTCAACGCTGCGCCGAGCACGCGTTCAACGGGCGTCTGCCGAGTCTCGAAATCCCTCGTCGAGGGATCATCGCTGGTTCATCCGAAGCGATCGCTTCGCAACATTAATATTACTTCGCGGCATTCATCTTGCTTTGAACGCAGCCCGGTAACTGATCCCTTCCGTGATGTTTGAGGGCGGATCGAACCCGGACATCATAAAAGCGGATGTAAAGAGATAAAATTCGATCACTGGGCTTGCTTCGACTATACGTACTGAACGGCGAGCCACTCATATGCATGTTCGAGGACCATTTCAGCAGACGATGTGCTTCTTATCTGCTTCGGCGTTCAGGCTGTGCTGAATAGCAGGCGACACTTTGAAAGCATCGTGAGAGAGAGATTCTTGTTGGGAAGGATGAAAAATTGGGGTGAAGTGCAGCGCAGTAACTGGTCTCTCAGCAGAGGACAACTCATCGTAGCCTGTTTCCTCAACGTAAGGAGGGCTGAGAGAGCGTGATGAGCTGCGATAAGAAGCTGATATTTGAAGATTTTATGCGACGTGCCTGCTATACTAGGCATGTTGTACTAATTTGCGGAAAGTGCAGAACGTCAAGCCATCCAATGAAGCTACTAAAATGTGTATAATCTGTTTTGTACACAGAAACGCACACAAGTCAGAACTGAATATCATATTCCCATCATTGCACAACTGATATCCCACGGTATTGGTGCAACCAAGGTCCTGCCTGGTACACCGTTGCAGCCACCTGCCAACAGCGTCACATGACGTCATAGCAGGTGGGTGACGCCGTCTTACTACGAAGCGGCCACATGAAAGCTAACCTGAAAGCCATCACAAACCAATGCAGTTACGCCTAGGCCGTTCACGCATTCTCGTTCATTCAGCGAGCGGTATAGACGACGCGAAAATACCGCGGGCGTCGACACCCGCTCTTCGTAACGCGCAGAGACGCTACGTCGACACGCGCGGCACCCTCCTCTCGAAGCCGGCGCTTTTTTTCCCCGTACCACCGGCGATGATCACCGTGTGTGGTATGCCTAATCGGCGCCCTTAAACACCGCTGTTTGCAAAAGGGGTGTCACGCTAATTGGCATCCTAACGACGCGTTCGTCCTTGGTGGGCCGCCGAACGACACCCTGTGATCAGACGGATTCGTAGAAGGACGACGGTCCAATGGAAAGGAGGAGAGCGTGCACAGAAAGAGTTGACCCCTCGCACGCGCAGCTGCGTTGGCGTGACTCACGGAACCGCCTTCGCTAAGTGATTACAGCAGCGCACTACAAACGCTGACCGGCTGCTCTGCCTCGGCAGAGATTGCCGTCATCTTCACCCTCGCCGTTTCCTTTCTCGGCTGCTTGCTTGCGCGCGGGCCAACAAGTCGGCTCCGCCGCCCCGGGCTAGCATCGCCTTTCTGCACTCTTGTTTTTCGACGAATGCTCGTTTTCTGCGAGTCGACGCGTCTCAGATGCACCCTGCTGTGATGCGATAAACGGCCGCCCGCCGAGCAGGGCGCCGCCGCCTTGGGTGCCTCGCGTCGGCGCCCCGGCCAGTTTCTCATTTCTGTACGCACCCTCGCCGTCCTTGGGGCGCACGCGCTGCCCGTCCGCCAAATGTCGATAGGAGAGGCGCTAATGCATTCGCGGTCGCCGCGATGCTGCGCATCGAACAGCGGGCGAGTCACGACCCCGGGAGGTCTCGGTTCGTGCCGCGTGCCGAGTTTTCACTTAGCGCATCAGGCTTTAGGTATTGGGGAGAAAGACCGCGTAACAATGCTGTGACTGCAACGACAAGGACCAGTGCTTGGAACGAGCCTGCACACGACAAAAGAATCGCACCTTTACTGCCGGCGAATTACCAGCAATAAGGACGTATACGTAGTACTAGTTGGTGGTCGAGTATGTTAAGCGTCTTAGCCCGTCCTTCTCGTATAGCTTCTTTGCACCTTCTGCTGTATGAACGAAAAAATCTTTATTAAGGAGCGGGGTTGCTCTGCGGGTTAGGAATGGGTGGGTGTTCAGTTGAGGTAATAACATGCGGCAACAGGTGCCCGCCGCCCGTGCAAAGCTCCCGGAGGGAGAGCCGCTTGGGCTACAGTGGAGTCTTCAAACGAGGTGATTTACGGTCACGTGCATTTCTGCCGGATGTGATGTCTCGGTGTCCGGGGAAGCACGTAGCACAGCACATGGATGGCGCGAGCTGTACAAGACGGAGAATGCATGCTGCTACTTGAATTGCTTCTGATGCGCTTTCAACTACACTGCCGGCGTCTCTTACGAATCCCGCTTTCGTGAATGACGTCACTAAGGCGCCAGTCCGGACGATGCGTATGGAGACTCGAGCCCCACGGATGATGAGGGGATCGCGTGGCCGCAGTGATTCGCACTGCGCGTTCGTCGCATCGCCTGCCGAGCTGGTTCCGCCAATTTAGAGCCGCTTTTATAGCTCGTGTCATCCAACGTTGTAGTAGCCTCGATACATACTGAATTCCTTGCCTCTGCAGGTCTTTGTTAACCGGGGCGTTACCCTAGTGCATACGCATACGCACACCCATGTCAGCCGAGTAACAGGTTGTGGGCTCGATTCGCGGTAGCGACGCCACCCCGATGTGTAGACACACTTGGGCGCATGCTAAGCTGTAGTATTGCCGAATGTTATGACGCTCAATCCAGGCCCGCGTGTTGTTGCAAGAAAGCGCGTGAACATCTATAGCTTGAAATTTGCCAAGTGTGGCACTTGGAAGCCGGACTGCGCGGACTGCGACATCCCAAAGCGACGCACGCATCGCACAGCGCGGGGACGCATCGCGGCGACAGCTCGCACCTTCGAGGGACGGAAGAAACACGACACGTGTGCTGGCACATTAGCGGGTCGCCGCAAGGTCGTGTATAAGCGGTCCGTCCACGCGGCGGGTAGAGGGAAATAAAGCCGCGCAGTATGAGCAGCGGACGTGTTACACTGTACACACCGTCTACGCCGCGGGCTCACCATTCGCGAAACGAGCCCCAGACACACGCGTGACCACGCACAGCGTGCGTTGGAAGCCTAAACGAGCGTGGAATGACGCCGCAGCAGTGATATCTCTGCGCTGCAGGGGACGACTGTCGTGACTGCGCCGCCGGAACGAGCCGCCCGGACTCCGTGGCCATCGCGTGGCACGGCGCTGCAGCCTTGCGCGTCATTACGCAATTCAGGGGACAGACCGCGACAGGCGGAGCCGCGGTCTCGTGGCGCCTGCGGGAGCGTGCGAACGACGCCCACAGGGTCTGCTGGATGTTCACGTGAGATATCGCGAGCCCCCTGTCCGGGTGCGCCGCCTGTTCCTGTTAAGATGCGGCTCGCGGGCGACGCCCCCATTTCATCTACTCGCCATTTCTTTCGCCACTCCGCGGATTGAGCACGCGCAATCCACCCGCACAGGCAGCAACGCCGAATTCACAGGATTACACTTAAAAGTGCCGACAAAGAAAAAATTACCGTATGATTTGCCTGTTTGCGCATTCGTTCATTCGCTGCATTCGTAAAACAGCGACATCCCTAAATTTTTTTCGTAGTTTTGTCGCGCATCGATGGTTGAACGACGTCCGCCCTCTCAGTTAGCTTTCAACGATCGAGTCGTTGCGCGGCGTATGTGCAGTCAATGTGCAGTCTATATACTGCAGAAAGTTGTAGGTATCTTATGCGAATTGCAGGGGACGTCCGCGCGCAATAATCGTAAAGCGAGGCTGAATCAGTTATGTACGCAAGCGGTCCCCGAGGGGTCTTACTTCGTGAGAGAAAAAGCGAATACGCGTAATACGACGTATCGCACGAACGCAGCAGGTTTGGCGGCCCGCAATGACTTCGCAGCCACAAAGGGCGCCCAGGACACGAGAACGTGTGCGCTCTGTGAATATCGCACGTGGGCGGATCTAACGCAGCGCGCCCGCCAGGGATGGGCTTTATGAAGCGTATGGCCGCGTGCAGCTGCTGCAGTCGCTGTCGGCTCGCAGAATACGCAAGCCCACCCGCTGCGTAATCTCTGCGCATCGCGAAAGAGGCGCGTCGCGAGCGGCCGCGACCAGCGCCTAAGTGTAGGCGGACACGTGCTATTCGATCGACCGCGCCATCGATAGGCGAAGAAGCAAGCCTCCGCATACGGCCGGCTTTCATTTTCCATGCCGATACGAAAACTGGGGCGCGGAGGCATAATACTGAAGAACGATTCCGTTCGTTCAATTCCTCATACCATGCATCATGCTGCGAGAGTATGGTACTGCGAAATTGGCTCATTCCTGGTAATCGCTTCCGCTCATTCGAAATCTACCAACTAATTCGGCACGTCCCGCCAACATGCCGGTGCGTCGACACCAACCAAATCAGCTTAAAAGAAATTCAGCGCTGCAAGATGTACGCGTACGGAATGCTCGTACGATGAACGTGCAAACGCCGCGTATAGTGTAACAAAATGAAGCGCAGTGAAACGCAGTGTAATGTTAACTGAAATGCCACGTAGCGTAGCACGAAATTTACTTAACGACCCACTCACACGCGCAATGGACGCTGCACTTTCTGAAGCGACATGCAAACGCGCGCGCTTCCACGCGTCACTCTTTCAGCCAGCAGTCTTCGACTGCGCATGCTCCGACGTGCGTTGTCACTTCTTAGCGGTGCGAGTTGTGCGTGACCTCGCCGCAGCCGAGGCACGCCCGAACCGTTCAGGCCGCCGAGCTGACGAAGCAACCTCGGCGAGAGAACGCGTCCGCGGTATGCACGGCGGTGGTGTGCGTGACGCTTCGTTGCCAGTCGAGCAACATCATCCATACTTTGGTCACTGTCGAACTCTAGATAGTACTTTCGATAGGACTGTATCAGGGTGTCTACCAAGTCGACATTTCCACGTTTTCCCTGAGTGCCTTTGCAAATTTCCCTGAGCGACGCAGAACTACATTTTATGTCGAGACGGGAAACCATGCCGCCCGATGCTGTCACTCTCGAGTAAGCATGTGAAAAAAATTTAGAAAAACAACTTAATCCAGTTTCAATACTAAGGATTAGTACTTATTTTATTAAAAAGGTGAATAGAAGGGAGGGGTTAGTAAACGGCACAGCAAATAAGATGTCTTCGAAAAAAAAAAATTGCAAATCAAGTCGGACATTCTCAAATACGAATAAAAAGGAGATGCATACAGAAGCAAGTACTTTCGCATATGGGCTATTTCTATCAACTGATAGCAAGCTCGGTGGTACGAGGCCCAAACTTTGTCATAATTGAGATTCTCTCGCAGCAGCTCGTCAGTCAACCTCAACTGTCCTGACATACTCTCAGCCCGCGTACGACGCCTCAGTGTTGTGGTTGACTGCTTTAAAGAGTTTATTTTGACTTGTAGGAGGGACTCCTTCTTCTCGGCGTCAGCAAAAACTTTCTTAAGCTGAAGCTCCTTCAAAGCGGCCGCAGCACGCTTCCTTTCCCGTTAATTCCTCAATGCGTAGGTCCTTTCTGTTCTCGTCCTCTTTCCGCCGCGCGTTCACCCCACGGACCATTTGAAGCATCTCCTTGGTCCCTATAGGGGCCGCGAAAACGTCCGAAACATCGGCCAGTTGGAAAAAATGAATGCATGTGTTTTACTGCCCTTAAGGGCTCAAACTGCCACAGGTACATTCGAAAAAGCTCTGAAGGCCTGTCGGTACGCTCACTAGGCAAATTGGTGCTCGTACTGTGATAGGACATACCGGGTGGACGTGTGCATAATTAAGGAATACACACTGTGTCCCGTGGCAATTGCCCCTTTCCACGCTTGTTATGCTTCACTGGAATACTTTTGCGTATGCCTTACCAAGTACCAGCTCTGTACAGAGGCAAAGCTGACTTTCGGGAACCGGCGTTATGCAACGCACAGTGCTTTCCGAGCTTCGAAGCTAATCGCGAGGACCACGAAGGCGAAGGGAATGCCTTTGCTGACAGCGGCGAATTCTTTCAATGAAAAACACGGCGCCCAACGGCAAGAATACCGAACGTCAAAGCAGTTCGGCCTAGCGTCGCCGCAGTGGTAGCTACGGCTTCCAGCGGATCTGCGGGCGAGAGCGCCGGTTCGAGGCGGCGAGGCAATCAAAACGGCAGCGGCGGTGGCTTTGATTAACGCCGTTTCGGAACTGCAGTCACGGCAAAAACTCTGGAAAATCGGAAGGCGAAGGGTTCTTGCGCGCGAAATTTCAGACGTTCTGAGACAGCGATTCTATGGCGTACGTGGTGGTGCCGCGAAACAGTCCGAATGATCGGGCATTGGGAAAGTCGGTCGTTGACTGTACACTGGCAACTCCTCCAGCCGACGAAAGGCCGTCAAATACGATTCGTTACGATTGCTGTCTGTTACTCGAGCCAGCACTGCCGCAATTTTCGTTCCCTTTAAACAAATTTACAGTTAATTTTCCCTGATAGAAGCACAAATTCCCTGAGTGTTCGCTGAGATTTTCCAGACTACTCAAAATCCTTGAGAATTTCCGGTTTTCCCAGTTGGTAGACATCCTGATACTGCATGTAGCCCGCCATCGACAATGCGAACTCGCACCACAAGAGAGAGAGAGAGAGAGAGAGAGAAAGGCAGGGAGTTTAACCAGAGGGGAAGATTCGGTTTGCTACCCTACGCTGGGGAGAGAGGGGATGGAGAGGTAAAGTGATAACAAGTACACACTGCAACCTAAACTGGCCACCTTACCGTGCTGCCAGCTGCACGAACTGAGCGCTACTGAGGGTCAGTTGTAGCAAAATTCTTGGTAATAGCACTCGCCCAGAATTCAAAAACTATCATCGATCGCACTTTCAAAACCCAACTACGGCAATGCTATCGATAGTTTCATACCTAAATATCGCAATACCATCGACCGTGGCATCGATAGTAATACCACGGACAGCCTTTTTTTTTTACAACATCGATATTTATACGCGACTGACAAGTGCAGACATTGAGACTGTAGAGCCACACTGGAGCATACATCCTATGGGAATGTACGGCTATAATGCAGGATAATGGTGGTGCAGCCTCAAGCAGCGACAGCCTCCACGCGCGCTGGGAGTCTGCGTTGCTCAGCTCGGACGTGCAGCGCCGACTCTGGGCCGTCCCGCGAGCCGAGGAAGCCGCCAAGGGCCAGCAACCCTCGGCCGAAACCTAGACGGGGTCAATCAATAAAGTTATTTGAATGAATGAGTGAATCCATAATTTAAAAAAAATATTTAGCCATAGTGTCGACAGTTGCCGATAGTTCTGCATCACTAGAATCGCAGCAAACGCACGACAAAATCTCGCGTCGTCCGGAATGACTGGCGACAAGCATCGCGAGGCCAACAGCCGAGACGCGGTGTAATCGGCGTGGCCGCGTCGAACAAAGCCGGACGCACCCGACGAGTAAAGCGAGACAATCTGCCAGACGCGTCTGTGCAGCCTCTCCCTCCGTCCCCCTGCTTTTCCCGATCGCCTGTCCATCAGCGGGGAGACGTTCTCCCCAATCGATGATGACCGGCGCACGTGGCAAAACAGGAGTGCCAATGGGGAACAGCCTCTGCGGCTGCGCGGCGAATCCATTTTCACGCTGGCGCTCCCAGTGGCTTTGATCGGGGGGTCCTGCCCAGACACTTCTTTTTCTTTTTTTCTTTCTTTTCACCCCGAAAATGTTTTTGATAGCGCAACTCCCTACCACGACACATTGTTCTTGGTTTTCTTTTTTCTTTTATGTTTCCTGTTCTAGCCTCAACATTTCCAAACATAATAGCCTAACCTATTGCTAGCCTTAACTGCGGAACGCCAACGTGTATTCAGGTTTGGTAACGAGATGGCAATTGGAACGTAAACGACATTAAAAAGAAATATTCTACGATTAAGACATTACTAAATTTGAGCTACATATCGTTCTCTGTCGCATGCAACTGCCACACAAAATTACGGACTCAACTGTACGTAGATTACATAATTCGTGTCCCTTGTCCCGTCCTTAAGCGCTGTTACTTCACGAAAGAACTGCCCCAAGTTAGCACACTGCTGGCTGCTACTGATTACACACTCGTCAAAGATTTAGGCGTGAACTTTCCTCGCCGACGACGTCTCTGTAAACATCAACGCCGGAGTACAGAAACAGCTCTCGCAGGTGGAGGGACAACATTCTATAGAACAGCGAATAGGGACGCTGTAGCAAAGCGTGGCAGCGTTAGCTGTCATTATCTCCCATTGAGTACAAGGAAAGCACTTGCCATTCACGTCACAGTTTACAACAGTATTTGTTTACATCGCACAGGTCTACTAGACTGAGCACAGAATCGCTCTTTCACTCCGCCGCGTACGACGAATTTTCCCGCGTTGCTAAACCTCTACCACTTCTTACTTTAAACCACAAAAGTACCGAACAAAATATAACGGTGAGTTCGGTAGAAACAATTGAGGAAAGACAACAGCAAGAACACCGCGAAAGTTCCAGTTACACGTGCGTCTAACACGATCGAGCTAAGACACTGCCGCTTCAATTCTCAATTACCTTTAAACTTTCCGGCTATCTTGGCGGATCCCCGCGCCCTTCGTGAGGAGCCTCATCCCCCCCACCTCGTCACTGTACACGTGTCCGCCCGTATACGCAGCCGGCACAGCGCAATACCGGGTAGTGGACAGCTTCGCTCGATTCGTTCTTTCTTTTTTTTTCCCTCCCTCTCTCTGCAGCAGCATACCTCCGGGCACATGCGCCGCCCTCGGTTGAGTCACGTTATTTAGAGGTAACGGGCGAGGCAGCGGCGAGTCGGACCGAAACGAGCCGCGGTGCGAACCCGACGCCGACGAGTCATTGTTGCCCACAGGTCTCCCGGGATGGCCCGGCGTACGGTGCCGACGCAGCTGGGATTACGCGACGCGTCCGGGGGATCCTGCAGAAGCCACGCACGGCACGGACGCAGCAGCCGGCGTCGGCGAAAAGGGAGACGCTGAACCCTTCGGTAACGAAATTGTTACCCGCCCTGCGCTGTCGGTGATTGTAGCAGCGCACGGCCGACAGTACCAACTCTGAAAGCAGCCAGTAACTCGAGATCTCTCCCTCCCCCGTCCCCCTTCCAGAACGGACCCCGTGGCCGGTGGCTTCAGCGTACGGGAAGCGATCGCGCCAGTTGCACACATAGGGATCCCAGTGGTCCGTCACAGCTCTATTCGAGGCGTGTTGGCAGTTGCTGGCGCGTGGGAAGTGAATGTTGCCGCAGCAGTGCCCTACAGTAATCATGCGCTTGCACACGCTTTCAGCTGTCGACGATGCAAGCAGTCAGAGCGCGACCGGCAAGACTTGGTGTCTGATTCGTTAAGACAAAACATCGCTGGGTCGTGCTGCTAAACCGCATACGCCATGTGCCGCTACTAGCGCTGTACGCAAAGCGCCCACGTCTGGGAACGACGCGGTAGCACGACGTGCGACCAGCTTCAGCTAAAGAGCGCTTCAGAACCAGCTTCACCTGCGCTCAAACACAGTGCAAGACAGCGCGCGGGTGATCGAATCAGTAAGTAACTGAAAGAACGAATCAGTAAAGAGGTCGCATCAATTGGCACTCTCTTGAAGTGTGCTGTGCGCAGACGAGATTGGTCTACACGCCGTATGGTCCGATGGTCGGTATATCCTATTCATCTTTATAGCTGTCACTTTTTCAGTGTAGCAAATAAATCGCGAACATTTAAGAAAGAAAGAAAGAAAGAAAGAAAGAAAGAAACAAAGAAAGAAAGAAAGATGAAATGAAGGGGATTCAACAGCGTATGATATCGAAGAAATACAAGGTCGGATCGGGCGCATTACTTTACCGTGTGATTTGTTACTAATTAATGACTGCACTACCTGCGGGATTGGCCTACATCATCATCATCATCATCAGCCTGGTTACGCCCACTGCAGGGCAAAGGCCTCTCCCATACTTCTCCAACAACCCCGGTCATGTACTAATTGCGGCCATGCCGTCCCTGCAAACTTCTTAATCTCATCCGCCCACCTAACTTTCTGCCGCCCCCTGCTACGCTTCCCTTCTCTTGGGATCCAGTCCGTAACATAATGCCTACATAATGAAGTCTAAAAAGACTGCACAATCTCAGGGATCCGGCCACATTTTTCGTCAAGCAAAGCCACTAATGCGACTCCGGTTTTTAGGCGCGCGCACATTGAACGAGCGCACCTGGACGTGGCGCGTCTTTTTCGCTCCAAGATTCACGTTGACTCCCTTTCCGTTGTCCTGTGCGCGCACCAGGAGGACCTGCATAGTCCAACTGGCGAAACGACAGTGGCCAGGTATACCCAGATCCTATATACGACGAACCCCAAATCGATGCGGAGTCACCAAAGAAGGCCTTGTCCTCAAAAGAAAGAAAGAAAGAAAGAAAGAAAGAAAGAGAGAAAGAAAGAGAGAAAGAAAGAAGGAAAGAAAGAAAGAAAGAAAGAAAGGTGGTGACGTGCAAGGCATGTGTCAGCGGTTACAGAGTATAGCACAGAGCGAGAGGCTGCAGCTTGACACATTCTCACTCTCACCATATTGAAACAAAAGCTTTACCCATTTTGGGCGTATGGTCGGACAGGAATTAAGACATCTCTATCAAATAAAAACGAGCGTTTCTGTCTGAAAAAGAAAGCTGATGTAAAATCCGCACGATGGACGCGAAACGCTCAAGATGCCAAAGCCTGGCGAAGCTGGCGCTAAGCTCAAATAACGCCGAAACTCAGCGCGCACATGCACACGGTTGGGGAACAGCCAGCGACATTCGTCGTGCGTCCTCGCAGAAGTGCGTCGACACCGCTTTCCTCGTGTTATGCATTATACGGGGAACGTATATATGCGCAGGCAGAAGAGCGGGATGCAATTTCGGTTTCGGGGACAAACGACAAGGTTTGCCGCGGAGGTTCTTGTTAGAAGGAGGCGAGAGAGAGAGAGACAGGCGAGCGCTGGCCCGCGTCGAGAGCGAGGGGCCCGCGCATCGGTCGGTTCCCAGAGGATGCGTTTTCAGGCGAGCCGCTGTCCCCCTGCGAAGCCCAGTCGGTTCCCATCGACGAGGGGCGGCACTGTGATCGGGAAGCCGCTGATGGCGATCGGTGCGCGGGGCCGCGCCACGGGCGGCGTCAGCAGGGCCACAGTTTTGGGACCATCGCTTCCACCACCGCGCGCCGGTGGGGCTTCTTCCGCTGCGGGGAGCGTCGCACGAATCGAAGCCCTGCCGAGACACGGGACCACTTCGCCCGCGGGGCCGCAGGATTTATCTCCACAAGAGAGCGCGTTGGGTGTGATCTAAGTGATTCAGAGCGCGGTCCACCTACAGGGCTGCCCGTTTGGTTTGGGTTTCCAAGTTAAATGGAGCGCTGCTCGGGGATCAAGGCAGATGGCCATTGAATGGATGCCCTGATCGCTGTTGTTACCGAGCCTTTGTAGGAGAGCTGCCGCGATTTTTGATTACTGCGTAGCGCGTATGGCGCCCCGCTGCCTCCTGGCAGAGTAACGCCTCGTCGCGACGCAGGGTTTGCCGTCAGCGAGATTAAAAACAAGCCATCGGGGATACTTTACCACCACCCTGAGGGCCATCAATTATGTCGCTGCCGTACGATGATATTCCAATGCCAATACGGCTGCCTGCGGAGTTTGGGGAGGAGCAGTGGCGGCGCGCACCCTGACATAAGAAGCGAGGGTTAGTCAACTTCAGCCCTCAGTGTGCACATACATTCGCATCACGATATGGAGTGACCCTGATGAGAGCAGATCGTTCTGCTGCTTTCCATTGCATGTAAACCGCGAACGAGCAGAATTACGCAAACGCGGCGGGCGAGCTGCAACTTATGCATGACAGCAAAGTGCAGCAAGCGACGACAAAGACAGGGAAGGACGGGATAAAAAAAAAAAAAAACGAAAAGATCTGCTGTCGATTACTGCGCGGTGATATTATGGGTGAACCATAACTACACACAGAAATACTTTAATTCTAGATCGCGACAGTGGTAACCAAAATAAAGTCATTTTCGGTATGCTCGTCCTTGGATGAACTTCCGCTACCCGCAGTGTTCAAGTGAGCCTTGCACTTTGGACAACTCAGAATTACGGCAATTTTTGACGATCAGAAGAGCACGCATCGTATTTGCGCATGCGTTTGCCCCTGTAAGCCAGGAAAACGCGCATGCTTCACACGCCGTATAGAAAACGAGGAAAGGGGAGCTAGCTGCTGGACGTTTACACTTGACAAACAATCGCCGAGACAGATGCGCACAAGGGGAGGGGGGGGGGGGGGGTCTACAATGGACGACGTAGTGCAGCCTATCTGAATGCAGCTGCATTTAAGTTCGCGCCCAGCCGCGGAACGTCGTAGCCACTGAGTCCCGCGTGCGGCAGGTTCGCACGTGAATCTTCATCGAAGCATGCATGCAGGTCCCCGTACCGAACGTTCAGATTTCACGTGCATAGTAAGCGAAATATACATCTTTTACGTACCTCGAGACAGATCAAAGAAAAGAGTCAAGAAAGTGAAAGCTGTCATTCATGTGCAAGACACCGATAAGCTACACGAAAAACTGGTTCAAGTTCCTCACAAAGAGGAACACGCACGGGTTTTCAAGGATCTGTTCTAGCTTCTTCTTTGTTTCATTTTTAACTTTTTTTTTCTTGAATGTACCGGGTCATACGAATTGCTTTTCCCCCCTCTGCAGTTTCCTATCCTTAGACAAAGCACAGCGGGTCCTGAAGCGAAATATAGCAACAAAATATCGCGAAGCTTCCTCGACATCATCCGACATCTCTCACACGACAATCCGCTTCCGACGCAACACCTGATAAGAGTAACAAGCGTTGCAGCGGTACTCCATTCGGTCCTGTCGTAATGCTCTCCGCATTCGCACACCTGGCGAAAACAGAATAAAAGAAAAGAAAAAGAAAAGCGGGGCAGCTATAGAGTCCCCCCTCGCAGAATTTATTTATTCATTTCTTCCATGACATAGCGCCTAGCTCACACGGCGGGATGAAGAAAGATGAAGCAAGGCTCTTTAAACACGTGTCAACGCAGCTTGGAAAAGAGCCGTCAAAACATTTTGCTTCCCGCTCACCCATCTTTTTCTTTTTCCCCGCCTCTCTCCTAAACTTCCGAGTGTGGCCGCCCATTCCGACACTCACGCATGCCTTTCTGTTCCAACGTCCCGCACCTTCTCCGCCCACCCATCCCCTCCATCTTCCCCGCCTCCACATCTTCCTGTATATAGCCCGAACCGCGCGTGGGCCTTCTCTTTCCCGTGGGGGTAACCGAGAGCGCATTGCGAAATCAGACTCCAGTTCATCGCTTCCTTTGACGCGTCCCTCGAAGCGTGAGCCCCGTGTGCTTTCCGGGGCGTCGCTTTCGGCGCCGCTGGCCAGAATCGAGGGGACACTGGCGCGCGAACAAAGACCGAGGGCCTCAGCATCCCGGTCATCCGCCTTGATATCGCGCACACGCGGACGAGAATACGGTACCATCACATCCAGCCCAAGTGCCCAGTGAAGTGTCGCGTATGCTCTGCGAATGCCATTTAAAAAAAAAAATTACGGTGAGGTTCCACTTCGCGAACGCGGGTGACGCGCAGGCGTATGGGTGCTACAGCGCACACGACGCTATCGGCCCTCGGTGCGCTTAGACTGTTCGCATCGCATTCGAGGCGGGGCTCGCGCGGCCGCGCCATACGCTGCAGCCGCCGGAGTGTAGAAGGCTCCGTTGTAAACATTCGTTTAATATCTACATTATACGCATGGTGTCGGCGCGCACAAGCAAACATGAACACTTTACACTCGATGACCGCGGACACCCGCTGTCAAAACGCCGGCGTGCGGAATCGCGGCAGCAGCAGTGAGTGAAGTGACCTTCGAGCTGTCTACCGCTTCAACGCAAACTGGGCGGCGAGAACGCAGCGCTTGCAAAGCTACCAGCCGTCGTCCCACATTGACTGTCGCCCCAAAGCAGGTCGCTTTGACGATAACGACCGCGCCACCGCGACACTATGATGATACCTCTGGCAGGGTAGTACCGTTCCGTACCACATGGTGATACGGTGGTAAGGGTAGCGTTCTCGCATTCTTCCCACGACATAGCTAGCGACCAGAGACGCTGTCGTTGAGACGCTGGTAGCAGCGTCTGCACCGCATTGCACGAGGATCCGAACGCGTTGCGTGAGGCGCTCGAAGTACCGGTTGGCTTCCGCGTAAAGCACGATGGTGAGGGGGAGCACCCCCTCTAAGAGAGTGCAATATAGTGCCGCAGATAACCGCCTCGCAATGCGTGCTCAACGTATTCTCGAGTAGTAAACGGGGTTGGTTCTTCATAAATTTTTTCATTATCCATTAATAGCAAACATTCCAGTAGCGCAATTTCAGGCACATGCGTGGCACACTTTGCGTTCAACGTGTTAGTTTAAGGAGTATGAAGGTCGCTTAATGATTTTTACCCTCAAATTTCTGCGTTGTCGTTGCCAAGGCGAATTGCTCGTTCGCTTGCTTCGCGGCTTGAGACAAACGCCGCCGATTTCACGACCTGGCCAGTTACGCTTGCGCGTAAATGGACGGTCATCGATCGAGTTTCTCCCGAGGTGTCGTAAAGGAGCGTCACGTTAGGACGCCGTGGAAGCTGCAGGCCATTTCAACGAATGCTTTAGCGTCTGATGTGGCGCGTAGCTGTGCATCTGTGACGGGCACTGTCATCACGTAACACCCAACTGTAGTCCAGGCGCGCGCCGCCAGGCGACCCTCTGCGGCATCCAGCCTCGTATATGCACTCGGCAGCCTGCAGCCAAAGTGCGGAGCGATTGCTGGGCGAAGGCGGTGAAGCACAGGCGAGACTTCAGACAAGATTCTTACCTTGTAGCACGCAAAGGATAAAGGCCAGCTTATCTGAGATCTCAAGAGCTCCTGCAAGGCGGCATTCATTGGTGCGTCCTCATTATCGTGATTAAGTGAAGAAAAATGGCAAGGTAGGTTGGTGCTTTTTCTAACTCGTGGTGCACCAATCCTCGACGACGCCAGTTGAAGGTGACGCAGTGGGACCGAGAAGCCCGATCAACGTCGCACCCGGGACACACGCACGCACACCGATGCGAGTGCGATAATCGCCGTATACTTACGATTTCGCGAAGACCTCACATCGCGTAGCACGACATACTTCGGGAGGATAAACCCGGCCCTGCTTTGACCACTGGACTACAGATGCATTTACTGTATTTTTGCAACATTTCTATCAAACTCAATCTCATTGCCATTTGGTAGTATTCAGTAGACTGTCTGCAACTTCTTTTACCGTGTTTTCGCTACACGTATGTTATTCTAGGCATGCATGTATTACCCTGAATGTTTCAGACTGCACTGTGAAATGTCTGCAGTGCTGCGTGATTGGTTCGATTGCGAGGCCTAGACACGCGTTGCAGAGACGTATTTTGCCTCGTGTTTCCTGGTAGCCAATTTTGTTTTTCGCGTATTGGATATTCTTGTTTACAAAGGCTATAATTTGGAACATTAGAAAATGCAGACTGCTTAAATAAATGAAACGAATCAACGAAAGAATGTCCAGGGATATGTCGGTCTCCACGGAGGATGCCACCAATTCCGTCACGGTGCTTCCGTCATTGACAGCAACAGCTGCCCGACACAGGAGCGCAGTGTTTGCTTCTTTCCCGACAGTTTCTGCACCAAAGGAAGAAAAAGAATGAAAGAAGGTCGAACTCCCCAGCGGGCCACACAATGCACGCTGGTCACGACGTGCGAAAGCAGAATCACGGCGTTCTGCACGCGGCACTTATTCACGGTCGCCCCGCCCCCTGTCAGCGTTCATTTGGAGCCCAACAATGGCCGGCCGACACCGCGAGCGTTCGGCGAGTCCCCCGCGAAATCGGGTTCGGCCGCATTGTGCTCCGTCGCCTTCATGAAGACGTCACAAGCGAGCTGCACGCGCAGACACACCGTGCGCGCGGCAGCCGAAAGGTGAAACGCCGCCGTGGACGGAACGGCCGCGATCGCTGTCTTTTATTTTCCCGCAGTCTGAGCGTGCCCGTGCGGCACGAGAGCTCGATGACTGAACTCGCGAGGCTCTAGCCGGTCAAACAACGGCTGCGCGGTTCGAGTCCACTTCGCGGTGCACCCTTCGAATCGCTCGCGCCTGCTTTGTATCTGCGTTCTAGTACGAAACTTCGCAGCGTGACATATCGAACGCAGTTTGCGCAAGCGCAGAGGCGCCGAATGGATTGGTTTGCGGAACACGAGCGCCGACTTCTCGGGCAAAAGTATACATACATGCAGTATATTCGCGGAACACGTTCGCTGCAAGTCGAACCAATAAACACAGCGGGCTAAGAATTATTTCCATTGGTGCGATTCCTCGACGAAGTTTAACTCCAAAAAGTAGCCCAAGTGCTACTACGTTCAACGTTGCACGGGAGGCCTACGGGCCACGGTCTTTGGCGTATCTTTAACGTGCGCGCAACGCCGAAAGCCCGATTGCACGTGCATTCCGTTTGCATCGGAATGCGCCGACCGCGGGCGAGAGTCGATCCCACGACCTCGCAGCAGAGAGACGTGCCTCCTCCTCATCCACGCGGCAGTTTCCACTCGTTGATTGTTCCGAAAAGCGGCGACGAACATTTGTTTAGCAAACGCACATAACGTGGAACACTTCGCGCTGGCGTATTCGTCCCGCTGCGCCCTCCGGAGGCGACAGAAGAAGTGCGCGCATTCCCGTCCGTCCTTTCGTCGCTCCCCGCAGGATCGCGGCTCGCACGCAGGAGAGCTGCCAGCGCGCGTATTCCGTCGCCGTGACCGCCCAAGGCCGCGCCGCATTCGGTACGTTCTTACCCGCCGCCGAAACGGTCCTCAGGTGCGCGCCGAGCCCGACGCATCGTCGCCGATCACCTGCGCCTCTCGCCGACGGCCCTCCGTTCGCCAAGGTCGCAACCCCCCGCTGCGCGCGCCACTCGCGGCCGTAAATTGCGGCCGCGCTACTCGCCATCGGCCGCTGTCTCCGCCGCCGCGCGTGGCGTTGAAAAACAATTAGGACGAGTCGGCAGCCTGTTACACATTGCCACTATCTGCGCGCCAATATACGGCGACTGTCTATATATAAAGAAAGGTACGAGTTCTCTTTGGCCGAACAGCGGTATGTATACGCATACGCGCGCTGCAAGTCGGAACACCTCCATCGCTTTTCTTTGCGGCCTAAACCCGCACGAACACAGTGCGAACCTTTCACAATCACTCCGCAAACACTCGACGGGCGGTCCCAGAGTAAATTTAGCGCAACCCATTAGTACGACATACAGCCGCGTTCGATCCAACGGCGCTCTCGTGGGAACGAAACTCCGATCTCGCAGAAAGATCCATCGTACACGCGCTGCAAGCGTATAGGCGTCTCGCTGCTTTTCTAACGTCCGGGTATATCTCCAGTGCAGGCGAGATACGCTGCAAGAAAAAATTCCGGAGACAAGTGGAGTAACTGGGCAGTTAGTGCTAAAAGGGCGCTTTCGTCCCTCGAGGGAGTAAGTGCACGAATGTGCCTGCCGCGTGCGCATTTCGGAGAATAAGTGCACTTAGTCGGAAAGAGAGCAACGACAGGACGAACGGGAACAGTTACTCCCCGTGCACTCCGCTGTTTTTGTCCGTGTCGTGGAGTGATGCGCCGAAAACGGTGTTGTCTATAAATCGTGAATAGTTCTAAGTTCGGGCACTGTCTATTGAACTACATAAAGGGCAGAACTTAGCTTCTTCGTGAGAAAATTGCGTGAAATTTAAAAGCTAGAATGTGAATAACCATGCCCTTCGTGCGCACACCGTCACTGAGCGATATGCACATTAAACGCACAAGTCAATGACAGACTGCTGGATTTTCTTGGTCAAGAGTACCCCAAGTTTCTTCCGTTCTAGGGAGATTACGAACTTAACTGAACCGATGTTAAGCGACATAGGAATGAGCCTTTTCTCGCGTCTTGGGTGCCCCGTTTAAGCTCACTGCACGTATACATCGAGTAGTGCCTCAGTTTTAAGAATAATCGGGCAGATTTCTTTTTGCAGTCGCTTATGGTTGCACGTACACTCAACGATAGACTCTCGCCGCACAGCATACACAAAATGCCGAGTCGCTTTTATATTGCCGCATCTGCGTTCCGAAGCTTACCTGTGTCTCAATATCCTGTTCTCTCAACCGACCTGCCGTGGTAGAAACAACTAAATGAGGTAACGCATTATTGCTTCGCGTTTGTGGAGGAGATGTCCAGGAGATGTCCTCAAAAGGGTTAAAAGAATGCCACTACACCCTTCGATAAAAACTTTTTTCTTTAAACTGCGCAATAACACATTATCAGTCAAAACATGGATGCATAACAGGGGTATTTTTGTCCCGTGGTCCATTAACGGCTTCTTATGCAAAAAACGTGAACCGATAGAACATGCGTTTCTAGATTGCTGGTACCCATCTTTTTCTGGAATGTGCTACAAAGGACTTTAAAGAAAGAGTTACCTTTAGATCCACATGGAATAAAATTCTTACCAGAAGAAACGGAGGATTTTATGTATGACGCTACAATGCTCCTGGGCCGCCACAGTTTGTGGAAAGCTCGAATGCAGTTCAACAATGCTGATGTCAATTCGCGACCTATACACGTGATCAGTTCATTGAATCTGTAGTACGGTTCAGGGATGTCCATCGGGCACTCCCTGAACAGCCAAGATGCCGTGGTCAAGTGGTCAGCGTATACCTGACTTGTGAGCGCGAGGACGCGAGTTCGAATCCTGCTTTCGGGCACATTTCTTTTTTCAGCTGAGTGATTTTTTGATCACGGCATAAATGGCTAACTTCATTAATTCTACCTTTGCGGAGCATCGGAAAGAATGACCGTTCCTCCCTTGAGGCGCATCGGCAAAGGGCAACAGTTAGACCTCGAAGGAGTAACCGCATGGGGAGTAACAGTTCATCCCCTCGCACTTACCCCCTAAGCGGAGGAATGGTTGTGGCAGATAAGCTCCTCCCCTGAAGGAGCAGCCGCAATACCCCATTTCGTCCTTTTCTTCTCAGAGTGTAGTTTCAGATCTGGACAACAGCAAGACGCCTCTGACACTCTTATCGCGAATGGTTACTCGGATTTGGAGAGCTTCGTGGCGTCGCGAAGCTGGGGCACCACCATTCCGTTCACCGACTGGCCCGGAAAAAGAGGAGGCTTTAGCTCGGGTGCGCCTGTCTAAATACTTGTAAAAGGAGAATTCGTTTTTCTCGGCAACCACTACACCAAATTCGACAATGTTTGTGGCATATAAAAGGAAAACTTAAAATCTAGTGACTGTTGGTTTCGAATTTTTTATTTAGGTTGTAAATCTTTTAATAAAAGTTAGCAAAAATCGAACATTTTCAGAAAACGAAACAATCAAGTTTAGGAATCTATAACTCAGCAAGGAGAAATGACATCACAATTCAGCGAATTGTATATTATAGTACACCTACAGCGGACAAAAATGATACGTTGCACATGAACCAAAAAAAAGTTCAATAATATGGAAATACAGCTTTTGCAGAACCTTTGTACGCAACGTGAAAAATTTCCGTAAGATATAAATAGGCATATCGAATTTGTCCGCTTTCATTGATATAATGAATGCCGTTTACACAACTGCGATACCTGTTCTTGATGCAGACCTTTTACTTTATAACCTTCGCGCGTATATTCTTTCCGAACTTTCGAATATTTGAAAGTTGTTTTCATAACATTCAGGCCCTAAATCGAAATTGCGCTTCCAGCAGTCACTAGAATTTAACATTCTCCCTCAAATGCAGCAAATTTCATTAAAATCGGTCCAGGCGTTATCTCAGAAACGCGTTTCTCCGTTTTACGTGTATTTGAACAGGCCGAGTCGGAGTTGGGCCCGAGCTAATTGCTTCCTGCGTGCGGATACATTTCGCTGCAGGGCTACCCGAGCACACGAAGGTGGAACACAGCTCAGCGCTCAACGCCGCCGCACAGTGATCGCACGACGAGTCCGGTGAGCGACGCCTGCAGCACGTCGCTCCGTGGAAGCGCGGATGACTCGCGCCGCGACGTGATTTTCTGAGCGAGAAACGAGAGAGAAACAGAGAGCGAGAACAGAGAGAGAAACGGAACACGCAGGGCAAAATCATACTAATAGAGAGTTTTAGTTTAGGGGACGCAAGCCGCTTGCGTACGCAAGAACTAGGGGCGACGGTACTGCGCATGCGCAGACACCGACGTAGGGGTCTGCGCATGCGCAGTACCGTCGCCCCTAGTTCTTGCGTACGCAAGCGGCTTGCGTCCCCTAAACTAAAACTCTCTAATAGCTAACTTAACGCTGCGAGCTCTATTTGTACTCTATATTTACATTTAGAACTAGAAACGTCAGTTAAATGTGTCCTTAAGATGAAGGTTAATATAGGTGATATTACGACCATCCGTAATATCATCGCATCCGCAGCTCACGCCGTTGTGCCCTAGACACAAAACATGCAGTGAATTAGACCATATAAATACAAAAAGGCCTAGCGAGGTTTATGCTGCCGACCTTGTGTTTACCGTTTCTGCAAGTTACTTTTAAGCTTGTGTGCGTCAACATGGCGATCAGTGCAAACAACGAAGGCGTTCGAAGCGCAAACCGAACCGAGACGTCGTATCTTGCTCGTGCGCATCTGCCCCTTCCCGTCGTCTGGTCAGCCAATCCGTATTGTCTGCCTGTTCTGGTGCATGTCTGAGGAGACGTTCACTTTCGTTCTCGTCACCGAGTACGCCCTGGCGAGACAGGCTTCCAATGGCGGCGGGGCGACCAGAGACCCCGCGCACGAACACGTGCAATGTCAGTCAATTTCATATCGAGCCTCTCGCCCAATAATTCTCCTGCCTCACCAGCAACAGGATAACCGTCGCCCGGAAGAACTTAAATGGTCGGGATGACCCAATGACAACGAAAGAAGCAGACGAAAACATGAAGCCAGCACAAGACTGCATCCGCGCCATAAGCTCTACGATCGATCCTGGCTCTTCGAGCCCGCCGGTGGAGTCCCCCGGAATCAACGAGCCGTAGCGTCTCACCCCTCCTTCGCGGTGGACGAACATAAACTACTCCAGCGCCTTTCAAAACCCAGCGACTGGTGTAGGGGGAGATCGAGGGATGGGGGAGAGGGAGAAAAAAAAAAGCCAGACCCACCGGAAGGCACGACGGCAGAAAGAATGCACGGCAGACGGGGACGGAAGGAAGAAAGGAACCTGATGAAGCTTTCTGCACTCCCCACTGTGTGGCGCCCGTTTCCCGCACGCCCTTTATTCTTCCGCCATCTTCTCTCCACGCAACAATTCATTCTGACTGACGACTTCACAACATGAGCGCTCTTAGCATTTCTCGCGCGGAGCAGATATTTCTGCACGTGCTGTTTTGCATATGTATGTATGTATGTATGTATGTATGTATGTATGTATGTATGTATGTATGTATGTATGTATGTATGTATGTACGTATGTATGTATGTATGACGCGTACACAAATTTCTCTCGATCGACTGTCTACGTGGAGATAAAATTCTATTAGATTTTGAGATGAAGATACGATTGTCAGCTACGTGTCTGAACAATGTGCGCCACTGAGGCGGCACATTGTTTCCTTGCGGTTCTGGGCGGCCGAAATAATGACATTTTCCCCACCAAAAACACGGGCGACGGGCGGCCTCCTCCTCCAACCAAGAGGCCGCCGATGTACGGCCGTCTCCCACACATGTTCTACGAATAGCGCATCGTGAAATGTTAGCACCGAAAGATCCGAGAAATCAGAAACGTTATTGCTCCTTTTTTTTTTTTTTTTTCTTAGTTTTCCTACCACGGGAACAGCTCCACAGAGAAATCGTACAGCCGAAGGACGTTGCAAGAGTTCCGAGACGGCCGGAATGTTTTCCAGCTGAACACTCAATCTCTTGGCGACTCGCAGACTAGGCAGCAGCCTCGCCGACGAATGGCGCGCCCCGAGTTCTGTAACGGGCCGGCAGCGAAGGCAAGCGCGCTCTTTCTGAAAAGGTTCTCCACTCTTCCGTCTGTGGCGCATCCACACAACACACAGCGGCCACCGAGTTCCCCAGTCGTGAAAAAGAGGAAGCCGTGCACACGCATCGCCAAGGCCGCCTGCTTCCGATGTGGAAGCGTCTTCAACGTTTAGGTTCCTTTTGCGGCATACGTTCCGCGAAGGCGCCGCTCTCTACAACATATATCGTCTGCTCTTCTTTTGGGTCGAAATCGTTTCTTGCCTGCTCCGTCCTCCGAGCCGCGTCGTCTGCTACTCCGCTGGCAGTACCCGGACGGAGGAGGAAGGGAGGAGCTCGTCTATCACGAGATTGAAAGGACGCCGCCGGTGCCCCTTTTTGAAGACTTACTTTAGAAGGGACCACAAAAGAGAGTGAGGCCTTCACAAGGAAGAAGGACAGGTAGAAAATAAAGAAACGGGGTGCTTTCCCTAGAGCGTCGAGAAGAAAACACCTGGCGCGAAGTGCGATGTAAGTGCCCGCCTGCGAGAATGCGTTTCTCCGCTGTTTCTCTGTCAGGATGGGCAACTCTTCTAGTTCGCAAGGGCAGGAACCGCACAGACGCCGTTCGCAGCTGCCGTTTGATCTCGAGTGCACCGAGACTTGTTCGCCTCTCCCACACAAGACCTTCCTCGACCGTTCCGTGATGCCAAACGTTGTAGCAAAGACAAATATTTCGGATGGTATGACCACGTACAAACAACTCCATTGCGATTGAAAATGTAAAACGCTTGGAATGTTGTTTATTTCAGAAGTACTCTAGGAACTATTGGCAGGAGTCACTAATAGAGTGGGAAAAAGGTCACGCGATGTACACACAATTCACGTAAAGCGAGACAAGAAACAATATGCCAGTTAGTTTATTCGCGTTTAATAGCGTAAAAGCGACTAAGGTCATGCTGCGCCAGCCACAACATATTAAGAAATCTAAAACAGCGAAAGCTGCGTTACCTTATAGTCTGTGCAAAAAAAAGTCGGTTTCTTCTAAAAAGCTCAACAAGTCAGTGAAGGGCACTATAGCGGATCATCTCCGAGTAAAGGTATGTGTAAGTTATAGAGATTCTGTAAAAGCTTCGGTCTCTGTGTTTCAGTATGTGGATATGTCGTAATAATGTGCATTACTGTAAGTGGTTCATGGCACTTCTCGCAAGTTGGCAACTTTTCGTTTCGAAGTATAAGATTGTGTGTCAGGTGTGTATGCCCAATTCGGAGTCTGGAAAGGATCACCTCATAGAAGCGTTGCTGGCGAATGCACCACTTCCCCTCTCCAAGCAGTGGTTTTATTGTGAACTTGTTAGTTATGCAAGAGTGCCATTCTAGTTGCCACTTTGATGCCAGGGCCTTATGAATACTCTCTTTGTATGGAAGTGTTGTTTGCGTTACGTCTTCGTGTGCTGCCCTGAACGCGCATCTATCTGCTGCTTCATTGCCTGGTATCCCAACATGGCTTGGGACCCAGCAGAATCGTATGCTTCTTCCGCATTTATTATAGGCCACGATGTTTAGGATATCGCCAAGCAGGGGTTCAGACGCGGAGTTAAGGTTTAGAGCTCTGAGGGCGCTCAACGAATCGGTATGTACGATAGCATCGATCTGCTTGTCGGTGGTAATTTTTTTTTTTTTTTTTACTGTCGTCCATATCGCATGAACTTCGGCGGTAAAGACTGAAGAAAAATTATTTAGCCGAGTGCTATCTTCCAAATTTTTCCTTATGATTCCGACACCTACGTAGTCTTGTGCTTTAGAGCCGTCAGTGTAAAATTCCGTGTAATATTTATATTTTTCTTGAATAGCTCGGAACTCTTGTACTATGCATTCTTGTGGAATGCCTTCTTTCTTTAGATGCGTTAGTGCCCAGTCACACAGCTGTGAAAAGTTGTGCCTTGGGGGCAATCTTGGCCTTTCAGCAACCTGCAGGGCCTCATGAGGAAGTTTGACAGTATAATCCGTGTCGTAAGATAAGTGGCCGAATCATGTTCAGTTTGTTTGTGTACTGTACCTGTGATTTGCACTGTGTTGCGATGCTGTAGCATGTATGTTGTGGTGATGACCGAATTCTCAGTGCATAGGAAAGTGGTAGCGCTCTGCGGTGCTGTAAGGAAGGCTCATTGCAGTCAACATATAAACTTTGGACAGGTGATGTTCTGTAGGCAGCGCTTGCCAGCCGTAGGCCTAGATTATGAGCTGGATCAAGTCACTTAATATATGACTGCCTAGCTGCACCATAAACTACACTACCGTAGTCGAGGATGCTACGTACAAGGGACCGGTATATACGTAGTAGGCGTGTTTGGTCAAATCCCCAGTGCTTGTGCGATAACACCTTGAGAATATTTAGTGCTTTATTTGCTTTAATTTTAGTTGTCTTAATGTGGGCCAAGAAGTTCAGCTTTGTGTCAAAAATTACGCCTAAAAATATGCGGACTTCTTTGACCGGCAACGTTGTACCATCCAATGTTAGGATTGGATTGCAGTATATATAACCCTCGCTTCTGGGAGAAGAGAACTGTAACAGTTTCGTCTGTTAAAAAACGGAATGCACTTTTGTCAGCCAATTATTTGAGATTATTTATCGTTATTTGTAGTAGTCTTTCGGAAGTGGGTAGATTTGAGGCACGGCAAGCCACTTGCAAATCGTCGACATATATTGAGTGCATGACAGACGATAGGATGATCTTATTAACAGAGTTCACTTTGACTATGAAGAGTGTCGTGCTCAGAATGCAACCCTGTGGGACGCCATTTTTCTGTGTAACTGTGCGTGCAAGTATTGTGCCGAGACGCACCTGAAATGTTATATTTGCCATAAAATCAGAAAGACAGTTTAGCATTCTGTCACGCACTCCCAAGTCAGCCAAGTCACCCACGTCTCTTGCAATTCCATACAGCCACGTGGTATCATACGCCTTTTCGAAATCAAAGAAAACTGCGAGACAGTATTGTTTGTGTAGAAACGCGTTACGTATTTCATGTCCTAGTCGTACGAAGGTGGTCAGTTGTCCAGCATCCCTTTCTGTATCCACACTAGTGCATGATGCACTAGTGCAGTGCAGTTTGATGTTTATGATACTCTCGTACAATTTGACTAGGCAAGTTGTTATTGCAATGGCTCTGTAGCTGCTTGGGGATGTTGCGGGTTTACCTGATTTCAAAAAAAGCACGACTACTGCATTTTGCCAATCTGTAGGCATTACTCCAGATTGCCATATCTTGTTGAAAAATTTAAGAAATTTCTACTGATGCTTGAGATAAGGGTGCCAACATTGTGTAGTAGACACGGTACAGATCTGCTGCCGTTTCTTTTTCTTTTTTTTTACTGGCAGAGAGAATAGTGGAGGCAGACGAAGAATAAAGGCAGTGTTCGGGCGACCATCTTTGTCTCCGTCCGCAACTATACCTGCGCGTGTCATTTATATATATATATATAGTACATACTGCAGACCTGTCGGTCCAAGCAGAGGGGCAATAGAATGCGTACATACAAAAGAGAGCAAATTAGGCACAAGCAAATAAAAATTTATACAATTTTTAGTCACACTGTGTCTGTAAACTGTTGTTCCAGTCTGATATTGTTCTGGGAAAAAAAGAAAATTCAAACGTGTCAGGAAGAGCCGACCAGTGCGGACGGCTGAATATCGGCTCCCGCTTTGTTAAATGTTTTTGGCAGGTTCTTTTGGCTGCCACGTTACACAATTGCAGTATTCGACGCGGTTGGTCGCAAGGAACCGGAGGACACCGAACTTTCACCGGTGGGTGCTTTTGTGACTTTTCGCCGAGCTGTTTCTGGTGGACCACGCTGGCGCGCCGCTAAACCTAACGCGCTCAGCCTAACGGCAGAGCGGTGGCCGCTCGGCGAGACGCTCGCTCGAGGCGCTCGGCGAGTGGCGGCGAGACGCGGTGCTATGGCCACCAATCCAAGCGTGGTGATTGTTGAAGGCATGGATATTAGTCCGGAGGATGCGGAGTGCTCAGGCTGGGTAACAGCGCTGGGCAAAAAGAAGAAGACCGGGCCGGGCGAGCCGCGGATGCCGGGGCCCGAAGCGAAGAAAAAAGGCGAGAAACGCGGCAGCCGCACTGCCGCACCACGGAGCGCGTTGAAGCGTATCGTGGACGCCTCGAGGCTCCCCAGATTACCGAGGGAGCAATTCAAGATCATCGTCCGACCTCGAGGGGGGCTGGACTTAAAGAAGTCGGATTTGATACACCTCGCCCGGGCGCTGGCCATGGCGGCGGCCCTGGCGCCGACGCAAGTGCGGGATGACACGGTGTGCCCCAATGGCATCCAGAACATCCTAGTTATTTCCACGCCGCATGAAGCGAATGCACGCGCCTACGCCAAGATCCAGAGGATCCACACGAAGGAGGGGCCCTTCGACGTGGCAGCATACGTGGCGGCATCGGATGACACCTGCAAGGGAGTGGTGCGGGGGGTGGACCCCGAGATCAGCGACGCCGATCTAAAGGCGCTCATTGTCAACCACCGAAACCCCGAGGCATTAGAAGTACGAAGAATCAAGAAGACCCCCACGATCGTTGTGCTCTTTGAAGGACAAAGGGTGCCGAATCACGTGGTCTGCGGGACGGTCATGTTGCCTTGCGCCCTGTATCGCAGGCAAGTAGACGTTTGCTACACGTGTGGAGAGCTCGGCCATAGAGCAGACGTCTGCCCTAACGGCGAGGACAAAAGGAAATGCCGCGGTTGTGGCATGGTTTCCCCACCAGAAGATCATCAGTGCGACCCAAAGTGCGCCATCTGTGGAGGCGCGCACCCGACGGCCGACCGCAGGTGCAGCCAGCGCTTCCAGGTGCCGTACATAGTGCGTCGGAGGCGGCAGCGCCGGCGGCGCGCCCGGGAGGCGCAAGTGGCTGCAGGATCAAGTGATGCCAGCGTGGCAGGCGCGGTCCCTTCCCGGGGCCTTTCGGCAACGAGAGGGCGCTCCCGATCCAGGGAGCACGCCGACAGCAGCGCGCGGTCCCGATCCAGCGGGCGCCCCGTCAGCAGAGCGCGCTCCCGTTCTAGGGGACGCTCGCGCTCCACTGTTCGCATCCAGGAGGGGCCTACCTGGGTGGACAAGGTCACGGAGACGACGACTGGAAAGAAGGTAACGCATGGTACACTGCCAGAGCAGATGGAGGATCCGCGTCTTGCGGCTTTAAAGCAGGAAAACGCGCAGCTCAAGGCGGAAATGCGTAAGTTGAGGGCAGACCTCGAATCGATTCGTAAAGCACAGCACGGTCATGGCAGCACGTCGCCCGCACCAGCGCAAAAACCAGTGCTGGGTCAGGCAAAGCGTAAGGCGCCCCCTCCCGAGTCGACCGAGGCTGCGGTGGAGCTGATGGAGGAGGCGTCCGTATCGGCTTCCATGCCCGCCGCGACCATCGCGAAAGGATCGCTTGCAGAACTCCTCGATCGATTAGCGGAGGCGATTAAGACACAGTCCGGAGCTATCGAGCAGCAATCCGAGACCATCAAGAAACAGTCTGAGGCCATTGCTACCCTAAACCGCAGAATGGGGATAATGGAGGCTAAGCTTGTTGACGTAAGCAGACTGAAGGTGGCCGGTAAAGTTAAGAAAGCACATCAGGATTCCGAGGCGTCGGGCACGTGCACCGCGCTCAAGGGGATGCTAACTAAATAGAGACACAATGGCGGACAACACAGGCAAATTATTTGTGTGGCAATGGAACTGCGCCAGCTTCAAGAGGCGCAAGGCCTCGCTACAACAGTTTGTGAAAGCACAAGCGGACAAACCACATGTCCTGCTCCTACAGGAGACCCTGTGTGAGGAGGCGACCTTCTCGGGTTACCGCGTTGTCTCGACGAGAGGAGACGGTAGGAGAGGGTTAATCACTATGGTTAAGAAGGAAATTTCCTTCCAGGAGCACGATATCACAATAGGCAGAGCTGATGCTAGCACTAGATTGGAGGCGCAGCTGGTTGAGATAATCCCTAGTGGCAGGATCAAACAGAGCATATTCGTCCTCAATGTGTACAGCCCTCCGACAGATCAGAGGCAGAGTTTTCGCGGACTCCTAGGCAGGGCAGTCGCCATAGCGGGTGACAGCCCTCTGATAGTGGCGGGGGACTTCAATGCCCCGCACATGGCCTGGGGTTATAATAGACAAACGGCGAAGGGAGTGAACTTAGTGAGCACGGCAGAAGACTGCGCGTTGACCCTAGTGGCGGACCCCCGCTTTCCCACGAGGATAGGCACCTCGGTCTCGAGGGACACGATGCCAGATCTGGCTTTTGTTAGAAACACTGACGCAGCCTGGACTAACTTGCAAGAAAATTTAGGGAGCGACCATCACATTGTGGCGTTATCAATCAGAATCAGAGCGGCCCCGCTTAGGATATTTAAGTACGTTGATTGGGATCTCTTCCGAAAGATACGGGACGAAGATGAGTCGGAGTACGGTGCACTGGAGGATCTACTCGCGCAGGTCAAGATAGACGTTGAAAGGGCCACCAAGGAAATATCCACGGACCTTAGGACCCCCAGGATGGACGCGCGCCTGGCGCATCTCCTGGAGGCCAAGAGGGCTGTGCTGGAGAGGTGGAAAACGCAAAGGCTAAACCGCAGGCTGAGAAAGAAGATCGCAGAGCTTAATCGCAGCATAGAGGCACACTGTCTCGAGCTCAACAGGCAACAATGGAACGAAGCCTGCTCGGCAGCAGACGGGCGAATGCGCACGGGGGGAAAATGGAACCTTCTTAAGCACCTGCTCGATGATAAACAGACCGAGGGTAATCAGAGACTCTCCGTAGATAGACTTGTGCATAAGCAAAAGCAGGAAGGTCATTCCGATACGTCCCTTCTCCGAGACCTGGCAAGGAAGTATCTTCCGGTAGGAAAGGATGAACTACGGGAATGCCCTCAATACGTGGGGGAGGACGCCCCAAAGCTCGATGATCCGTTTTCTGAGGCAGATATCAGGGAGGTGCTCTACAATCTCAATGGTAGGTCGGCCCCTGGGCCGGATGGCATAACCAATCGGGTTTTGAGGAACCTGGACGACCGGTCCATTAGCACCATTACAAAGGAAATCAACAAGGTATGGGAGGAAGGTAGTGTTCCGGACTCGTGGAAGCAGGCGACGGTGGTACTGATTCCTAAGCCTGGAAAGCCCCCAAGCCTGGACAACCTCCGGCCCATTTCGCTAACGTCAGGTTTAGGTAAGGTTGCCGAGCACGTTATTCATAACAGGATCTCAAAACACATAGAGCGGGAGGGGTTGTTCTCGTACAATATGGTAGGGTTTAGACCATCTCTTTCCACGCAGGACGTCATGCTACTGCTAAAAAGACAGGTTATTGACAACAGGACTAGAGACGTCAGGGGCATTCTTACACTAGACTTGTCCAAAGCCTTCGACACCGTGTCGCACGACTTCATCTTAAGTGAGATTTCGGCATTGAACTTGGGAGGTAGATTTTTCGCGTTTGTGGAGTCCTTCCTGAGGGGCAGGACGGCGGTCGTCAAGGTGGGGCAGACCAAATCAGAACCATTCCCGCTAGGAAACAGAGGCACGCCACAAGGGGCGGTGATCTCCCCCCTCCTATTTAACATTGCAATGCACGGACTCTCGAAGCGGCTGGCCGCCGTGCCAAACGTGGGACACGCGCTGTACGCCGATGACATTACGATCTGGTGTCCGGGAGGCTCGGAGGCGGCCGTGGAACAGGCGCTCCAGGAGGCCTTGGACGTGACCCAGTCCTTCCTGGAGGGCACGGGTCTCCAACTCTCCCCGACGAAGTCAGAGCTCATGTTATACAGACCGGCTCGTGCCGCTCGAGCAAATCCCCATAGATGTATACACGCGTGACGGCCAGAAGATCCCCAGGGTAAATTCGATTAGAGTTCTAGGATTGTTGCTCGATGCCAGGGGCTGTAATGCCAAAACCATTGCGCATCTGACCGCCAAAACCGAGAATATTCTCAGATTAATCATGAGAGTCTCCAATAAGAAGGGGGGCCTAGGCGAGGACAACCTACTTAGGGTGCATCACGCTTTTCTTATGAGCCACATCAACTATGTGGTCTCGGCCCTGCAGTGGACAAAGACTGAAAGGGACAAGCTTGACACGTTGATGCGGAAAAGCGTCAAGAAGGTACTGGGTATTCCGATCACGGCGAGCACGGACAGGCTAATGCAGCTCGGCGTTCATAACACGACCCTCGAACTCATAGAGGCGCAACGAGCGGCGCAGATCACGAGGCTTTCGGGCTCCAGCGCCGGTAG